>NC_065451.1:35057765-35373090 GCF_917563875.1 Diabrotica virgifera virgifera
CCAGTGACGAGGTCATATCCAAGAGCCTTTTTTGGATTGATTTCATCCATGATTACCATTCGGATTTCTTTAGGTTTAAATTTTTTTATTGGGAGATCCATTTGAAAAGCTATATCAATACAATTTAAGATTTCATTATTATCTTCGTCGTTTTGGTCCATGTTGTAAGGTTTAAAGACGTTGCTTAGGTGTTCAGCAAAGGCCTTTGCCTTTTCATTATTACTTCTGGCCCATGTTCCCGCAGAGTCTCTAAGCGGAGGCATTTGTTGTATTGGTCTTTTCATTTTCGACCTACTTCCGTAGGTGTTAGTTTTTCGAGGTTCTCTTGTACGTTCTGATTCCTTATTGTATGTAGTAGTCTTTTTAATTCAGATGCTGCTCTGTTAAAATTCCTTTTATTGATTTCAGTTCTATTGTTTTGCCACTTTTTACAAAGTCTTCATTTCTCTATGATTTTTTTCTTTTACAATAATTGGATTATCACCTTTGGATTTATTATCGGCAAAATTGGGAGTTGCGTTACACCAAAAATACTCAAACAAAATTCACCGTAACTAAATTCTGCATAGAGACTGGTTTTTCTCGCTTTACTTCGACCAAAATTTTCCCCGGAAAATGCGTGTTTTTCCAACAAAATCTTTAATTTTCAACTAAAATTTTAGATAAGTAATTGTTTATCAATAATTAAATAGCTTGGTAATATAATTTTTGAATCATCACCTTTTAATTTTTGTCGTCTTTCTCCACTCCAATTTTCATATCTTCAAAATACTCATAACGTATATTATTATAATAAAGACTATCGATATTACGAGTGAAAATTGCCAAAAATAGCCAAATTCCAATCAAAAATTAGGTTGGAGAAGATGTAATCTCAAAGTTCAAAATCGGTTAATTTTTTTTGTTCCCAAAAAAACTCGGGTAGAGCCATCTAACTAATGTATAATTAAATGTCAAAGTTGCTTTTGTTTTGTTATAATAAATTAATTTATTTATTATAACAAAATTTTTTAATTTGTTTAAATAATGATTGTTTAAATAATTATTAAGTTTTCAAACGAGAATATTATTTGTATTTTTAACGTTAAAAAGTACACTTGTAGTAAGTTTATCTAAGAAAAGTCTACAACTGAAAAAAATATGTAGTTTTCTTTTCTTATAAATAAATTAATCTATTATAACAAAACAAAAGCAAGTTTAACATTTAAAAATGCGTTAGTTATATGGCTCTACTCTAGTTACTTGGGAACAAAAAAAGAGTGAAAAAAATTGCTTCATGGGAAGCCGAGCAGATGCATTTTTTTAACGTATACCGATTTTGAACTTTGAGATTACATTTTCTCCAACCTAATTTTTGATTGGAATTGCTATTTTTTTTCAATTTTCACTCGTAATATCGAAAGTTTTTATTATAATAATATATGTTATGAGTAACCAAAGATATGAAAATTGGTGTGGAGAAAGAGGACAGGAATAAAAATGTGATGGTTTAAAAATTATGATCCTATTTTTGATATTTTTGCCGTAAATGCCGGTCAACTTTGACCGGTTTCATCTCAGGAACCACTCATCACAATAATTAAACGTTTCTTCTTTTAAAAGAAGCGCCCTGCCGATTTTTTTCCAATACCGTTCTCATGTTTTAACTTAATTTAATATTTCCCGAGATATACTATTCGTTTATAAGCCAAAAAATTGTTTATAATTTTAAAATATTCCTGAGGCCGCTTAAATAGTCCCATTTTAATTCTGTAAAGTACATTAGATAGGTACAGTTTAGTTTTATACAAAAATCATAGCTTTTCTTATGTATCATAATTATTGTGGTTATTATAGCGACAGTAAATTTTTAATTAACAACTTAGTTGTTGCTAAGCTGTTTATTCAATTTCCATCGGCTTCTGGAATTATGATCTATACGAAAGAGCTTTTATATTACCAAGTTATTTATTTATTGATAAACAATTACTTATTTAAAATTTTAGTTGAAAATTAAAGAATTTGTTGGAAAAACCCGCATTTTCCGGGGAAAATTTTCGTCTAACCAAATCGGAAAAAACACTTCACTATGCAGAATTTAGTTGCGGTTTAGTTATTTGGGTGTTATTGGTGTAAAGTTAAAATCTTTGGAGTTATAGAGCAAAAATTGAAAAAAAACACGGTTTTCGGGCATCATTTTGTTTATAAAAAAAGTAGCACACTATCTGCGGAATTTGCATACCTATATTATTAATATATTATGCAATTGTAAGATTCGATTCCAGCAATAAAATTGCTGGTAAATAACTTTTCCTTGCATTTTGCTAATTAGCCCAGAGTATACGTAAATTAATAGCCACGTTTCTGTATATTTTCGTGCACCATCCAAACTAGTCAAAAAAGAGAATCCCCGCCTTTCTGCTTTTGAAGATTTTAATTTCAGTGTGCAATAATATTAGTCCTACGCTATTGTTTAAAGCAAACCAACCCTTCATAATTAAATTCGTCCTGGCACAGTTTAGCTAACATATGCAGGTTTCAGTATATCAGTTCGCTTTTTGGATTATCTGCCTGTTAGTTTTGCTGCGAATTAAGTTCTGTCGAAGCTTAATACGTGAATTCGAAAAGCGGGCTTATTTAATGTTAGTTCTCAACGTATTGATTAACAATATGTCTATGGTCCAAGAGCTGTGAGACATTTTTGAGTAGGTATTTTAGGCAACCTGAAAATTTTTCAAGTGACTCTTCTATGATAGCCTAATACACAAATGCCGGTCTGGCTGGAGGATAGCGGTTATTTTCCCCAAAAATCCCCCCCAAAGTTAAACAAAAGGGTAAAAATTGTTATTACAAAAAAATATCATTGACGTGACTTTAAAGTAAATTCAAATATTCAAATATAAAGAAAATAAACAGGCCAGGCGATTTGAGGGCGATTTTATCTCTGCAAGATACTTGCATGGGCGCTCCAGGATTATTTTCAGGGGATGCATCTGAACTTCAGAAGATTTCATCTGAATCTGTACATACTATTAACGAGTATAAAATATACAATAGCTATGTATATTGCATAGCTATGTACATTCCTTCCGGACAGGGAGGTGCAATTGTTATTTTGACAGGGTATTTTTAAATATTAAAAATAAATATTATAAAAAAGACAGGTTTTTTTTGGTACAATTTTGGTAAAACAGCCAGGTGATCAAACAGATTACGCGTGCATATAAATAAAAAGCGCTATAGGTAAGCAGCAGCGTGAGAAAGATCGTATACCGATAGCTGTTTGCGTCCTCTGTTGTAGCTGAGCGAGTCCTTTCGCTCGAGAAAAATCACGTGACCTGGCGATATCTATGTTGTTGTTTCTCGAAACGTAAGAGTATTTATTATATATTATAGTTTTCTAAGTAATTTTTCTTAATTAAAGAAAAAAAATACGTACTATACAATAGATTTTGCAAATATGATAGAAAAAGCCAAATTTATTATTATAAATATATAGGTAGAAAAGTATAAAACTATTAACTAAATTAATTCTGTGTCCGACACTTGTACTTCTTCTTCAACCTCCTCATATGAGCTTAAATATTCATTCTCTTCTTCTTCGTCAGACTCCCCTTGAGACTCAGATTCCTCTTCTACATGATCTGTAAATAGTTGTAATATGCATTTAGAATTAATTAAAAATTAATTAGTTGAGTTGCTACGTATTCTCCGTCCTTTTATAAAGAGTCGAAGCCTGGACAATCACGGGCGCATCTGAAGAAAGACTTGCCGTTGTTGAGATGTGGAGTTATCGAATAATGGTAAATATATCATGGACACACGTAACAAACACGGAAACATTAAGAAAGATGAAAAAGGCAAAAGAAATACTCAACACTATGAAGAAAAGAAACATGAGCTACTTTGGTCATATACTAAGAAATATGAGATGTGATTGGTTATATAAGGAACAGTATTAAGCATTGTATGTAAGCATGTGTTGAGTATTCCTTTTGCCTTTTTCATCTTTCTGAATGTTTCCCTGTTTGTTAAGTGTTGTGTCCATGATATTTTTTACATTATTCGATAACACCACGTCTCAACAATGGCAATTCTTTCTTCAGATGCGTCCGTGATTGTCCAGGCTTCGACTCCGTATAAAAGGACAGAGAATACGTAGCAACTCAATTAATTAATCACTGATTAATTTTTAATTATGTTTTATTTTTAGAATATTTATTTTTAAAATTAAAAAATACCCTGTCAAAATAACAATTGCACCTCCCTGTCCGGAAGGAATGTACATAGCTATGCATGTATAGTTGTATATTTTATACTCGTTAATAGTATGTACAGATTTAGATGAAATCTTCTGAAGTTCAGATGCACCCCCTGAAAATAATCCTGAGGCGCCCATGCAAGTATCTTGCAGAGTTAAAATCGCCCTCAAATCGCCTGGTCTGTTTATTTCCTTTATATTTGAATATTTAAATTTACTTTCATGTCATATCAATGATATTTTTTGTAATAATAATTTTTACCCTTTTTTAAATTTGGGGGGATTTTTGGGGAAAATAACCGCTACCCTCCAGCCAGACCCGAATTTTTGTATTAGGCTATCATAGAAGAGTCACCTGAAAAATTTTCAGGTTGCCTAAAATACCTACTCAAAAATGTCTCACATCCCTTATACTACTACAAATACACAGTATTAAAAACTACATTAATTATAGTATACGCACCAGGCGAAAATGATAATGTCGAAAATAAAAATAAATTTTGTGACCAACTTCAACAAGCAATTGAGGATTATGAGGGATCACTTATAATATTTGCCGATTTTAATTCCAGAGTGGGAAATGAAAACAAAAAATGGCAAGGAACTGTTGGAAAACATGGAGAAACAACAATAAATACAAATGGGAAAAGATTATTAGAATCCTGCATTGATAACGACCTAATCATTACGAACACTTTCTTCGATCATAAAGAAATACATAAAATAACCAGAGAGGGTTCCCAACGCAATGAAAAATCAATAATATACTATATCATAGATTCGCGGGAAACAAGAACTAAAATCAAAGGTGTTGGAGCAAAGAGAAGCTTTGAAATATGTAGTGATCATTATTTATTAGAAGGAAAAATTAAAATAAGCTGAAACGAAGTTGACAAGACCCAGAAATCTACAAGAAACTACAGCGGAAGAATTAGAACATAAAAACTAAGGAATATTGAAACCAGGAATAAGTATGTAAAAGAAACAGAAAATGAGTTTGAACAGATTGATAAAAGTGAACATATAAACAATGTGGAAGTTAAATGGACTAGATTTAAAGAAATACTCTTAACAACACAACGACAGAAAACGTTTGTGGATTTACAAGAAGAAACAACAAGAAAAAACAGACGAGCTGGTGGAATGCAGATATTAAAAAAGAAGTGAAAGAGAAGAAACGTTTATGAAAAATGTATATACAAAACAGAAATCAGTTGGTCTACGATAATTATATAAAGACCAAAGAAACATAGCTAAAACAATGGTTAAACAAGAAAAACAAAATGCATGGGAAGATTTTGGGGAAAGTATGGAAGAAAACAGAACCAATAATAATAAATTATTTTACCGAGTCCTAAAAAATATGAGAAAGGGACCACAAATGAAGATGCAGCAGGTTAAGGATCGGAATGGGAATATAATAACTGAAGAAGACCACATTATATAAAGATGGAAAGAATATTTTATGGAACTTTTAAGCAAAGACAAGACAACAGCAGACAGCAAAACAGCAAAGTTAAACAATACAGCCACAGAAGGACAAGATGTATTTGGTGGTAATAAAATACAAATGAATGAAGTGGAAGATGCCTTAACCCAACTAAAAATAGGCAAAGCTGCAGGTAAAGATGGATTAGATGCCGAGTTGTTTAAATATCTGGGAGAATTGGGCAAAAAGAAACTTTATGAACTGTTAAACCTAACATGGAAAACTAAAAACATACCGAGTGACTGGAACACGGCTATAATATTGCCTATACACAAAAAAGGAGATTTGAGAGAATGTGGAAATTACAGAGGTATATCGTTGCTCTGTTAAACATTAAAAGTCTACGAAATTATCCTAGAACGGAAGCTCCGGAATTTAGTCGAGCCTAGATTAGCAGATATTCAAAGTGGGTTTAGGCCAGCTTATAGCGTCCAGGACTATATCTTCACTCTACAGCAGATCATTGAAAAAGCCATACTAAAAGATGAAACGGTATATTTGGGATTCCTAGATATGAAAAAACTGTTGGCATGGTGAGCAGAGAGGGAATATGGCAAAGCTTGACAAATAAGGAAATGGATATGGAACTGATAACCACAATCCAGAGTTTGTATGGCAATAACATAAATCAGGTAAGAACAGGCAATCTTATTTCCAGCAAATTTACGAATAACGACGGAGTCAGACAAGAAGGGGTTTTGAGCCCCCTATCTTTATCTGTGTAATAGACGAAGTAATTAAAATGTGCTGGCCAAAAACAAAAAAATATACCATAGGATACAGAAACCTACAACAAATAAAAATCGAAGCCTGTGTATTTGCAGATGATATTGTTTTTGTGGCAAGAACTGAAAGATCTCTGGAGGAGAACAAAGAATCTGGGAGGCAAAACTAAAAAATTAAAAGCTAATAATTAATACGGAAAAAACAAAAGAAATGGCAATATCCAAGAAAGATGTTAACCTAAATATTGAAATCTAAGGCAAAAATAGAACAGGTAGATACACTTAAATACCTTGGAATAATTTTAAATCAGAAGGGGACACAACAAGACGAAATTGGAAATAGGATAAAAGCAGCCACATGAACATATCATTCGCTGTATAAAATCTTCTTAAATAAAAAATAAATAATAAGGAAAATCAAAATGATAATATTTAAAACAATTTACGTACCTATAACTACATATGAAGCAGAGAATTGGGTATTGAACGACAAACAAGAAAAGAGATTGCAAGCAGCGGAAATGAGGTATTTAAGAAAAGTCGTGGGAGCTAGGAGAACCGATAAAAGACGTAGCGAAGATATTAGAAGAGAATTAAGAGTAAAATTATTAAAGAAAAAATTTCATGAAATGAAATTAAAACGGACTGGGCACTTATTTAGAATGAACGACGGCAGACAGATTAAAATGACATGGGAAGCGAGGCCGATAGGGAAAAAGAGGAGAGGCCGACCAAGGAAAACGTGGAATACTAGCGTGATGGAAATATTGCAGAATAGAGGAAAACCGTGGCAGGAAGCCAAAGAATTAGCTAGGGACCAGTGGCGTAAGTTCGCAGAGAATAACAAGTAAACAAGACACCTCGATACCTTACGGTATAAGAGGATCATCGATTATGTTATGTTAAAACTACTGTTCTCTAAATTTTCACAAAATGGCAAATATTTCGCTAACAATATTTTTAAGCGATGTATTTTGATATGTGTTTAGCATTTGTTCATACGAGTTAATAGGAAATTTAATTTTTTCATTTGTTAGTCATGACAACGCATTTTTTATGAAAACCTATGTGAGGAATACGGTGGTTGTTGGTAGGAATACATTTAGTTGCCCATGTCTACTGTATTCGGTAGTTTAAACACAAAAAAAGTATTCAGCTGATGGCGACGTCCGCTCAACTTAGATTTAATAGATTTTAGTAGTTAGAACAGTAATTAGATTTAATAAGATAAAAAAGATCAAGGCAGGTTTTGTTTATATTTGATTCAGAGTTGGACCACCATCTCCATATAGCTATTGCAGTATCCTTAGGCCGCATCAGTGAAGCTCAGAAGTCTGAACTCTGAAGGAAATACAAACAATTCTGCAAATTTAAGGCAAACCATCGCAATGCAATGAACCCACTTCTGAGACGCAATTTAGCGACATCTCTCGTATTACGAGGAAAACAACGAAAAGCCCCAGATACAAAGTTTACTACCTTTTAAACAATTAGAATAATTGAAATACAAATATAATAAACAATATTTTAAATCTAAGACTTTTCGTTAATAAACTGCTTTCTGGCTGCATCCTGTATCTCCAGATTTTACAATATATAATCACAAGAGACGACCAAAGTAGGAGAAAGCAAATAGAGGACGCTTAGGCCACGCGTAGATTTAATAATTATTAATCATCCCGTGTTAGTTGAATATGTATTTTATACATGCGTTCTTTTGTTTATATATTTTCCTCCTAACTACGCTGTCGCGTCGTTTGGGTCAACGGCAGTCGCGTGCGAGAAAGTATCACTTTTCGCTAATTAAGAAAATAACTATTTTCTATAGATGCTATGCAATGTACAACTTCTCTCACTACTTACATACATTCAAAACGAACAATTTCTCACGCAGTGAGAAAAGTCGGTCATTGCAGTGAGAAATATTTTTTTCTCACCGGTTCTCCACACGACATATGATCACCGTTGCCATGGTAACATGCACGATACAAACACAATTATTTTTGGCAAACAAAATGTGTTCAAGCAAAACTTACCAGGAATTACCTCTCAAAACTGTTCAGGTATAACTGTTAATTATAATTTTAAATAAATAAAGTATATAAATTTTAAAAAAATATAAAATTCGTAGATTTATATGTATTGTATTTCAATTTATGCATATAATATACCTAAAAGCACTATTCAATTTTGTAGTTTAAACTCTTGACAAAACCGCATCCATAGAAAAAGTACAGTGTACGACACATGAGAAAATGACATATTTTTCCCTCGCTTGATTTGCGAACAAACTTCTGCGCTCGTGAGAAATATGTCTTTTTTCTCACTTGTTGTACAATATACTATTTTCTCAAACGTGCCTATACAGGGTGTTTCATTAATAGTTGTCCATATAGTTACTGAAGAAACCTTGGCACAAAATACGAAGATTAAACCTAAAACACTTAAATAAAATGTGGTTCCTTACCAGGGCGATACGAATCTGGTCACATCAGTCAGTAATGAGGATTTTGATGTACGAAACTGGTCACACTGGCCAAAAAAGAGGGCTACGAATCTGGTCACATCAGTCAGGTAATAAAAATTGTAAGGAGACTGGAAACATTTTTTTTTAATTTATAGAAATTTATTTATGTCGTAGTAGGTACAAGTATAATATTAAAATACAAAAAATATATCTTATTTTATTGTAGCACAATATATGTGAGAAACACTTTTTACAAAATGCATGGTTGTAATTTGATTGTCCTTAAGATCTTGTAAAAGATTCTCCAAAAAGCGCTTTCTTCGTAAAGTATGCGAATTCCTCGATTTTATAGGAGTATTTATACTGTTACATTTGATATAAACCTCATTTTGAAATTTAGTCAAAACTGCCATGAAATCAAAAATTGATGGCGAACAGTAATGAAATGAATTGTTAAAGTGTGAATGGAAAGATTCACAGGCGTTTGTTGTTTGATTCATTTCGGCACTAGTATCCGCCCAAATGTTTGGGGGAAATTTAGATTCTTCGGAAATATAATGATCAGTTAGATAGTCCGCAAACTGTATAACTCGCGTATCATTTGGCATCACTTCCATCATCTCAAATACAAAAAGGGCACTAACAATATTTTTATCTAGGAGAACCATACCAAAACACAAACGCAACCAATTTCCGATATCAGAACTTTTGTCTTTATATTCACAAGATAAGCCTAAACTTTGAATTTTGCGCCACCAAGATTGCGTTAGGTGAAATCTGCACCCATGGATTATGATGTCAGTCCATACATATTTCACGGCATTGTGAATAGCAGTTTCGAAGTCTAATACAATTTTTGTGGGTCGAAGAAGCAAATTATGTTCAGAACACAGATTTTTAACTTCCTGTAAGCACAATTTGTATGTTAACTCGCACTTATCTTTAAGTAAGCAGAATAATAATGGAATGTAGTGTCCATCAAAATAACCATGCACAGTAAAAAGTTGTTTAAAAAATTTTGTGCAATATTGGAAAGTTCCGTCCATGTGTAAAATCTCTGATTTAGCTAAAACTGCTAAATTTGCTTTATATCCCAAAACAATTATTCCTTATGTACATTCATTGTATAGAATAAACTCTTCATTTTTGGATGTCTTGTAATTATGATTAAAATCACTAAGGAACTTGTGTACTTCCTCTGCGTTGCGCGGTATAGTCGGATACGTTTTTCGACGTTGATTGGACATATTCTTCCTTATACATTTTAAGTCATTGCAGGTTAAAACACTGACGTGGTATGTTTTATCTATAGCACTTCGAATCATTTTTGCTGGTTTTTCCACTATATCACTTTCTGCTTTCCTCTTGCATGCTGCAGTAACAATTTGTCTTGATATTTTTTGTTTGGTTTCTGAGGGGTGATTATGCTGGCCTTTCACTGAAGTAATAACTAAATTTTCAATCGGGCCCATTGTGTAAATAAACACTTTTGAACATTTTCGATTGGCACATCTCCACACTATTTCATTAATCATTTCAGTTTTAATTGTTCGATGTATTGAAAATTTATAATGTTCATATAAAATTTGGCTCTGCCCTCGCTGACTCGACATAACTTCAACATGAGAAAACATATTCGCTAACAAATTTTTTTCACTTGTTTACACTCCAACCTCTATATTGGAACTGATGGATCGCCCGAAAATATTAAATAAAGTTATTAAATATGTACGAAAATCATTAAATTTAGATTAAAAGTACTTAGTGCCTACCTAATTAGGGTCGTAGTACCTGCGCTTGTTGTGACCACATATTTATTTGTTACCTGCACTTACCGGAGGGTAAAAGTATTAAAATGTGACCAGATTCATTACGCCCCCTTACCGAGTTACAGGGTGTTTTATCTAAAAATTTAAAAACTATTTTTGCTCAGCATTTTAAAACTATTCGACGTATCCTTTTTATACTTGGCAGGAAGTATAGGTACTGTACAAACTACTAAATTATGTTAAAAAAATGTTTCTGGCTGTTTCCAGAGGCGTACGACGGGGAAAAGTGAATGGTTGACCCTTTCCAAATTCTACGCCACTGACAGAATTGCTATTTAAGTTTAATATTTGGATTCTCCAATATTTTCTACGAAAATAATATCCTCTTCATTCGTAACGATAAAGTCATTAGTTTTCGAGATCTTTGAAGTTAAAAATGAAACGACACGGTTATTTTGATTAATGTAGTGTGTCCCTTCATTTTTAATTCCAAATATCTCGAAAACTAATAATTTTATCGTTACGGATGAAGAGTATATTATTTACGTAAAAAGTATTGGAAAATCAAAAATTACCCTAAAATAGCAATTTCGTCAGTGGCGTAGAATTTGGGAAGGGTCAACCAGCCACTATCACCTGTCGTACGCCTCTGGTAGCAGCTAGAAACGTTTATTTATCTTAATTTATTAGGGTGTACAGTACCTACACTTTCTGCCAAGTATGATAAGGATAGGCCAAATAGTTTTAAAGTACTGGCTACAAATCATTTTTAAATTTTAATCATATGAATCATATCATAAATTAATCAAAATAACTGTGCCGTTTCATATTTAACTACAAATATCTTTGCAGTGCTTGAAAAGACCTTTAAAATGAGCAACATTAAATGTCAATTATTACATTCAAACTGAGCGAGATATGCTGCAAAAAATTGATAACTAACGTATTTTAAGAAAAAAGTGAGACGTGTGTTTAACCCCTCATCCGTCATAATTTAAATACATCGTTTTCCTTCTACAATACTTTTTATTGTAATGTTATTTCTATTTTCAAAAAGTTGGACGGGTTTAAAATGAATGGTTTTTGAAAAAAATGAAATCAAATTATAGAGCGCATTTTTAAATTTTCTTAAAAATCTTATTTTTCTCCATGTAACTCGAAAATGATAAGAGATATGAAAAAAATACTGCACAGAAATGAAGGTCTTTTACGATACAAATTTTGTTTTTTTGTTTCATTAATGTATCTCTTATTTTCAAGTTACATGATTAAAACATTTAAAAAAAAATTTAAAAATGCGCTCTATAATTTGATCTTATTTTTTTTTTCAAAAGCCATTCATTTTAAACCGATTCAACTTTTTGAAAATAGAAAGAACACTATAATACAAAGTATTGTAGAAGAAAAACGATGCATTTAAATTCTGACGGATGAGGGGTTAGATATACTTCTCATTTTTTGTTAAAATACATTAGCCATCAACTTTTTTGCAGCATATCGCACACCTAGTTCAATTGTGCCACAACTGCAAAAAATTCGAATTTTGGGTTAAGGCTGTAAAATATTGCCTATATAATGGCCCATCTAATGCAATACAGCCTGAACTAAAATATTGTTTTGGATAAGTATAAAGTAAGTTACTTTGGTATTTCACTGTAGGGTTTTTGGAGGTTTTGAAAATGCAATATGGCCATAACTGGGAAATGTGGCGATAATATACACTGCCACAATACAACCGATGTAATTCAATACGTTCAATACGGCCACAACTGCAAAAATCAAGAGAGATGTGGCGATAATATACACTGCCACAATACAACCGATATAATTCAATACGGCCACAACTGCAAAAATCAATTGATTTTTTCATTATATTGCCGCCGTATCTCCTAGGTATCATTTTATAAATGATTTTCTTCACAATGCAGTATCGTCATAACTATCAAAATAATAATAACGTTTTATTTTTAATAAATTGTAATAAGATCCTGCCAATAAGTGTATAATTTGCTACCTAAATTGTAATTTTGAAGCAAGTCATTCTCAAAATATATTATTTACAGGGCAAAACGCGTTTACTACAGAACGTTTTGCTCATTTCTCGAGAATATTGTGTTTTGCACTTGTGGCACTATTGAACTAGGTGTGCGATATCTCGCTTAGTTTGAATGTTATCGACATTTAATATTGCTCGTGTTAAAGATATTTTCAAGAACTACAAAAGGTATTAGTATCATTATACACGTAAAATCGACCGTTTCTCTGTTATTTCAAGTTATTTTTTTTAAATACACCGATTTGAGCATGCACAAAAAAGAACAAACTTTTCTCACCTACCATATCTCTTTTTGTATTATAAGTAGAAGATTTATGAAGGAACGAATCTCTTTGCTTTTTTATAATCTACAAAAATATTTTATAAAGTTTTCTCATTAGGTGCATAGTTTTTAGGGTATTCGCAAAAAACCGTCCGCAAAGGTGTCATTTTTCAATGAAAATGGCCAAATTCAACTGCGAATAACTCAAAAAGTATTGAGTTTAAAAAAAATATTATAGAACAGTTTTTGCTTAGAATTAGGTTCTCTAGCGACTTCCGTGATTATTTTAACCAAAAAATTTTCCACCCCCAAGATAAAAGCACACATAGGCATAGGGTAGACTTTGAATTAGGAGATAAGTAGAGGCTATTCCGAAAATTGCATTAAAATCCATGCAGTAGGATATAATTCGGAGGTAATATCCTATTCTTGCTCCCATTGACAGGCGTATTGAGTAACTAGGTCCATTTTCCGTTGGAATTTACCAGCTCAACAGACGAGGTCGTAAATTGTAAGTTTTTTGAATTCCCTCTTGTCTTCTTCGTTTCAGCATCCATCTGGCTTGCAATTTTTAGAAGCCATGGAGGTGTTACCAGAAAAATATTAGTGATTAATCAAGAAATAAAAAATTTATAAAAAAATTCAATAAAATAACATTTCCTTTTTGTCATTTTATTCTCTTTGACGGAAACTTAAATACAACCAATCCTTATAGACCAGTAAGGATCTGTTTTTAGGTGGATGTGAGAGGTGGCATTCAGATTTTTGCGGATAAAGTTAGGTGATAACTTCGTTAATAATAATTGATTTATGCTCCTTCTCAAATATGCCCGGAACATTAATAAAAAAAAAATAAAATATTTAAAAATTTCAAAAAATTTCGGTTTTTTCTAATTTTTTTGCTTATAACTTTAAAATGATTCATTTTGGAACAAAGTCGTATAGGAATAAAACAAACATAATTAAATTTTATATCAGATGCGATTGGTTAAAAATGTTTTAATTTATCACCCTTGCTGCAAAATAGCAATAAATATAAATTAAAAAAATTTTTAAAATCTTGCACAACAGAAACTAGAACATACAAAGATTTGTCAATTTTTTTACATATAAAGAAGCACTCCACCTATCTAATGCACTTTACAGAATTGAAATCGGATGGTTTAAGCAGCCTCAGCAATGTTTTAAACTTATAAATGTGGCCAAGGGGGGGTGCTACGGGTTCCTTTATTTAGATGGACTTACCCAAGATTTTTATGTATTTTTTGACCCGTAGAACACGATTTTTTTGTTGGGTAACAGTTGGTCCGGATGTCGATAAGATTGTTATAAACAAAGAACTTGAGGAATTACATAACATCGATATGTTCTTACAAGTTTTTTCGTTGGATGCATAGTTTTCGAGATAAACGCAGTGGAACTTTCAAAAATTCGAAAAATTGCAATTTTTGAACGCGAATAACTTTTGATGAAAAAATAAAATAGCAATTCTGCTGACAGCATTTGAAAGTTTAAGTAAAATTATACCGGTTTTAATTATTTGCATTGCTAAAAATTAATTTTTTTATTATTTAACAAAGCTATTTGTATATAAGCCAAAAAATTGTTTATAAGTTTAAAACATTGCTGAGGCCCCTTAAGTAATCCGATTTTAATTCTGTAAAGTGTATTAGATAGGTAGAGCACCTCTTTATATGTAAAAAAATTATACAACTTCTAAATGGTCTACTTTTTGTTCAGAACGATTTTAAAAAGTTTGAACTTTTTTAAAAACATTTAGATTTCAAATTTATTATGCAAAATCTATTAAGGCAATTTTAATGAAATTTGGTACACGGTTTAAATATGTTATAAAGAATTTCCTAAGTGGATTACTAAGGTTCTAAGTGTCACCAAAGTGGTTAAAAATATTGAATAACAACAGGAGTATTTTGCCCCCTTATTTTGTATTTATTGCTATATCGGAGAAAAAGGTAATACGTTAAGACATTTTTGACCAGTCGTATATCATACAAAATTCAATTATCTTTATTTTATTTCTCTACGACTTTGTTCCAAAACGAATCGTTTTAAAAATATAAGCAAAGAAAGCCGAAAAAAATCGATGTTTTTCGAAATTTTGAAATATTTTAATTTTTTTATTAATGTTCCGGGCATATTTGAGAAGGAGCATAAGTCAATTATTATTACTAAAGGTCTCACCTAACTTTATCTGCAAAAATTCGAATGCCACCTTTCACATCCAAAAATAGACGTTTTTTCACAGATCCTTACTGGTCTATTAACTGTATGAATTAGGTTAGCTTTGTATGTTGTAAAAATTATTGGTATAATAAAATGCACTTACCACACAATTTCAAACTCCAATATAAATCTAGTTGTGAAAACAACTCGTTGTGTAATATAAAAAACTTCCAAATGCAAAAGTTCGACAAGAAAAGAGCAAAAAATTCAATAGACTGACAGCCACAAAAGTAAACAAACACGAAACATCACAAATTGTACTTAAAATCTGGAAACATAACCTACCGTCTTTTTTTGTACCTATTTCTTTTCAATTTACTGGGTCTATAGCGTTCATAAAAATAACATGTGTTTTTACTTAATAACAGGCGGTAGCTGGTTTGTCTTTAGTTTCATGCGTGGAAGAAAATGATGCTAGATAAAAAGTATGTGTTTTATCTCGCCAGGTATTAATGACGCACGGGTAAAGAATCGTGAACTCAACTGTATAAATGTTT
Source organism: Diabrotica virgifera virgifera (assembly GCF_917563875.1). Taxonomy (NCBI): domain Eukaryota; kingdom Metazoa; phylum Arthropoda; class Insecta; order Coleoptera; family Chrysomelidae; genus Diabrotica; species Diabrotica virgifera. Next base: position 35,073,515 of record NC_065451.1, read on the forward strand.
TATGTGAGTTGTTTTTTTCTAAAATAAAAAAAACTAATGTACATACATAAAAAAACCTATCTCGAAATCCTTAATAGAACGTTACACTAGATAGACAAACATAATGTTTATGGCTAAATGAGGCTAATTAAAATGGATCTTGATAGCCGTTAGCAGTTTCTGGCATTTCTGGATTTAGAGTTTATTTCTGAATCGGGAATGAATATCCTTTTGTAGCTCGCAGTAAAATAAACTTAAGTTAATTGGAATGTGTGGTTTTCTAATCTGACATTTAGCGAGGCTTCATTTTATGTGCGTTAATCAGGGCAGCTGGTTTAAATAAGATTAAAACATAGTGCTGCACACATTCAGTAGTTACCATCTATTTAAAAATTAACCAGAATTATTGTGAGCTGTAAATTTGTTAATTATATAACATATCTGGAAAGATTTGGATTTATTATAAAAGTATAAAAAATAGTGTACTACTATTGTAATGATAAGGAAGGTAACTTACTTACCAACAAAGAGGATATCCTGTTACGATGGGTAGAGCACTTTCGACAGTTACTGGAAGGTGAACCTACTAACAATATAGAGCTGGAATACCGAAATGAGGAACTCGTGGAACCCCCCTCGGTAGAAGAAGTGAAAATATCTATAGAAATACTAAGAAACCACAAATCCCCAGGCAGCGATGGCATCCCAGCAGAGTTATTTAAGCACGGTGGAGAGCAGCTCACCAAGGTGATGCGAGAAATTGTTTATAAAATTTGGTCTGAGGAGCAAATGCCTGAAGAATGGAGCTTAGGCTTAATATGCCCGTTACACAAAAAGGGAAACCAAGTGGAATGCAATAATTACCGCGGAATAACTCTCCTAAATACAGCATACAAGATATTGTCAAACATTTTGCACGAGACTTTTAAGCCTTATACCGAAACTTTTCTAGGAGAATATTAGGCAGGATTCAGGCGTGGACGTTCAACCATTAACCAGATCTTTACACTACGACAGATCCTGGAAAAAGCGCAAGAGTTTAACATAGATATGTACCATATTTTTGTCGATTTTAAAGCTGCATATGACAGTGTCTTAAGACCAAGTCTCTACAACGCTATTAATGAGTTAGGATTTCCAAAAAAACTCATTTGTATGATAAAAGTGACAATGGCGAAGATGATATCAGCAGTAAAAGTTCAAAACGACTCGTCAAGCCCATTTGAAATACGTAGGGGGTTAAGACAGGGAGATGCGCTGGCGTTTCAACTTTTTAATGTAGCATTAGAAAAGGTAGTACGAGACGCTAATATAGATAGCAGGGGAACAATATTCAATAGATCTGTCCAAATTCTAGCATATGCAGATGACGCGACGTGGACATTGTAACAGGAACCAGAGCGAGAACTGCGGAAATCCTAACCGAGCTAGTAGCAGCAGCAGAACGAATGGTTACATATAAATTGAAATAAAACCAAATTCATGGCGACTAACACAAACACAAGAGCTGGAAATGTTGACGCAGATCTAATCATCAATGACCAAAACTTCGAAGTGGTCAAAGAGTTTATATGTCTAGGGACATCGGTTAACCCCAATAATAACACAGCAGGGAAATAAAAAGACGAATAATAATTGCAAACAGGTGTTATCATAGTCTATCAAAGTACTTAGCTAACAAACGTCTGTCTCAAAAAACTCGTATAAGGCTGTATAGAACATTGATAGTCCCCGTTCTCACATATGGATCAAAGGCATGGACGCTAACTAAAACAGATGAATCCGCTCTATCGATTTTTGAAAGAAAGGTGCTACGTAAGATATTCGGAGCGCTCTGTGAGAACGGAATATGGAGGCGTAGATATAACTTTGAACTGCAGAATATCTACAAGCATACGTTTGGTGGAAAAGATATTATCACTATAATTAAGCGAAACCGCCTGCAGTGGGCAGGACATGAAGGCCGGGTCCCTGAATCGAACATGATAAAAAAGATTCTAACAGCGCAACCCGTGGGAATGAGAAGACGAAAGCTGAGGTGGATGGACAGGGTAACACAAGATGCCGAGAAAATCGGAGTCGGCAACTGGAAAATGCAAGCAAGGGACAGAACAGAATGGCGTAGAAAGCTGTAGCACCAAGATGATGATGATGATGATAAAAAATAGTGTATATTCTTATTCTTATTAGCATTCTACAGGGGTATCAGTCTTCTTCTAGTAATAGTTTCATTGCAGCTTTATTTTTAAGTTGCCCTATCAAGTCCCTTTGACGTTGGCGATTAACATGGCGAAACTGTCTCTGTCTCGAGCTATTGTAAATAGTTGTTCTGCTTTCTTTATTCCTGTCCACTCCCGGATATTCTTCAACCAAGAGGCCTGCTTTCTACCAATTCCTCTGCGTCCTTCGATTTATACAGCTTTAGGATTTATATGTGTTTGTTTCATTAATCTTTTAGATCAGGGGTTCCCAACCGGTGGTACGCGTACCACTGGTGGTACGCGGGAAGGTTTCAGGTGGTACGCGTCACGTAGGTGAAACAAGCGATTACGCTGCTACTCAACTATTCGTATTTGTACGATTTGATTTTCATGAAGAAGTTATAGAAGAGTTTTTGTTCTGCAAATCACTTGAATCAAACGCTACAGCGTAATTCATTTTTAATACAATAAATGAGTATACATGATCAAAATAGGCGTTCCTTGATCAAAGTGTATTGGTGTATGTACAGATGGAGCACAAGCTATGTCAGAAAAATTGACAGGGCTAGCAGCAAAAATAAAGAAAGTTGCTCCTGAATGCCGAAGTACACATTGCGTCATACAGCGAGAATAATTAGCTGCTAAAAGTATGCCGGAAAATAAATATGATCTCCGTTTCATCACATGCTAGGAAAGTTATTAACCTCATAAAGGCTAGGGCTCTTAATTCAAGGATATTCTCCTTGACGTGTGGAGATATGTGTGGCAAGTTCAAAACTCTTCTGTTGCATGTAGAAGTGAGATGGTTATCTCGAGGGAAAATTTTCACCCGTCTCTTCCAATTGACGTCAGTAGTTTTAATGTTTTGAACTAAAAAAAATTATGACATGAAAAACTTGTTCTGTAATGAAGAATGATTGTCAAGATTGGCGTATCTAGCTGACAATTTTGACAGTCTGAACACGTTGAACATGGGTCTTTAGGGAGCAAACACAATACCCTTCACAGCCAATGAGAAAATAAATTTTCAAGAAAAACTGGGCTCTTTTACGTTCTTAAATACAGGGAAATAATGTTTCTGCATTTCCTAGGCTGTCATCGTTTTTTGAAGAAAACAAAATATCTGCAATACCAGATTTGGTTGCTGATATAATTCCTCTTTTGGAATATTTTCAAGAAAGTTGTAATAAATGTTTCCTGAAGATTATTTCAAACTTGATAGAATCAGAAATCCTTTTGCAGGAACCTCACCAAATGAGTTGGAATTACAGGAAATATTCATCGGTCTAAGAGCAGACAATTCTATGAAGGACAATTTTAAAGGTTAATCCTTAATTGACTTCTGGATCGGGTGCAAATCCGAGTATCCAATGCTCTTCTGGCAAGCTACGCTGTTTTTAATGCTATTTGTCACTAGTTACTTATGTGAGACTGGTTTTTCTGAACTATTGTATATAAAAATAAATATAGAGATAGACTAGTGTAAATATTTTACTAAAAAAATTAGGAATTGGGGGGGGGGGCTTCCTTAAATTCGATGCCCCTGGCGTTTAGTGGTACGCCAAAATCTTAGACCATAAAAACTGATAGACACGCCGTAAAGCTATTCTCTCGTCTCGAAGAGTGAAGCCAACATAAAACGATTCACACAGCTGTGCGTGACGTCAGTTTACGGCAGAAAACGTTAGAGATTATTAGAAGTGTTTATAGGCGTTGTGAATTAAAATAAAGTATATTTTCTACATCCAGTAACAAATCAAAATATGTAATATTTGACCCGCCACATATGTTAAAACTTATTCGGAATACTTTAGGTTATAGGTCTGGATCCCGCGTATGAAAAAAAGTTGATTAATAGCAAGCTGAAAATTTGTTAATAGCTTAAGGGTGTCTAGTCGAATAAACTTTGATATGTGTGAACACTGGAACAGGGGCAGTTTTAATTGTGGAACAGGTTAAAAATTTGGAACGGTCACAGCACGAAAACGGCACATTTATTTTGTCCGACAGAACAGACTTAAACTCTTCGAACAGAGATTAAACTCTCATGCAAAAAGCAGACTGCTATTTATCACCAGATGGGCGTTTTAATGAGTGGAACATGTAGAATATGTCAAATGACAGGAATTATGACAGGTAATAAATAGCAGTCTGATTTTTTCATGAGAGTTTAATCTCTGTTCGGAGAGTTTAAGTCTGTTCTGTCGGACAAAACAAATGTGCCGTTTTCGTGCTGTGACCGTTCCAAATTTTTAACCTGTTCCACAATTAAAACTGCCCCTGTTTCAGTGTTCCCATATATCAAAGTTTATTCGACTAGACACCCTTAAGCTATTAACAAATTTTCAGCTTGCTATTAATCAACTTTTTTTTCATACGCGGGATCCAGACCTATTATTTTGGTCAACATTAAGACTTTTTTTACGTTTATTTCATTGTAAGTAAATTGAAATTGTAAATTATTGTAATAACTATTGATTTGAATAAACGTATATTAGACCAAGGCGCATCTGTAAAAATATTAGTACATTTGGACGTTGAGAGGTGACTCAAATTTTTTTTGCAGAAATTGCTTGAAAATAAATCAAATAATAATATTTGAGTTATCCTCCCTCTCAAAAAGTCCGGAACATTGTTTACATAATCAAAATGTCAAAAAATTAAGGAAAAATTCGATTTTTTTCTTGGTTTTTTGATTATAACTTTAAAAGTATTCATTTTCGAGAAAAGTTGTACTAACGTAAAAGTTGCGTAATTAAATTTCCTACAATATAGAATTTGTTAAAAATTTAAAAAATTGTCACCCTTGTTGCAAGATAGCAATAATTGTGAAAAAAACATACAAAAACAAGTATTCGCATTTTACGTTTTTCAACCATTTATGCTACACTTAGGACCTTCATGTTTCACCCTGAAAAACTTTATGATACAGTAAAATACTGCTGTAAATTTCATTAAGATCGGCTTAATAGATTTTGCAAAATAAATTTTGCAATCCAGCTTTCGTAAAAAAAAATTCATTTTTTCAAAATGCTACAGGACTGAAAATAAAGCAGATAGCAAGTTGAAATTTTTTTTACTTATAGAAGTGTACTGTACCTTTCATTTATAATTTTGCAAAATTAAAATCGATTAACAACACGGCGCCAGGATTTTTTTTAAATAAACATTAATTATTGGTGCTACGCGCAGCACAGCGGATAGTTTGCTCTGATTGGGCATTCCAATGACCTTTGATAATGATTGATACATTTTAATTTTTATTACATTTCGATATAAATAAATAAATTTGTTTATTGCAAAATAAAAACACATACCCTATCCTTTGAAATGACACTTTTATTAGCAAAAATTTATTTGTTCATATATTTTAACTTAAATAATAAAAGTTTATTATTTTTAAATATATGCAATTGTTTAAACAATATTTCACAAACAATAATAAAATTAGTTTGATTTTTGTGGAATTAAAATATTAAAATACAACCAAATATAGAGTAAGAAAATAATATATTAGATAAAGATTGAAAGAAATTTTGGTGGAAATCAACTTGTGTGAATCGAATACCGCTGTCCTGCGCGTAGCACCAAAAATTATTGCTTATTTCAAAAATTTTCTGACGCCGTGGTAATTAATCGATTTTAATTTTGAAAATTGCAAATGAAAGGTACAGTACACTTCTATAAGTAAAAATAATTTTAACTTGCTATCTGCTTTATTTTCAGTCCTGTAACATTTTGAAAAAATGAATTTTTTTTGCGAAAGCTGGATTGCAAAATCTATTGAACCGATATTAATCAAATTTACAGTATTATTTTACTGTATCATATAGTTTTTCTGAGTGAAATATGAAGGTCCTAAGTGTAGCATAAATGGTTGAAAAACGTAAAATGCGAATACTTGTTTTTGTATGTTTTTTTCGCAATTATTGCTATTTTGCAACTAGGGTGACTAGTTTTTAAATTTTTAACCAATTCTATATTGTAGAAAATTTAATTATGCAACTTTGATGTCAGTACAACTTTTCTCGAAAATGAATACTTTTAAAGTTATAATCAAAAAACGAAAAAAAAATCGAATTTTTCCTTCAATTTTTGACATTTTGATTATTTAAACAATGTTCCGGACCTTTTTGAGAGGGAGGATAACTCAAATATTATTATTTGATTTATTTTCAAGCAATTTCTGCAAAAAAATTTGAGTCACCTCTCAACGTCCATCTCAAAACAGATGCGCCCTGGACTATATTACGTATATTACAAAAAAAAATTTGACGGGAATAATAAAGCAATTAAATGGAAATATTTGGAAAAATTAGTAGACATTCAAGAAAAGGAAGGCCTTCATCTTGCAACTAGGATAACCCGAAGGCATTTAAATTGGTGTAAGGAAAAAATGAAGGTGAAATTAGCTGCCCAAACGTTCAGCCAAAAAGTTGCTAAGGCAATATATTATTTGAGAAATAAAAGCTCAAAAGAATTTGTACATAGCGAAGCTACTGAAAATTTCATTGAACAAATTAATGATATTTTTGATATTTTAAATATCCGAAATTTATTGGCAAAACACCTAAAATCCAGTTTACGGCAGCACAATAAACAAGCGATTTTTCAAAAAATTGAAGAATCTATAAAATATCTTAGATCACTTAAATGTTCCAACAATGGTGAACCACTATAATATCCAAGCCAAAGAAAAACGGGTTTTATTGGTATGATCATTAGTTTAAAGTCACTAATGGGAATTTGGAAAAATTACTTGGAGGATATGGATGGAGGTCTGAAGTTCTTTCGGTCTATAAACTTTCTCAAGATCACTTAGAAGTTTTCTTTGGTTCTATTAGGAGTCATGGAGGTTACAACAATATCCCAATGGCAAAACAATTTAAAGCTGCATATAAAAGACTCTTAATGCACACAAGTGTTACAGGATCTACCCAGGTTAATTGTATAGAACAGACACCTTCCATAATTTTAGCAATGAGCACAAAAAATACTGTGAAAATGAAAACAGATGATCATCAACTCATTGACAACTTTATAACTGATAAAAATAATACGGAAACAATAACTAGTAACCATGATTATACTGTAAATACTTTAAGTTTTTCAAAAACATTGTCATCTTATGTTTGTGATGTTGCTGACTATATCGCTGGGTTTATAGTTAAGAAAGTTAAGAACACATTCAAATTGTGACATATGTTTGTCTGCAATTGAATGTGATAATTTACAATCTCCATTCATAAGACACAAAAATTATATCATATCAAAAAAAAATTAATCCAACCTTCTAAAGACGTCATTCATATTTGCAAAATTGCTGAAAGCTAAATTAGATTTATGTACAATTCAAAAAAATTGAACGATTCTAAATTAATGAGAAGATATGTACATACAAAGAACATATATCTTTGATCATGATTTTGAAAAAAACTATTTGTTTAATCTAATAAAGATAATTTGTTTCCTTTATTGCAACATCAGATTGTACCACGAACGTGAAAAACTAAATAATGTAATAAGAGTTAGAAGTAAGTTCACAAATAAAAAGCTATTTTGTTTTGTGGTCAATAAATTAATAGATTTTCTACATATTTTTTCACCTAACCTGAAACTTCCACCCAAAAAAAATTACTCTCCTTCAAATTTATTTTTGATTATCAAACAAGAAGAGATATACCAACGATATAATATGTACCTACTTTTAAATAAAACATTTATTTTTACAAAATATTGAAGTTATATTAAAATTAATCTAAAATTGGGTAATTTTATTAGTGCTTTGCTAAGAATCCAAACGAGTTCTTGCCGTATTGTGACGTCACTTTCGCGGAAGGTGTTTGCTTTAACGGTTCGGTACAAGGCGTGTCTATCAGCTTTTATGGTCCAAGGCCAAAATCTTCAAAATATTTCAGGTGGTACGCAGTTGTTAAAAGGTTGGGAACCCCTGTTTTAGATAGTACTACGTTTTTCTATGTAGCTATAGGTATATGCTATAATGATAGCTAAAAGATATAGTTTCTATGATACATTCGCTTAAAACTCTGTCTGACAGAGAAGGATTAAAAGTGAACTTTGAGAAAATTAAATATATGACAAATCTTGTAATGAGAGGAAATATAACTATTGACAATAATACCTTAAAACAAACAGAGACTTACAAATATCTGGGATACGAGATCAAAATAAACAGAAACCAACGTGATCCTTCAAGACCACATAGCAAACTAGCAAATCAGGTAAAGATCAGGAATTTAAGACGTCATCACAAGAATCAGGACGCTTAAGTGGCACTGGACAGGGCACTTAACTAGAATACAGGATTGATGGTGGACAAGAAGAAACATGGATTGGAGGCACAGAAACTATAAAAGAATCCGAAGACGACCACCGACTAGATGAACTGACATCAAAAGAATGGCGGGAAACTGACTCTAACCGGTCCAGTGTAGAGAACACTGAAACTAGTTGAGAGAGGTCTTTGTCCAGTAGTGGACGCGATTGGCAGATTGATGATGATAGGTATAATAAGAATAAGTTTTCGACAATTTTTTTAAGAAGTCACTAACATCTGTATACGGTTTTACTAAGCTTCTTCTTCTTAAGGTGCCTATCTGTTCCGGATGTTGGCGATCGGCATGGCTATCCTAACTTTGCTTGCTGCTATTCTAAATAGTCCGATTGTCGATGTATTAACCACTTTCTCAGGTTTTGAAGCCAAGATATTCTTCTTCTCCCAGGTCCTCTCTTTCCAAATACCTTGCCTTGAAGAATGAGTTGCAACAAGCCATATCTTTCATAAACATGTTTATGCCTCATAACATGGCTAAGATATTCTAGCTTGCGCTTTTTGATTGTAATTGTGATTGTTTTTGACTAAGCTAAAAAGGTAATTTTAGTAATTTTAGTCAAAGTTCTAAAGTTTTCAACATAGAACTATTAAAGATATTAAAAAGTATTAAAAATATTCCTAAAAGATATTTAATTGAAAACTTATTGGATCATTTTCCTGGTAACACTTCCATGGCTTCTAAAAATTGCAAGCCAGATGGATGCTGAAGCGACGAAGACAAGAGGGAATTCAAAAAACTTACAATCTACGACCCCGTCTGTTCAGCTGGTAAATTCCAACGGAAAATGTACGTACATAGTTACTAAAAGGAATAAAACCAATATAAAATGAAATACAGATGTATACCATTTTTATTCAGTTGCAATGCGAAGGCAAAACAATCTTATTTTTCAATTAGAACAGAGAGCGCAACCAGCACTCTAAATCGACGATTTTCGACTCTATTTGGAGTCATCATCAGAGAGGTGTAAGCCTGCTGCTCTCTGTCCCAAGTGACCCATCTCCTAGAACTTCTCTCCGCATTGCAACTGACGTTTATGGGGTAGGTGTCTAACGACATCTGGTAACTGAAAGTCAAAGTTTTAAAGTTTTCCACCTAATAGAAATATTAAAAATATTGAAAAATATTAAAAATGGCACTAAAAGATATTTAATTAAAAACTTATTGGACCATTTTCCTGATAACACCTCCATGGCTTCTAAAAATTGCAAGCCAGATGGATGCTGAAGCGAAGAATACAAAAGGGAATTCAAAAAACTTACAATCTACGACCCCGTCTGTTCAGCTGGTAAATTCCAACGGAAAATGGACGTACACAGTTACTAAAAGGAGTAAAACCAATATAAAATGAAATACAAATGTATACCATTTTTATTCAGTTGCAATGCGAAGGCAAAACAATCTTATTTTTTAATTAGAACAGAGAGCGCAATCCAGCATTGTAAATCGACGATTTTCGACTCTATTTGGAGTCATCATCAGAGAGACGTAGGCCTGCTGATTTCTGCCCTAAGTGACCAATCTCCGAGAGGTTATCCCCGCATTGCAACTGACGTTTATGGAGTAGGTGTCTAAAGACGTCTGGTAACTGAAAGTCAAAGTTTTAAAGTTCTCAACCTAATAGAGGTATTAAAAATATTGGAAAATATTAAAAATATTCCTAAAAGATATTTAATTGAAAACTTATTGGACCAATTTCCTGGTAACACCTCCATGGCTTCTAAAAATTGCAAGCCAGATGGATGCTGAAGCGAAGAAGAAAAGAGGGAATTCAAAATCTTACAATTTACGACCCCGTCTGTTCAGCTGGTAAGTTCCAACGGAAAATGGACGTAAATAGTTACTAAAAGGAGTAAAACCAACATAAAGTGAAATAAAAATGTATACCATTTTCATACTCTGATGATGACTCCAAATAGAGTCAAAAATCGTCTATTTAGAGTGCTGGTCTGCGCTCTCTGTTTTAAGTGAAAAGTAAGACAGTTTTGCAACTGAATAAAAATGGTATACATTTTTATTTCATTTTAATTTTAGTGTTTGCTTAAAAATTTTGGTCTGATAAGTCTAGCTTTTTTTGGCAGGTTTTTGGTCTCTGATTAAGTCCCTCTTCTCTTTTGGTTGTATAGAGGAAATAAAAGTTTGTACAAACTTATCAGTCTTTCAACTATTCTTTTGGTTGTTCTAGCTATATATTTCTGACTTATAGTGTTGTAAAAAAAAATTAATTTGGGATGAACAAATTAAATAACTTTTAAACCATATTATGACAAATTGCTTTGTAGTTTAAAATATAATTTAAGCACGAGAAGTCTCAGCATTCCGTGTAATAAGAAGATTCTAACTTAATTTTTACAATTATGAACTTAAGTTATGAACATTTATAAAATCTCAAAATTTATGACTTATTTTTCAATTCTATTAGCAACAAATAACGACAGACATATTCAGCGAACGCCATATTGAAGATTTTTATATGATTTATGAATTACTTATTCTCAAATTTGTTTAGAATGCTTCACTTTTTAGTAATAGACGAGACAAGCGAAAATTTACCGTTTTTTGATTTTCATTAATTTGTTAAAAACCATGTATATCATTAAAATCGGCTGAAGGAAAAATATAGGTTATTAATATAGATCTCCATACTACTCAAAAAATTTGGTTTCGGCCTAGAGTGGGATGTGTCACGAGAAAAATCTTATATCTCTGGACTAATAATGAACTTCATTATGAGACAGATTTTTATTATGATACAGATTTTTAACCAAGAGAATCGCGTTATGGCATTCGCGATAAAGGTGGCGCACGCTCAGTGAACAATGGCGAGTCAAATACATACGCTTTGACAGTTCTCAATATATAAACAGACTGACAAACTACTTAATTTGTTTGCGTTACAAAATTAATAAATTTGAATATATTTTTTGTTGTGAATGATCATAGAAAAAATCGTGTATACAACTTGCATTTAATTATTATTATTATGAAGCTCGTAATCTATACGAAACTCTACGATAGACGGCTCGTTTCGTATCCCTCATACTCTCTTTATAATGACTATCATTAAATGCTGGTTACATAATATACTATTAAACATTTTGATTGTATTTTTATTTAAATATTATAGTTATTAAGGTACCAAGGGTATTATAAGGATATTAACGCTTGAGGCCAATGGTGTCTATACCGAGGGCCTTTGGCCCGAGGGATATACGTTGACCGAAAGCGTTATTATCTATAATACCCCTGGTGCATTCAACGTTTAATGTTCGACTAAATTATTCTTTATATGCTAAAAATTACTTAGGTTGTGATTTGTCAACTTGACAGTATTTAACTAGTTATTTAAATTTAATGCCGTATTTATTTTTCAAAATAACGCCCTAGGGCACTATATCATACTTAACTGACTTCGAAGTCATTTCATTATTTGTCAAATAATATACTAGTCGGACATTAAAACTAATTTTAATACTTAAAATAATATACCAAAAATTAAAAACAACGTTAATACGTTATTTTTTATGAACTGGAACTAATAGTTCATTCTTTCACGGTTTTTGCTCTAAATTTTAAAGAACCGCTTGGATTGACATGAAATTTGGCATACGCATATCTTACATGTCAAAGAAAAAAAGTGATATTGTGCCGATGACTTCCACTGTGGAGGTGACTTCCACCCCCTCTTGGGGGTGAAAAAATATATCTAAAATAAGTTCGGAAATTGATAAACTGGCTAATTCTAAGTAAGTTTTGTTCTATAGAGCTTTTTCGCCAAGTCAACAGTTTTCGAGTTATTTCCGAGTGAATATGTACATTTTTCAACAAAATAACTACATTTTTAGACAGTTTTTCTCAAATAACTCAAAAAGTAAGTATTTTATCGAAAAAATGTTCTCAGAAAAATATAGCCTGTAAAAAGTAAAAAAATTGGTGTACGCGTTAGGTCTCTGGACGTTGTAAAACCAGAGTTATAGCCAATAAAAAATAGATTCATATTCACCAAATTTCAAATAAAATATTTCGAAGTGAAATATCCAAAAAATTAAGCAATTTTTGGGGAAAACTCATTATAACTTTATTAAAGTGTATAAAAAAAGCTTTATTTCTGTTGTCATACAAAGTTTCTAGAATTAAATCTAAGCAAGTTACGCCCAAAATAAAGTTGGTCCCTTTTGTTTTGGCAAAAAAAATCGGGAAGACCACCGTTCCACTCTTGTTTCCGTTTTGTCTCCCATCAATTTATGTCTTCTACATCGCATGATCTTCTTATGTTTTCGCTTCTCGCCCTATCCAAAAGATTTTCCCTGATATTCGTTAATTATCAACTGAAATGAAATTAATCGTTAACGCTCCACAAATCATTTTACTTATGTTGTGTTTATATGATCTGTAAGTTGCATCGATTCAAAGTGCTTATTTTTGAAAAAATTTGGTTTTAAAGTAAAATTTTTTAAAATTTTAATTTTGAAAAATATGTTTTTTTTTTTCAAAATAACTTAAAAATTATTACAGATACCACACATCATGAACAACAAAAAAAGTCAGCATTGCTTTTCTGAATATCATGTATTTTTTTGTTTTTGTGTTAGACAAAAATTGATTATGATTTGGTGTTTCGAAATTTGCATTGATCAGTGACTCGTTCAACCCTTTTTAACTACAGCCCTTTAAAAAATAAGGACATTGAACCGATCAAACTTACAGATCATATAAACAATACATACACGAGTCAAGAAACTTGTGAAGTCGTAACGATTAAGTTCATTTGAGATACTAATTAGGGGGCGATTTTCCCGATTTTTTTATCAAAAAAAGGGACTATTTTTATTTTGAGCGTAACTTGTTTACTTTTGATGTGAGAAATTTTTTTTAAAAAATAAAAATGAAGCTTTTTTAAACACTTTAAATAAGTTTTAATGAGTTTTCCCCGAAATGTGCTTCATTTTTGGTTATTTCACGGTAAAATATTCCATTTGGAATTTGACGAACATGAACCTATATTTAATAAGCTATAACTCTGCTTCTACTAGGTGTAGAGACGTGATATATACACCATTTATTAAAAATTTTTACAGGCTCTATTTTTGCTAAGAATGTTTTTTCGACAAAATACTTACTATTTGTGTTATTTGCGAAAAAGCGTCTAAAAGCGTGGTTATTTTGTTGAAAAAATGAAGATATCCACTGGCAAATAACTCGAAAAATATTGACTTAGTGAAAAAACTCTATAGAACAAAAGTTACTTAAAATTAATTAGTTTGTCCATTTCCGGACTTACTTTGGACAAATATTTTTTCACCCCCAAGAAGGGGGCAAAAGCACATATCGGCACCATATCACTTTTTTTCTTTGACTTGTTAGCTATGTGTATGCCAAATTTTATGTCAATCCAAGCGGTTCTTTAAAATTTAGAGGTTTTGCAATATTTTACCGTTAAAGAACATACTATAAGCAAACCATCGCGCATCGTTTAACGGCTGTAATGGATCGAGCAGATTCCCGCTAACACTTTTTGAGCCATTGCATTGTTCAGTTTGGACCGTATTTTTTTCCTTCCTATAACAGCGATAAATCAACACGAAATTACTTTGAACCCATTGTTTGTTCTTCTTCTTCTTCTTCTTCCTTCTTGTATTTAGGCTTTTTCTTCTTCAATATTAGCCTCCTAAATTGTTAAAGTTATCGCATCATCTTTTTATTGGTCTGCCACTACTTCTTCGTCCATTTGGTGACTTATCTCGTGCTATTCGTACTATCCTATCCTCTTCCGTTCTACTAATGTGTTCGTTCCACTCCTGTTTCCGTTTTGTCTCCCATCCATTTATGTCTTCTACATCGCATGATCTTCTTATGTTTTCGCTTCTCGCCCTCTCCAACAGATTTTCTCTGATATTCGTCGGAGTATTTTCATCTCTGTTGTGTCTAGTAGTCGTCTTGTTTTAGATGTGTCAGGTCTTGTCTCCGCCGTGTATGTCAATATAGGTCTAATTGCTGCTTTATAGATTTCTTGCTTTTGTGTCTTGTCTTAGGTATTTGTTCCTCCAGATTGTGGCATTAAGATATCCCGCCGGTTTACTTGCTTTTAAGCTTTGTTGTCGTACTTCCTCTTCAACTTCTCCGTAACTGGTTATATCTATTCCCAGATATCTAAACCTTGCTTCCTGTTTTATTATTTTTCCATCAATTTCGATTTTACATCGTAGTGGTTATTTAGATGTTGCCATGCATTATTTAAATTTTTCTGCTGATATTATCACATTATATTTCTTTGCTGTTGTATTAAAGATGTGTGTTAATCTTTGGAGATGGTCTTCTGTCTCGGCGATTAATGCGGCGTCGTCTGCATAACATATTTGGATTTCTTTTTTCCCCATTCTGTAACCATGACCTTTACGTACTACTTCTATTATTTGAAATGGCCCGTGTCGTAAATTTAACGGAGATTTTGTTGATATCAAACACCTATGTGTAAGTCTCAAGCTATATTTGACGAGTAGTAAAATAAGCCAACTGGCCACATGTCGAGAGGATTAAAACAATAAACGACTTAAAATATCACGTGCAAACTTATATCTCTATGAGCAATCATACAATTGAGTCCAGAGCTCTTTACCCGTGCGTCAACTTTTAAAGCATACGAAATAAGTTTGAAATTTACTCCACATAACAGCAAATGGGAGAACGAGGCTGCTGCTCTTATCACGGGTCATATTATAAAATTTGACGTTATCAAATTAATATAATGTAAAATGTAAGTTTTGCTTTAAAATTTTGGTGCAGAATTACAGCTACGTTTGAAGTAGCTTAATAAATTCTTTTAATATCTAATATTCAAAGCAATTGGTCATATGGTTTAAAAGTTATTTAGTTTGTTTATCCCAAATTCATTTTTCTTACAACACTATAAGTCAGAAAGTTATAGTAATACTTCGGACAGTTTATGAAAGAAGAACATTTATACTATTAACTCAATTAAAAAAAATGACAAAAAGTAATTTTAAACAGTGTAAAATTATTTTGCAAAAACATGTCGACTTTTTGCTTACTTATAAACAATTAGAATAACTTTTTAACCGTTACCCGTAAGATAATTATTTTTTCCTATTTAGAAACTCTGAATCAGTCCAGAAAGCCACTGCTCATCCGCTAGGAAAAATATTCTGATTCGGATTTTTTGCACAATCTTACTCAAAAAGGACTCCCTTTAACAAATTTGCATGTTGCCAGAACCAAAAGGTGCTCAAAAATTTTTTAAACGTTTTTTTTTTGTTTTTTTCCTAAAATTATTTTTTTTTGCATGGAAAAAAGTTTTTTAGGTTTTCTGGATCATTCCAAATAGAAAAGATCTTTAGTGACTTTTCTCTAAAAGTGATAGTTTTTGACATATTAGCGATTAAAAATTGAAAAATTGCGAAATCGGCCATTTTTAACCCTCAAAAATTATGTGAAAAACTGAAAATTTCAATGTTGCCAAGGTAGGTAAATATTCTTTAAACATCGATTGATGAAATCCCAAAGAGTTTTTTGCAACACAATATACAAAACTCCTTTGTTTTTTAATTGCTAATCAAGCGTGCGCTACACTATTTTCCACCGACATGCGACAGTATGGTGCAAATGAAAGGAATAAATTCGTTATTTCGTAAACCGGCGACTTTAAGGAAAAATCACGAAACAGGTCGATTTTTATTTTTAAGTTATGATATTGTGGCATATATGATGTACTAGTGACGTCATCCATCTGGACGTGATGACGTAATCGATGATTTTTTTAAAAGAGAATAGGGGTCGTGTGCTAGCTCATTTGAAAGGTTCTTCAATTCTCTATTCAGTAATATAAACATTTACATAATTATTTATACAGGGTATCCAAAAAATTTTTATTAAATTAAATTATTTGACAAAAAAGAAGTAGAAGGACACCTTGCATAAATAATTATGTAAATGTTTACATTACTCTATAGAGAATTGAAGAACCTTTCAAATGAGCTACTACACGACCCCTATTCTCATTTAAAAAAATCATCGATTACGTCATCACGCCCAGACGGATGACGTCACTAGTATACCATATATGCCACAATATCATAACTTAAAAATAAAAATCGGCCTGTTTCGTGATTTTTCCTTAAAGTCGCCGGTTTACGAAATAACGAATTTATTCCTTTCATTTGCACCATACTGTCGGTGGAAAATAGTGTCGCGCACGCTTGATTAGCAATTAAAAAACAAAGGAGTTTTGAATATTGTATTGCAAAAGACGTATCGGGATTTCATCAATAGATGTTTAAAGAATATCTACCTACCTTGGCAACATTCAAATTTTCAGTTTTTCACATAGTTTTTGAGGATTAAAAATGGCCGATTTCGCAATTTTTCAGTTTTTAATCGCTTCTATGACAAAAACTATCATTATAGAGAAAAGTCACTACAGACCTTTTCTGTTTGGAATGATCCAATAAACCTAAAAAAACTTTTTTCCATGCAAAAAAAAATTATTTTAGGAAAAAAAACAAAAAAAAACTTTTAAAAAATTTTTGACCCACTTTTGGTCCTAGCAACATGCAAATTTGTTAAAAGGGGTCCATTTTGAGTAAGATTGTGCAAAAAATCCGAAACAGAATGTTTTTCCTAGCGGATGCGCAGTGGCTTTCTGGACTAAATTTTTATACACATTTAGAAAGAAAGAAAAAAATTGTCCTAGGACAATCAGGGACGAAGTTAGCCCCCCCCTCTTTTTTTTAATTCATATAATAATGTCATCTTGCAAAATAATTTTGCAATATTTAGAATTATTTTTTGTCATATTTTTTTAATTATTTTAATAGTGTAAATGTTCTTCTTTCATAAACTATCAAAAGTATTACTGTAACTTCATCATTTTCTGTCTTATGGTGTTGTAAAAAAATTAATTTGGGATAAACAAATTAAATAACTTTTAAACTATCTGACCAATTGCTTTGAAATTTAGGGTATGATTTAAGCACCAAAAGTCTCAGATTTCCTTGTAATAAGAAGGTTCTAAGTTAATTTTTACATAAGTTATAAATATTTATAGAAACTTAAAATTTATTATTTATTCTGTAATTTTCTAAGCAACCAATAAGGATAGACCTATTTAGAGAACGCCATATTGAAGCTTTTTATACGATTTATGAGTTTCTTACTCTGAAAGTTTAGAATGCTTAACTTTTTTGTAATAGACGAAACAAGCGAAAATTTAACGTTTTTTGATCTTCATTTGTTTATAACTATCTATATCATCAAAATTGGCTGCAGGAAACATATAGGTAATTATTATAAATAGATGTCCATACTACTCAAAAAAATTGGTTTCGGCTTGGAGGGGGTTGTGTCACTAACAGTTTATTTTTTTCCTTATTTCTCTGAACTATATGATACAGGTAGTGAAATCATAATTGATATAATATTATATAATAGTATGAGAATAGAAAAAATATGTTTAATTTGTTTCGTTGACGTGATAAAAATAGAAGTATACCTTCTTTTACGTGCGTACAAAGTACACACACTCTTTTTTACTTGCATGTCTAGTAGTGTAAAAATCAATACATTATGTAATCAACGTAATGATAATAATAAATATGACGAGGATAAATTCTGAATTTTTCATTCATTTTCATTTTGTTGTTGTTTTAAAATTGCCATGCATTATTGAGAGCTTTTTGGAATCCAATATTTTATCGGGTCGTTAAGAGATAAAATTTAAATGTTTTAAAAGCATCAGTTTTTAATGGACTTTTCTGTTTGTGTAAAATGTAATTTAATATTTCCAGTTTGTTACAATCCTTGTTGAGTTTGTTGAGTTTTGGATCCAGCAATAATAATTATTGCTATTAGTAGGTAACTACTTTGTGATATTAAACAGTGAGGACTTTTGGATTGGAATAAATACAGTTTACTTTTTAATTCCAAACCACTTTTCATAATAACAATTTTTAATCTTCTGAAATATAGGTACTTTACTCTTGAACGAAATTCATATTTTTGACTTACGTCGTATAAAATTTTTACGATGTGGTATCTGATGGTTTAGTTTTAGATTTTAGACCATGCAGAGCATTTTATGAAGAGTAACTTTTTTTCGTAAAATTGATAATAAAAAAGTTTCCCATATGGTTCCTAGTTACACAGACATTCAGCATAATAAAACACAAAATAGAAACAGTTTTGATCAAAGTAAAATGATGAATTCAACGATATTTTTAAAATTATTTATACGAAACAATTATTATTGTTTAAACAATTAATAAACAACTAGCGGCTAAATATGTGAGTAGAACTTTTTATTTTAACATAATATATTATTGTGTTTGCATTTTATCAATCAAAAGCAAAATAAAAATTAAATTAAATTTTTTTAATAACGCGGGCACATAAATTTGATACACCCTGTATATTGAGCTGTTTTAAAATTTATTAGAATTTAGTTAGGATGTAAATAGATTTCTCTTTTAACGAGCTTTCCGCGGAACCATTAAAGACTTTTGTGAATAATTAAAGTGAAAAGAACTATGTATTTAGATTTAAAATGGAAAAAAAATTGTTTACTGTATAATTTCTCGAAAGTGATAATTGAAAAGAAAGTTGGAATTTTAATATCTTCATTTCAATACGAGTATGTGTGGGAGAGTTTCTCCGAAAGTAATTAGGATTGTCGGAACAAATGTGAGGGTGACTGTTGTTTGTCAAATGGAAAAGTCAATGTTCTGATTCTTGGAATGTGGAAGGGGAAAAATGGATTGGATGATTGAGAGAGCTTGAAAAAGAATTCATTATGTTGTTGGCAGCGAGAAGAAGCGGTTTTCGACGTGTTAAGTGGAGTAGATAGTTAGCATATATCAGTGGCTGGTTGATAGTGGAAAATAGTGTTGAAAAGTGTAACGAGCGACAGATCAAATCGAGACGAAATACCTCTTTGATTCTGTAGTATTGTGAGAAGGAGAGCAGAGAATTTTTGGAGTTTTGTTTGAATCGAGAACGTGTCAAAGAAACACGGTTTGTTGGAGAATTAGTGCTGGTATCCTGACAGTTTTGAAGCTGGACAACGGAGAGAGGCTTTGATGAGTAGCCTTTAACATAATCAACGAGGGAGAGCTGTTTGGGGTCACGAGAAGACATCCGAGTGAGGGAAGCAAAAGGTCAGTCAATTTATGTGAAAGAGATTTTTATGTTCGGGAAATAAATTTTTGAGTAAAAAGCATATGAATTAAAGTTCCAATATTTCAAAATATAAATAGTAAATATAGGTAACCTTGCGAAGACATAAATTTGTTTGGTTTAGTTTGTTTTACCAAAGTCATCGGGAACAAACCGATAAATTGTTTTTTTTTGTAAAGATAATAAATTTAAGTGGTATAACTTTCATTCGGACATCTGTGTCCACAGGTTTTTTAGATTCGATAGATTTCAGAGTATTAATTTGATAAATAAAAGACAACTCTGTATTTTTATTTTAATATTTTGCTTTATTTCTTTTCCCTATTTTATCCCGATTAGGATCAACTCAGAGATACTGAACCCACGAGAGAAGATAAGTATAACGTGAGATAATTTGGTTTTTTTTTTATATATTAAAAGGCACCCTGAGATTTTTTATTCAATTTTGATATATGATTTGCGACAATTAAATGATTAATCAAATAAATAATAATTAATATAAAATTAATAAGAAGCAGATCACAACAATATGTATACTTTAATTTTTTTAAAAGGGAAAGTACGATACGAAAGTATCTTGCGACACCTCATTTAAAAGCTTTTGAAATACTGATTACAAAAATGTATAACACTTTCATCGTTTTTGAGAGCGTAGGCGCAAAATTTCGGTCGAATTATTATTAAACCCATTAATTTTTTTGAATCCTGAGGAAACTAATAAGTATATTTGAAAAATTTAAACGCAGAATGAAATATTACATTATTACAGAGGCCTGAAAGTCCCTTAGAATAAACAAAAAGTTTCTTTTCAATGATATATTTGAAATTAAAAATCATACTAAAATTTCTCTTTTTTTCATCCCGTGACTTATTGAAATAAACATTATAGAAGTTCTCAGGGCCTTTCTACCCTCGAGAATACTGAAATATTTCATTCTGCGTTTAAATTTTTCAAAAATACTTATTTGTTTTGTCATGATTCGCAAAAAACAAATGCATTTCAAATAATTCAAGCAAAATGTTGCGCCTAGGCTCTTAAAAAGAATTACATTATTATACATTTTTGTAATCAGTATTACAAAAGGTTTTAAATGAGCTGTCACATGATGTACTTTCCCATTTAAAAAAATCAAAGTTATGCCTGTCACTTGAAGAAGGATCGCGTAAAGTTCGAAACATTGATGATTTAATATACTATGATTTTTTAAAAATCGACCTGCCGAGCGTTTTGCTTATGTGGTAAAAAGAAACAAGTTAATAAGGGAAGGTAACACTTATTCCAGTGCACTCTATATAAACTATCAAAAAGGTTTTAGAAAAATATAAGCTTGTTTGAAGTTTTCCGAAACAATGCAATATTTCGTCCTATATTGACTCCCTCTATTATATAATTTTTTGAAATCACGAAGTACCCATATTCAAGTTCAAACCTTGTTCTATCAGCTCCCATAATAATGTTTTATTCTAAAACATTTAGTATAAGAGATGTGAGACATTTTTGAGTAGGTATTTTAGGCAACCTGAAAATTTTTCAGGTGACTCTTCTATATGATATTCTAATACAAAAATGCCGGTTTGGCTGGAGGGTAGCGGTTATTTTCCCCAAAAGTCCCCCCCAAATTTAAAAAAGGGTAAAAATTGTTATTACAAAAAATATCAATGATATGACTTGAAAGTAAATTTAAATATTCAAATGTAAAGAAAATAAACAGGCCAGGCGATTTGAGGGTGATTTTAACTCTGCAAGATACTTGCATGGGCGCCCCAGGATTATTTTCAGCGGGTGCATCTGAATTTCAGAAGATTTCATCTGAATCTGTACATACTATTAAAGAGTATAAAATATACAACTATACATGCGTAACTGTGTACATTCCTTCCGGACAGGGAGGTGCAATTGTTATTTTGACATGGTATTTTTTAATTTTAAAAATAAATATTCTACAAAAGAGAGGTTGTTTTGGTGAAATTTTCCAATTGCCATGTGATCAAACAAATTACACGTGCATATAAATGAAAACCGCTGTAAGTAAGCAGCAGTGTGAGAAAGAGCGTATACCGATAGCTTTTTGCGTCCTCTGTTGTAGTTGAGTGAGTCCGTTCGCTCGAGAAAATCACTTTACCTGGCGATATCCATGTTGTTGTGCCTCGAAACGTTAGAGTAATTATTATATATATATATATATATATATATATATATATATATATATATTATAGTTTTTTAAGTAATTTTTCTTAATTAAAGGAAAATAATACGCACTATACAATAGATTTTGCAAATATGATAGAAAAAGACAAATTTATTATTATAAATATATAGGTAGAAAATATACAAATATAACCTAAATTAATTCGGTGTCCGAATCTTGTATTTCTTCTTCAAACTCCTCATTTGAGCTTAAATGTTCATTCTGTTCTTCTTCGTCAGACTCCCCTCGAGACTCAGATTCCTCTTCTACATGATCTGTAAATAGTTGTAATATGGATTTAAAATTAATGAAAAATTAATCAGTGATTAATTAATTGAGTTGCTACGTATTCTCTGTCCTTTTATATGGAGTCGAAGCCTGGACAATCACGGGCGCATCTGAAAAAATACTTACCATTGTTGAGATGTGCTGTTATCGAATAATGTAAAAAATATCATGGACACAACACTTAACAAACACGGATACATTAAGAAAGACGAAAAAGGAAAAAGAAATACTCAAAACTATGAAGGAAAGAAAAATGAGCTAAAATAAATATTCATTCTCTTCTCCTTCGTCAGACTCTGTCTGTCGAATCACATCACGTTTTTTATTTCTTAGTGTAGGTATGACCAAAGTAGCTCATGTTTCTTTCCTTCATAGTGTTGAGTATTTCTTTTGACTTTTTCATTTTTATTAATGTTTCCGTGTTTGTTACGTGTGTCCATGATATATTTAACATTATTCGATAACTCCACATCTCAAAAACGGCAAGTCTTTCTTCAGATGCGCCCGTGATTGTCCAGGCTTCGACTTCGTATAAAAGGACGGAGAATACGTAGCAACTCAACTAGTTAATCACTAATTAATTTTTAATTAATTCTAAATACATATTAGAACTATTTACAGATCATGTGGAAGAGGAATCTGAGACTCGAGGGGAGTCTGACGAGGAAGAAGAGAATGAATATTTAAGCTCAGCTGAGGAGTTTGAAGAAGAAGTACAAGATTCGGACACAGAATTAATTTAGTTTATAGTTTTATACTTTTCTACCTATATATTTATAATAATAAATTTGTCTTTTTCTATCATATTTGCAAAATCTATTGTATAGTACGTATTATTTTCCTTTAATTAAGTAAAAGTTACTTAAAAAACTATAACATATTATAATAAATACTCTAACGTTTCGAGGAACAACAACATGGATATAGCCAGGTCACGTGATTTTTCTCGAGCGAACGGCCTAGCTCAGCTACAACAGAAGACGCAAACAGCTATCGGTATACGTTCTTTCTCACACTGCTGCTTACCTATAGCGCTTTTCATTTATATGCACGCGTAATTTGTTTGATCACCTGGCAGTTGGAAAATTTCACCAAAAATACTGTCTTTTTTAGAATGTTTATTTTTAATATTAAAAAATACCCTGTCAAAATAACAATTGCACCCCCCTGCCCGAAAGGAATGTACATAGTTATTAATGTATAGTTGTGTATTTTATACTCGTTAATAGTATGTACAGATTCAGATGAAATCTTCTGAAGTTCAGATGCATCCCCTGAAAATAATCCTGGGGCGCCCATGCAAGTAACTTGCAGAGTTAAAATCGCCCTCAAATCGCCCGGCCTGTTTATTTTCTTTATATTTGAATATTTAAATTTACTTTAAAGTCACGTCAATGATATTTTTTGTAATAACAATTTTTACCCTTTTGTTTAACTTTAGGGGGGATTTTTGGGGAAAATAACCGATGCCCTCCAGCCAGACCGGCATTTTTGTATTATGCTATCATGGAAGAGTCACCTGAAAAATTTTCAGGTTGCCTAAAATACCTACTCAAAAATGTCTTACAGCTCTTGGACCAATTGTGTTTTAATTGTTAATGAAGCGCATATGAGAGGATCGGCGCGCGGCGATCGGGCTTCATAAACAATATTAAAAACCAATGTTTTAGAATAAAAAACCAAAAAAATTCTAATGGGTAGCTGATATAACAAGGTTTGAACTTAAATTTTGGTACTTCGTAATTTCAAAAATTATATTTTTTACTTATTTATATTTTTGGGCCTTGAAAATCGTCATCCAACTGTGATCTAACTAAATAATGACAGCCAGGGCCGACAATCAAACAACATAAGTATCCAGAAGAATAATACAAGGATGGGCAGCATACGGAGCTCTTAGGGACATTTTTAAGAGTGACATTCCAACTAACATGAAGAAAAAAGTTTTCGACCAATGCGTGCTACCGGTGATGACCTATGGTGCAGAAACATTATCGCTCACAAAGAAAAACGCAAAAAAACTACGAGTAGCGCAGAGAAGAATGGAGCGATCAATGATAGGGGCCACTCTGCGAGACAGAATTAGAAACGAAGATCTACGAGCTAAGACCAAAGTCATGGACGTCATTGAAAGAAGCTGTAACTTAAAATGGAAATGGGCTGGACACGTTGCCAGAATGAAGGACGGAAGATGGACTCGCAAACTAGTTGAATGGAGAACAAGAGCAGATAAACGTAGCAGAGGAAGACCACCAATACGATGGCAAGACGACTTATGAAAGACAACAAAAAACTGGATACAAAAAGCACAAGATAGAACACTTTGGAGACAAACAGGGAAGGCCTGTGTCCAGCAGTGGATTGAGAGACGCTGATGATGATGATGATGAGGGCCGAAAAAAATTATTTTTACAATTTGTTTTAAAAATAAATGTGACAATGTCTCCGAAACTACGGCATTTAGGTATAGGGAATATTACATTAAACACAGTCAATATTTCAAGGAACTCAATACACAAAAATGTACATGGTATTCCATTTGAAATAAGAAAGTTCATTACATTTACATAAAAACGGAAGATCAGACAACAATGCAAATACTACTATAACATCTGCTGCATTTAGGAGACCCCAACCCATAGTCAAGGGCGGTTCGCGGTTCTGTTTTGAGATGGACGTTGAGAGGTGACTCATATTTTTTTGCAGAAATTGCTTGAAATTAACTCATATAATAATAATTGAGTTATCCTCTTACTAAAAAAGGTCTGGAACATTGTTTAAATAATCAAAATGTCAAAAAATTAAGGAAAAATTCGATTTTTTTCTTGGTTTTATAATTATAACTTTAAAAATATTCACTTCAGAGAAAAGTTGCACTAACCTAAAAGTTGCGTAATTAAATTTTCTACAATATAGCATTGGTTAACAATTTTAAAAGTGGTCACCCTTATTGCAAAATAGCAATAATTGCGAAAAAAAAACATAAAAGACAAGTATTCGCATTTTACGGTATTCAACCATTTATGCTACACTTAGGACCTTCATATATTACCCAAAAAATATATATGACATAGTAAAATAATATTGTAAATTTCATTAAGATTGGTTCAGTAGAAATCCAGGTTTCGCAAAAAAAATCATTTTTTCAAAATGTGGCAGGACTGAAAATAAAGCTTATAACAAGTTGAATTTTATTTGCATATAGAAGAATATTTGGAAGAAAAGAAATACCTTTTATTTGCAATTTGTAAAATTAAAATCGGTTAACTACCACGGCGTCAGAAATTTTTTTAAGTAAACATTAATTTTTGGTGCTACGCGCAGGAAAGCGGTGTTCGATTCACACAAGTTGATTTCCACCAAAATTTTTTTAAATCTTTATATAACATATTATTTTCTAACTCTACATTTTGTTGTATTTTATGATTTTAACACCACAAAAAGCAAACTAATTTGATTATTGTTTGTAAAATATTGTTTAAACAATTGCATACGTTTAAAAATAATAAACTTTTATTCTATAAGTTAAAATATATGAGCAAAGAAAGTTTTTGCTAAAAAAATGTAATTTCAAAGGACAAAGTATGTATTTTTATTTTACAATAAACAAATTCATTTATTTATATCAAAATGTACTAAAAATTAAAATTTCATTATCATTATCAAAAGTCATTGGAATGCCCACTCAGAGCAAACGTATCCGCTGTTTTGCGCGTGGCACCAAAAATTATTGTTTATTTAAAAAAATTTATTTAAAAAAACGATTTTAATTTTGAAAATTGCAAATGAAAGGAACGGTATTACTCTATATCATGTAAAAAAAGTTCAACTTGCTGTCTGCTTTATTTTCAGTCCAGCAACATTTTGAAAAATGATTTTTTTTTGCGAAAGCTGGATTGCAAAATTTATTTTGCAAAATCTGTTAAACCGATCTTAATGAAATTTACTATGTTGTTTTATTATATCACAAAGTGTATCTGAGTAAATTATGAAGGTCCTAAGTGTAGTATAAATGGCTGAAAAACGTAAAATGCCAATACTTGTTTTTTTATGGTTTTTTTGCAATTATTGCTATTTTGCAACAAGGTTGACAATTTTTACAATTTCTAACTAAATTTATATTGTGTAAAATTTAATTACGCAACTTTTATGTCAGTACAACTTTTCTGTAAAATGAATACTTTTAAAGTTATAATCAAAAAATCAAGAAAAAGATCGAATTTTTCCTTAATTTTTTGATATTTTGATTATTTAAACAATGTTCCGGACCTTTTTGAGAAGGAGGATAACTCAAATATTATAATATGAGTCAATTCAAAGCATTTTCTGCAAAAAAATATAAGTCACCTCTCAACATCCAAATGTACTAATATTTTTACAGATGCGCCCTGGTCTACTAACAAAATCTATAACAATCATGCAAGCCGTTTCCAAGACAATTGAGTCGTTCCATACATAAAACTTACTCTGTGTATATGTTAATTTGTCCCAATATGTGGTTGATAGGGCTAATATTAATCCTTATAGAACTCGGAAAGTAAATAAACACTCTGTGACGTTATATATATATATATATATATATATATATATATATATATATATATATATATATATATATATATATATATATATATAAAAGTACTGAGATAACAGCTGGGAAAACCCTGGTACTGAGGAAGCAATGAAAGACTGGTGCTTCAAAGTGAGTGCCTTTTATTTTGGTCAAGCTTTCGCCTATTGTTTTTAGGCTTCTTCAGGACTTGCTACAAAGAAGAACATTCTTTACAAATCGATGGCTTAACTTGCAAATCGGCTAACTCCATTTTATCGGTAAGTAGTTTTAATGAAATAATATAACTTTTTGTGAGAAATATCATAGGTATAACATAATATGTTGAGGATGGAGTTGTCCATTTTTAACGTAACTATTTACTATGTGAATTGAGGAGTTACCCAATATACCAATTCTGTGATTTTAAGAAGTTTTTTGTGTTCCTGTAAAGTTTTAAAAAACGGAGTTAGCCGCTGTGCAAGTTAAGCCATCGAAATATGCTTAAAGATAGAACAAGCAATTCTTACCGAAATAGGTGCACTAGTGCTCAGTGAAAATAAGAATACATCTTTTACCTTGCCTTTTTTGTGTATACATAAGTAATACAGATATTTTTGTTGTTATTATTTAGCTAATAAAACCAGATATCGAAACTGAGTCAGATCCTCTCTATTCAACCTAATCCATTGTAAGAAAATTTGGACAAGTGTCGTTAGAAGTTGATTTTTTTATTTACAAAATGATACCTATCGATCCATCGATTGTCAACGTCCTCTTCCGTTTTTTTTACGTCTGACTGACACATAGAAGATTTGTTTAGAGATTTCGAGAGAAGAGACTCGTAACATCAAACAACCATTCGACTGTCACTATTCGAACAGCTGTCTGAAATCACTTCTTCTCTTTTTCATGATGTAATTGTGGTGAGCTTCTGATTAAGAACCTCCCACCCAACCAATTGCAAAGGATGGATCAAAGGTGAAAGAATGCAATGAAAATCGTTAGAATGGCCGACAGCTCAGTTGTCACTTGTTGAACTGTCGTTCGAATCCAACGATACCACTAAACCGGAAGGTTGTGGTGATCTTGATTCTAATCTCACCACAATTACATCATGAAAAAGAGAAGAAGTGATTTCAGACAGCTGTTCGAATAGTGACAGTCGAATGGTTGTTTGATGTTACGAGTCTCTTCTCTCGAAATCTCTAAACAAATCTTCTATGTGTCAGTCAGACGTAAAAAAAACGGAAGAGGACGTTGACAATCGATGGATCGATAGGTGTCATTTTGTAAATAAAAAAATCAACTTCTAACGACACTTGTCCAAATTTTCTTACAATGGATTAGGTTGAATAGAGAGGATCTGACTCAGTTTCGATATCTGGTTTTATTAGCTAAATAATAACAACAAAAATATCTGTATTACTTATGTATACACAAAAAAGGCAAGGTAAAAGATGTATTCTTATTTTCACTGAGCACTAGTGCACCTATTTCGGTAAGAATTGCTTGTTCTATCTTTAAGCATATTTGTAAAGAATGTTCTTCTTTGTAGCAAGTCCTGAAGAAGCCTAAAAACAATAGGCGAAAGCTTGACCAAAATAAAAGGCACTCACTTTGAAGCACCAGTCTTTCATTGCTTCCTCAGTACCAGGGTTTTCCCAGCTGTTATCTCAGTACTTTTTTATTTACTAGTAACCCAATTACTCCTTGGACGTTTTTATATATATATATATATATATATATATATATATATATATATATATATATATATATATATATATATATATATTGTGACATATCTGTGACATTATATACTCTTTGTAATAAAATTTATCCGTAATTAAACCTTTTTATAACCATAATTCACAGCAATTCCTAAATTTAAGGAAACTCGAGTAACGTCAGACTTTTAACAACTTTCTCAAAACCGCATTTTCGATGTCTCATTACCATAATCTCTTTTTCTTTTCAGGACGAGCACACAATCCTGCGATCGTGGGCCGTCAAGGATTTCGCCCCCAACGTCGCCCAATACGTGCAAATTTTCCGACCGGAGAACAAACTCCATGTGAAGTTCGCGGAGTTCGTAGTCTGCGAGGACGAGTTCAAATACGCCCTGCTCGCAAACAATTGCACGTGTCCTGGCGCGTCTACCTTGGTGACGTTGCTGCTGCATACTTCGAGAGGACAGTAAGTTTACTCCTGCGTGAATACGAACTTGATTTGAGAAGTTTAGACAATCGGTTTTTTAAACGTCGGATGTTAAACAAGGATCCCGAGATGTTAATCTATGAATAGGGATAAACTGAAAGGGTTAACAACCCTCAATATACTTGTATTTTAATTCTTGATCATGCTTAATAAAGGCGGTTATAATAGACGATTAAATAATTATACACCTTGTTTTACATACTGATCGATTATGCTTTAAATAACTTTTCTTAATAATTGTGTATTAGTATGGTATAACTAGATGCAAACCCAGACATCCAAAGTGAAAGTTATCCTCCAACACCAAATTTTTCTATATGGTCCACATAATGTTCAGAAAAAAGTCACACCATTTTGAGCGTCGGGTTTGGGGGGAGGGGGGAGAAATCGGTAAATTCGTAGTTTTTTACGTTTTTCGTCAATATTTCCAAAACTATACGGTTTAGCATGAACAACCTTGTATAAAAAAATGTTCTACATTAAATTTTAAATAAAAAAGTCCCTATGCATAATCCTTCTAAAATGACATGTTCCAAAGTTACGGAGGTAGTATAGTATAATTGGTCCAAAAAAAGGCCTAACCTAGACATCCAAAGTAAAAGTTTTCCTCCAACACCAAATTGTTTTACATGGTCCACATATTGTTCAGTAAAAAGTTACACCATTTTGAGCGTCCGGTTTGGTGGGGAGATGGGGGAGAAGTCGGTAAATTAGCAGTTTTTTTTACGTTTTTCGTCAATATTTCTAAAACTATGCTATAGCGTAAACAATGTTCTATACAGAAATTTTCTACATAAAATTTAAAACAAAAAAGGTCCTACACATAATTGATATAAAATCAACGGTTCCAGAGTTACGGAGGGTGAAAAGTGGAGGTTTTCGATACTTTTTATATTTTTTGGGCTATTTATAATACTATTACTGATGAAACAAATTTTCTTTAACAGAATTGTGTTTTGTATATAAAATTTACTATTTCTACTATTTCAGTGGCCGATGGTATGTTAGTGAAAAGCCCTTGAAGAAACTTCAACCTCACCACCCAAAATCATCATCAATTGCCCAAAAAAATATAAAAAGTATCGAAAACCTCCCCTTTTTACCCTCCGTAACTCTGGAGCCGTTGATTTAATAACAATTAGGTATAGGATCTTTTTTGTTATAAACTTTATGTAGAACATTGTTTACGCTAAAGCATAATTTTAGAAATATTGAAGAAAAACGTAAAAAAACTACTATTTTTTTAAATTTTCGCCCATCTCCCCCCAAAACCGGACGCTCAAAATGGTGTAACTTTTTACTGAACAATATGTGGACGATACAGAACAATTTGGTGTTGGAGAAAAACTTTTATTCTGGATGTCTGGGTTAAGCCTTTTTTGGACCAATTATACTATACTACCTCCGTAACTTTGGAACCGTTCATTTTAGAAGGAATATGCATAGGACCTTTTTTTATTTCAAATTTAATGTAGGACACTTTTGTATAGAAGGTTGTTCCTGCTAAACCGCATAGTTTTAGAAATATTGATGCAAAACGTAAAAAACTACGAAATTACCGTTTCCCCCTTCCCCCCTTCCCCCTTCCCCACCCAAACCCGACGTTCAAAATAGTCTGACTTTTTTCTGAACATTATGTGGTCTATATAGAACAATTTGGTGTTGGAGGATAACTTTCACTTTGGATGTCTGGGTTATCCCATTTTTTTGATCAATTGAATTGTATCGTACTACAGGGTGTAACAATAATACAGGTCATACATTTAATCACATATTCTGGGACCAAAAATAGTTCGAATGAACCTAACTTACCTTGGTACAAATATGCACATAAAAAAAGTTACAGCCCTTTGAAATTACAAAATGAAAATCGATTTTTTCGAATATATCTAAAACTATTGGAGATTTTTTATTGAAAATGGACATGTGGCATTCTTATGGCAGGAACAACTTAAAGAAAAATTATAGTGAAATTTGTGCACCCCATAAAGATTTTATGACGATTTTGTTCCCTTAAACCCCCCCCAAACTTTTGTGTACGTCTCAATTAAATTATTATTGTGGTACCATTAGTTAAACTCAATATTATTAAAACCTTTTTGCCTCTTAATATTTTTTCGATAAGGCAATTTTTATCGAGTTGAGGCTTATTTTTCAATATGTTTACATAAAGATTTTATGGGGGTTTTGTTCTTTTAAACCCCCCAAATATTTGTGTACGTTCCAATTAAACTATTACTGCGGTACCATTAGTTAAACACAGGTTTTTAAAACTTTTTTGCCTCTTTGTATTTTTGCGAAAAGGCACCTTTTATCGAGATGTGAC
Organism: Diabrotica virgifera virgifera; assembly: GCF_917563875.1. Classification (NCBI taxonomy): domain Eukaryota; kingdom Metazoa; phylum Arthropoda; class Insecta; order Coleoptera; family Chrysomelidae; genus Diabrotica; species Diabrotica virgifera. Next base: position 35,104,804 of record NC_065451.1, read on the forward strand.
TTCTTTTTTAATATGGTTTAAAATATCCCTAAAAATGTAAATCATAAATAAATGTTCATATTATTACCAAGTCTCCATAATCGTACTTAACCATATACAAATATGTGGTGGATTTGACAAACATTCGAAATATCTCGATAAAAACTGACTTTTCGAAAAAGTACTAAGAGGCAAAAAAGTTTTAAACACATTGTGTTTAACTAACGGTACTACAATAATAATTTAATTGGAACGTACAGAAAAGTTTGGAGGGGTTTAAAGGAACAAAACCGCCATAAAATTTTTATGGGGTGTCCAAATTTCACTATAATTTTTTATTAAGATGCTACTGCCATAAGAATGCCACATGTCCATTTCCAATAAAAAATCTCCAGTAGTTTTTGGTACATTCGAAAAAATCGATTTTCATTTTGTAACTTAAAAGGGCTCTAACTTTTTTTATGTGCACATTTGTACAAAGGTAAGTTAGGTTCAATCGAATTATTTTTGTTCCCAGAATATGTGATTAAATTTACGATCTGTATTTTTGTTACACCCTGTATATTATGAAGTATGAGAATGTATTTAAACAGGGACGTATGTATGTATAGCGTTAACAAGCTTTTTTGACTCATTGCTGAATGGATAACCAGTTTTGACCCCCTATGTGGCTCAGTGGTAAGAGCACCTACCTTTGGATCGAAAGGTCCGAATGGTCGTGAGTTCAAATCTCACCAGGGTCAGAAATTTTTCGTTTATTATAAATTAGTAAATGAAGATAGTTTCTGTTCTTGTGGGATCGGTACTCACCGGAGGGACCGCAAACGTTCGGATACAATTAGCGTCTCTTTGCAAAGTAACAAGACACTTACTCAACACACACACTACACATCACACTAGGTATCTCAAGTTGTGACTGGCTGATTGACATAAAGTCCATGCCATTAAAAAATTCCATCGTTTTCTGTTGTTAACTGTCAGCTTCCAATCTCTAATTCCCATCTCTCTGGCATCGTCTGGCATCATTACATCTTTCTATTTCTTTATTCGTCTTCCTCTCATTATTTGCACTCAAGTACTCTCCAACCAATGTTCTTGACTTGGCTATTACCTTACATTCTTTTTAGATGTCTGAGCCATTCCAGTCTACGTTTTTTCACTACTTTTGTTATTGGAGAGTTAGCATACAATTGGTACACTTCTACATTCACATCCGATTCTACATCCGTCTTCTCAATTCACCCTCTACTACTTTTCCACCAAATATTCTACAAAGTATTTTTTGTTCCCACGCTTCCAATTTGTTCTATATATGCGAAAAAAGGAAAGTCCCAGATACAAAAGATATTATTAAAATAAAATTAAAATAACAAATAAAGATTTAAATCTGAATTCGCGGTATTATTTTTAATCATATCGAACAACCTGGTCTGTTCGTTTTAATCCAAGTAATTAAGCTTCAAAAATAGGACAAAACTTCGCCATTTTTACAGAATGAATCGATTTACTTGAAAATTTGAGAAAAAGTAGTAGATAGTCCAAGGATCGAAATCTATATCATGTCGAAAGGTGCTTTTGCCATGGGGGTGGTTCCCACCCCATCTCGGGGGTGGAAATTTTTTATTATATTTTGACTGCAAAAATTGGTAATAACATTCATTCTAAGCAAAAAAGCAAAAAAAGTTTTATACATTTTTTTTAATAAAATTAATAGTTTTCGATTTATTCGCTATCGAAAGTGTTAGTTTTATATCGAAAAAAATTAATATTTTCAACCAGTTTTATGGTAATAACTCAAAAAGTTTTCGTTTTATCAAAACAACTTTTCTTAACAAATATGTACCTTTTAAAAAAATAAACAAAACCGTTTTATTTTAATTTTCTTTAAGACAATAGTAATCGAGCTATATATATGTTAGCTCTTCTTCGTCTAATGCTAATAATTGTAGTTTCAAAGTCAAAATACGGGAAAACTATGCATTTTTCGAGAATAACTTGTTAAAACTAAACTAATGTATAAACAAATATCTATCTCCAGAAATAAAAAAGGCTCTAGCTCAAAAATTAAGTGGCTTATAATAAAAATAATGTCAGTCCCTATTTTTTTCAGCGAAAAAGTGATCGAAAACAACCGCCTAATGACCACCCTAATTAAAATTACGCATTGATCTAATTTGATCTTGCTCATTTATGTATTATTAATGGGTTCTAGAAGTTTTACCGGCTTAGAATGATCAGTTTTTAAAAAAAAATTGAGTTAAAAGCGTATAACGAATTTTGGTAGTTTGGTAAACACAACATTCTGCCCTATCCTTCAGAATAGAAAGATTAGCATCAGAGATACGAAAAAATGTTTAAATATGAAATTGTAGCTTATTTAATTCCTAGGAACTTGGTTTGCAAAAAATTTTTTTCTACGCAAAAATTGAGTGACCTATTGACAATTAAAACTTGCAAAACATAATGAAATAAAAAATTTTAGTAGTTCCAAAATGACACAAAATCTAGGCATCGGATAAAAAAGTTTATTTGAAGAAAGTGTATTTTTTTGTTCTTCTTAATGGCGGTACAGGCTCATTTTTTAATATTGTATTTAATTACAGAGTAATTTCCACATATTAATATATTTTTTAAATTTGGCTCTGTACCGCCATTTTTTATCATATTACGAATACGTGTGCCAAATATCTCGAAAAAATATTCAAAATTACAGCCGCAATCTTAAAACGCGTTTTTGCTACTTGTTGATCGCTGCTGTTTCCTCTTAATTTCATTAAAACATGAACACAATAAGACACATTTGAAATAAATTAGTAAATAATATCTAAATATTAGTTTTTTGCATGTATTATAACTATTTTAAGGCCGTATTAAAATATCTAAATTCAGTGCGGAAAAGTAGTGGGGAAAAGTAAAATTTTCCAGGCTAAAACGCGTGCGGAAAAGTAGACTTTTTTGCAAGCTCGTAGAAAAAAGGATTAACAACCCTGAATATACTTCGAAAGAATGTTTAATTACATGTCTTATTAATGCCTCGAGATAAAAAAATCTGATTAACTGACTTTTGTGAGATAATTAATTTGTTGCTTTATAATAATTGTATCTTTTATTCTCGATCATGCTATATAATATATAAGGGCGGTTATAATGGATGATTCAATATTATACCTTGTTTTACGTGTTGATTATATCAAATGCTATAAATAGCTTTTCTTAATAATTGGATATGGAATATGAAAATATATTTAAACATAGGCCTAGCCATGTTATTTTAGTATCGCGAGGAAGGGGTTCAAGAAACTAAAACAAGTAAAAGTATATAAAATTATTCTTATACACATACGAAATAGTAGGGGAGGCAAGTATGCTAAATTTGCAGTTACTCGAGCGTTATGGGGACCAACTGAGTGTGAAGATTAGGTCCTAATAGTGTTGCCCAAAATCGGTCTTGGTCTTGCAGTCTTGGTCTTGTTCTTGCATTTTCGCAAGACCAAGACCAAGACCGCCTAATTTTAGCAAGACCAAGACCAAGACTGACCGTGCAAGATTTGAGCAAGAACAAGACTGACCCTGCGAGACTCTTGCGTCTTGCAGTTAGGACCTAATGTCGTTTTATGGAGTATAGTAGTTCGGGTATATGCTTAGATGCATAGAGGCTCTATGAGACGCAAAAAAATATTTAACAAAAAATATAATAATACAGGGTGTTTCAAAAAGGTATGTCATAAATTAAATCACGCATTCCGGGGACAAAAATAAATTGATTGAATCCAACTTACCTTAGTACAAAAGTGTACACAAAAAAAGTTGCAGCCCTTTGAAGTTACAAAATGAAAATAGATTTTTTTTCAATATATCGAAAACTATTGGAGATTTTTTATTGAAAATGGACATGTATGATTCTTGTGGAAGGAACATCTTAAAACAAAATTATAGTGAAATTTGTCCACCCCATAAAAATTTTATGGGGGTTTTGTTCCCTCAAACCCCCCCAAACTTTTGTGTAAGTTCCAATTAATTTATTATTGTGGTTTCATTAGTTAAACACAACGTTTTTAAAACTTTTTTGCCTCGATAAGCCAATTTTTATGGAGATGCGGCTTCTTTTTTAATATGTTTACATAAAAATTCTATGGGGGTTTTGTTCCTTTACACCCCCCAAATGTCCGTGTACGTTCCAATTAAACTATTATTGTGGTACCATTAGGTAAACACAGTGTTTTTAAAACTTTTTTGCCTCTTAGTCTTTTTTTGATAAGTCACCTTTTATCGAGATGTGGCTTGTTCTTCAAAATATACCTAAAAATGTAAATTATAAATAAATTTTCAGATTATTAACAGGTAGGTATATCATAGGTACTTAACCATATACAAATATGTGGTGGATTCGACAAATATTAAAAATATCTCGATAAACACTGGCTTATCGAAAAAGTACTAAGAGGCAAAAAAGTTTTAAAAACATTGTGTTTAACTAATGGTGCCACAATAATAGTTTAATTGGAACGTACACAAAAGTTTGGGGGTTTTAAGGGAGCAAAACCCCCATAAAATTTTTATGGAGTGCACAAATTTCACTTTAATTTTTTTTAAGATGTTGCTGCCATAAGAATACCACATGTCCATTTTCAATGAAAAATCTCTAAGAGATTTCGATATATGAAAAAAAATCGATTGTCATTTTGTAATTTCAAAGGGCTGTAACTTTTTTGTGTACACTTTTGTACTGAGGTAAGTTGGATTCAATCAATTTATTTTTGTCTCCGGAATGCGTGATTTAATTTATAACATACTTTTTTGAAACACCCTGTATAATAAATCTTGTCGGCCCAAATTATAAAGACTAAACATTGTTTGTGCTGAGTGTGCGATATCGGTTACGCAAACCAAAATTTACTGAAAAAGCGCGGCTAACTATAAAATAACAGTCTATTTCTATTACATTGAACATAATGAACAATAAGTTTCTTTGACATTGTTTATGACATCGACACATTCAGCCCTATTCTGTAACTTTTAATAAATCGAATAGAAATGACCAAGTCGAATCGTAATTACCCAAAATCGGAATGTTTGATATCTATCGCGTCATTTTTGTGTTTGGATTGGTATTCTGTAACTCATATCGTAATCGAAACCTCTGACTTCTATTTCACGCGGTTCTGAGGTGGTGGCAACCCCGCATTAACCAGAGAAATTATTGTTCTGTGACTGGATCTAAATTTAAAATTTGACACCGTTGCCATATCCTCAATGTTTTCATACTTTCTTCATACTATCCTCAAGTTTTGAAAAGTAAATAAAGTATTAGTGTAAATACTGGATGCAAAAAGCTCAAAAGAGGATAAATGGTTTTAAATTAAAGTTAATTAAAATTGATATAAAAAAAGATAAACTGATAAATAAAAAAGATAAGTGAAGCAAGGTAAGGTATGCAAATAAAATTTAGTAGATTTTAAGAGGTAGTTATTGCGTATTTTTTGACATAAAATTAAGAATTTTATATTCACCATTGGCGTGCATACGGGTCATATTACCAGGTCATATTACCTGTATGCACGCCAATGGCGAATATAAAATTTTTAGTTGTATGTCAAAAATGTGAAATTACTACCTCTTAAAACCTACCAAATTTCATTTGTATATCTCAACCGGTTTTAGAGCAATAAATAAATCGTCAGTTTGTAAGAAAAAATCCAATATCCCGTATCTCGGAAACGAAGCATTTGCAGACATATGTTCTAAAATTCATTATGTAAATAATATTATAGAATGAATAAAGGCTTTTATTATTATCCAGATTTAGCCTTACGGCTCACACTCCCTCTAAGGGGAAAATTGACTAATCCCAGATACCTACGGAATCAAAAGGATTGAGCTCTGGTGGGACTCTTTCCATGTTATCGAGCCCTAGGTGACTTGGTATGCAGGTGTATCTCCCAAAAATTTTCGTACACTTCTGGCCGTCGCGAGTAGTACAGCTTTCTGCATGGTCTTATAAAGATGTTCATTCAGACCCAGCTTTTTGATGCTTTCGAAGAGGGTCTTCGGAATGACTCCAGTAGTAGACAAAATAATCGGTATTGTCTGGGTACTTTGCATTCTCCATTGTCTCTGTATTTGAATTTCCAGATCTCTGTACTTGGCGATCTTTTCAGTAAATTTACTACGTAGAATATTGTTGTTAGGTTTCGCCACATCAATTAGTGTTGTTTGTCTTGTTAATTTATTAACTAGTACGAGATTTGGTCTATTATGTGAAACTGTTTGGTCTATGAGCACAGTGCGGTCCCAGTATAGCTTGTAGTTGCCATCCTCAAGCATACTCTCAGGAACGTATTGATAATATTTGAGATGGTTTGTTTGGAGAAGTCCCAGTTTGATAGCTATCTCTTGATGAAGGATCTTTCCAACTGAGTCATGCCGTTCCTTGTATTCAGTTGCAGCAAATGCCTGGCAGCCCCCGGTAATATGTTGGATGGTTTCTTGGGCTTGACATCCATATCGGCATCTGTCATTTTGAACCTGAGGGTTTTTGACGATATATTTCAGGTAATTTCTGGTTGGTATAACCTGATCCTGAATGGCCAGTATTGATCCCTCCGTTTCAGGGAACATCCTTCCTGATGTCAACCAATAGTTCGACGCTGTACTGTCGACATAGTCTTGGCTGACCTCATTGGGATGTCGCCTGTGTAGAGGTTTACCCATCCAGGTGCGCATTTTTTCGTCTTTAGTGAGGTGGTTTCCGCATGGTATGCGCATTTCTGGTTCCCTCAGTTTGATCGGTGTTGTGTCATCTATTGCGCAGATAGCGCGATGTAGAGTAGATGTCTCAGCCTGCATCTGAAAATAAGCTCTTAAGTTAGCAATTTGTTTGTCTAATTATTGCTCACCTATCTCCATAAGTCCTCTTCCTCCTAAATTCCGTGGCAATGTCGTTCCTTTCACAATATTATCATTATTATTATTATAAAGCTAACGATTATTATTTTTTCATGCAGAATTACTCCTTAAAGTTTGTTGCACTTATTTAGAAACACCCTGTATTGATGAATAACGTTGCTAGTTGTTAAAGTACCTAACTTTTTTATTATCCAACATAAGCGAATGAATCAAAAAGCATAATGTTAAGAAAGCCTAAGGCTACAGTTGAGTTTTAATTTCAATATTTTATATACGCCAGAATATTCCACAGATTGTTCCAAACTTTGAGGAAAAAACACACTATTATTTTTACACCCGTTATACAATGACGCTTATCTGTTTAGCAACAATATTATTACATCGATATTTTTGAAGAATAAATATATAACATATTAAAAAAATCACTAAAATCGAATAACAGGTTTAGAAAATACAAGACATCAAAAATGTCCTATTTTTAAGGTAGTGCGGTAATTTTGATGCTTAGTGTATCTTCGGGTTTCCATTTAAAATTTTAAAGTTACCCTTCGACCCTCTCCCTGAGGAGTCGTGTTTGATATCATTCGATACCAAATTTTAACCAGATTTTAAAAAAATTTTAAACACGTATTTTTCAGTTTTTCGATCTGATGTTCATTTCGCGAAATATTCGCTTTTTTGTGAAACTTTGTAACTCGTCCATTATCTTCTCGTTAGCCTCTGATCATTTTCCTTGATTATGTAAAGTAAGGTTCTTATCAGTTAGATCACTCTGGTTCCCACGGCATCATATAATCCCAACTCTTGTAGATCATCATCATCATTATGATTTAACCCGGATCTATCCACTGCTGGATATTATAGGTCTCCCTTAGTCTTTTCCATGTCCCGTTTTGTGCTGTTTGCATCCAATTTTTGTCGATTATTTTTATTTCATCAGACCATCTTGTTGGCGGACGATCTCTACTCCGATATGCTTCTTGTCTTGGTATCCAGTGTATTATTCGCTGTGTCCATCTGTTATCCGACATTCCAGCTATGTGCCCGCACAGTTCCACTTAAGGATCATAATTCTTTCTATGGCACCTCTCACTCTTGTTCTTCGGAAATGAGAGAAGAGGAGAACTCTTGTAAATATTTTAATATTAATTCGTGTTTTATTTTATCAACTGCTTTGTAACGGGTAGCTATTTCAGGACGACAGATTCAGTAAAACACAGGTTAAAAACAAAGTAATTATACTTATCATACAGTTCAAAATAAATAAAATAAAATATAAATATATCTTCTGCAAAGGAAAAATAACATTATACTTATTACTGTCATCAAAACAGAATAGTAATATGAAAACGATACAATACACAACACAATATATACAATAACAATCTCGCTACATGGAATCATCCTATCTACTCATTCAGACTCGGAGACATCGCATTTCAATTCAATGCGATAACATTGAACAGCGACACAATCACCCGTCCATCGTTACTACCGTTCACTGCGGTAACGGTTAAACGCTCTGCCTAGGCAGAGTACCACCTCAACCCGGTGCATCTCTGCCATTGAGCCATTCCTAATTCAATAGGTTAAGTATAACTGATCCTATGATTCTCCTCCTCGTCTTAAATATGGTCTCCGTGCCACTTCTCCTTCGGTTTCGTCTAATGGGGTATGAAGAGGGGGTGCGTCAACACGAATACCCCTTCCATCTACTACGGTCGACCGGCCACGATCGTCAGCTGTGGCATCATATGATTACAGCTTTCCCATAATCCATGAAAGAGAAAAAAATATTATTTCTATGATCTACATAAACAGTGATGTATTAATGTTTGCTTACTAAAGATCGCTTCTTTCGTGCTAAGTCCAATTTTTAAAACCAAAGTGACTCTGGCCACTGATCTCTTCACGTTTCTTCACATTTAATACTATATAAATAATATATAATTTAGTGCAACTTAAATCGACAGGTTTCCAACAAGTACTAGTAGTTTATGCGAGGAATTTTAGTTGTCAGTTAAGTTTCTTGTTTAAGTTAAGTTTATTTTAGAGAAAAATTGGTTACTGACCAATGCCGATAAGATTTTTGTATAAACAAACCTTCTAGAAGGTGTTTGTAAAAAAATATATTTCATCAAATTAATAAAGACATTTATTGCCATGCTTTAAGAAAAAATAGCACAGTTACGTCTAAAAAAAAACACTTTAAACCATCAAAGATAAGAAATCACACACTTTTATAATCATTTAATAGCGCTGGGCTATTCTACAGACAAATGGAAGAAAACAATTTTAGCGGAGAACGAGCGAGCCCAATTTTCTCCTTTACCTAATTTATAAAATCCAACCTTTTTGTACGCCATTAGCCATACACGTCCGCAAAAGTAACAAAGCCAAATTGATATTTCCACAAACTTAAACCTCGGCAAACGCACCATTTACCGGATTTTTCTCGTTAGCTTCGCACTTTTGCTATTCAGTTCCTAACAAACGAAATCCTTGTCTCGACTTTTACAATATCCAGTGGTTCAAACGTCGCGCGGCGCACAGAGTCGCATTTTATTTAAAAAGCGATATGGTTTAAAAAATTTTAAAAGTTTGTCAGAAAGTTTAAGATTGATCGCAGTAAAATTACAGGAAATACAAGATATTGAATATCCTTAACTTCGACTCACCTTGCAGCAGTTTCGCGCCAGCGAACATGAGCATAGTGAGAAACGTTTAACAGCTAATCCCTTTCTCTTTTGTAAATTTTTCCGCGATTCAACAACATATTCTGGTGTGCATCATGTTATTGATTTTTTCACAAACTTAAACCTCGGCAAACGCACCAATTACCGGCTTTTTCTGGTTAGCTTCGCACTTTTGCTATTCAGTTCCTAACAAACGAAATCCCTTTCCGAATTTTACAATATCCACTGGTTCAAATGATGCACAGAGTTGGATTTTATTTAAAAAACTGTCCAAAACGAAAATCTCAAAAACTAGCATTTTGGGACAATTTTTGTCCTTAATCGGGGTATGGTTTAAAAAATTAAAATTGTCGATTTTTTTATTATTGTAAATAAAATTACATAAATTCTGGAATATTCTCTGAAAATTTGAGTATTATTGGATAAAAATTACCGGAGATACAGCATGTTATACAGGGTGTCCCGAAAAGATTGGTCATAAATTATACCACACATTGTGTAGTCAAAAATAGTTTGATTAAACTTAACTTACCTTAGTACAAATGTGCTCATAAAAAAAGTTACAGCCCTTTGAAGTTACAAAATGATAATCGATTTTTTTCAATATATCGAAAACTATTAAAGATTTGTTATTGAAAATGGACATGTATCATTCTTATGGCAGGATCATCTTAAAATAAAATTATAGTGAGATTAACCCTCCCCAAACTTTTGTATACGTTCCAATTAATTCATTATTGTGGTACCATTAGTTAAACACAACGTTTTTCAAACTTTTTTACTTCTTAGTATTTTTTCGGTAAGCGAGTTTTACCATACTTACATTTTTTTACCTTACCATTAGTTAAACACAGTGTTTTTAAACCTTTTTTGCCATAACAACATATTCTGGTGTGCATCTATTGATATTTTCACAAATTTAAACCTAGTTAAACGCACAATTTACCGGATTTTTCTCGTTAGCTTCGCACTTTTGCTATTCAGTTCTTAACAAACGAAATCCCTGTCTCGACTTTTACAATATCCACTGGTTCAAATAACGCACAGAGTTGGATTTTGTTTAAAAAACTGTCCAAAACGAAAATTTCAAAAAACTAGCATTTTGGGACGATTCTTGTGCTTAATGGAGGTATGATTTAAAAAACTAAAATGGTCGATTGTTTTATCATTGTAAATAAAATTATATAAATTCAGGAATAATCTCTGAAAATTTGAGTATTATTGGAGCAAAATTACCGGAGATACAGCATGTTACAATATATATCATTACTTTCGCTTTGCAGCAGTTTCGCGCCAGCGAACTTGAGCGTAGTGAGAAACGTTTAACAGCTGTTCCCTTCCTCTTTTGTAAATTTTTCCGCCATTCAACAACATATTCCAGTGTGCATCACTTTATTGATATTTTCACAAACTTAAACCTCAGCAAACGCACCATTTACCGGATTTTTCTCCTTAGCTTCGCGCCTTTGTTATTCAGTTCCTAACAAATCAAATCCCTGTCTAGACTTTTACAATCTCCAATGTTTCAAATGGCGCACACAGTCGAATATGACTTAAAAAGCGATATGGTTTGAAAATCTTAAAATTTTGGATTTTTTTCAGAAAGTTTCAGATTGATTTCAGCAAAATTACAGGAAATACAAGATGTTGAATATCCCTACCTTCGACTCACCTTGCAGCAGTTTCGCGCCAGCGAACTTGAGCGTAGTGAGAAACGTTTAACAGCTGTTTCCTTTGTCTTTTGTAAATTTTTCCGCGATTCAACAACATATTCCGGTGTGCATCACTTTATTGATATTTTCACAAAATTAAACCTCGGCAAACGCACCATTTGGCAGATTTTTCTCGTTAGCTTCGCTCTTTTGCTATTCAGTTCCTAGCAAACGAAATCCTTGTCTCGACTTTTACAATATCCAGTGGTTCAAACGGCGCGCAGAGTCGAATTTGACTTAGAAAGCGATATGGTTTAAAAATTTTAAATTTTGGATTTTTTTCAGAAAGTTTCAGATTGATTTCAGCAAAATTACAGTAAATACAAGATGTTGAATATCCCTACCTTCGACTAACCTTGCAGCAGTTTCGCGCCAGCGAACTTGAGCGTAGTGAGAAACGTTTAACAGCTGTTTCCTTTGTCTTTTGTAAATTTTTCCGCGATTCAACAACATATTCCGGTGTGCATCACTTTATTAATATTTTCACAAAATTAAACCTCGGCAAACGCACCATTTAGCGGATTTTTCTCGTTAGCTTCGCACTTTTGCTATTCAGTTCCTAGCAAACGAAATCCTTGTCTCGACTTTTACAATATCCAGCGGCGCGCGGCGCACAGAGTCGCATTTTACTTAAAAAGCGATCTGGTTTAAAAATTTTAAAAGTTTGTCAGAAAGTTTCAGATTGATCGCAGCAAAATTACAGGAAATGCAAGAAGCTGAATATCTGTACCTTCGACTCACCTTGCAGCAATTTGGCGCCAGCGAACTTGTACGTAGTGAGAAACGTTTAACAGCTGTTCCCTTTGTCTTTTGTAAATTTTTGCGCGATTCAACAACATATTCCGGTGTGCATCACTTTATTGATATTTTCATAAACTTAAACCTCGGCAAACGCACCATTTATCGGATTTTTCTCGTTAGCTTCACACTTTTGCTATTCAGTTCCTAACAAACAAAATTCTTGTCTCGACTTTTACAATATCCAGTGGTTCAAACGGTGCGCGGCGCACAGAGTCGTATTTTGTTTAAAAAGAGACATGGTTTAAAAATTTTAAAAGTTTGTCAGAAAATTTAAAATTGATCGCAGCAAAATTACAGGAAATACAAGATATTGAATATCCCTAACTTCGACTCACCTTGCAGCAGTTTCGCGCCAGCGAACTTGAGCATAGTGAGAAACGTTTAACAGCTAATCCCTTTCTCTTTTGTAAATTTTTCCTCGATTCAACAACATATTCCGGTGTGCATCACTTTATTGATATTTTCACAAACTTAAACCTAGTCAAACGCACCATTTACCGGATTTTTCTCGTTAGCTTCGCACTTTTGCTATTCAGTTCCTAACAAACGAAATCCCTGTCTCGACTTTTACAATATCCACTGGTTCAAATAACGCACAGAGTTGGATTTTGTTTAAAAAACTGTCCAAAACGAAAATTTCAAAAAACTAGCATTTTGGGACGATTTTTGTGCTTAATGGAGGTATAGTTTAAAAAATTAAAATTGTCGATTGTTTTAATATTGTAAATAAAATTACATAAAGTCAGGAATAATCTCTGAAAGTTTGAGTATTATTGGAGCAAAATTACCGGAGATACAGCATGTTACAATATATATCATTACCTTCGCTTTGCAGCAGTTTCGCGCCAGCTAACTTGAGCGTAGTGAGAAACATTTAACAGCTGATCCCTTTCTCTTTTGTAAATTTTTCCGCGATTCAACAACATATTCCGGTGTGCATCACTTTATTGATATTTTCATAAACTTAAACCTCGGCAAACGCACCATTTACCGGATTTTTCTCGTTAGCTTCGCACTTTTGCTATTCAGTTCCTAACAAACAAAATTATTGTCTCGACTTTTACAATATCTAGTGGTTCAAACGGTGCGCGGCGCACAGAGTCGTATTTTATTTAAAAAGCAATATGGTTTAAAAATTTTAAAAGTTTGTTAGAAAATTTATGATTGATCGCAGCAAAATTACAGGAAATACAAGATATTGAATATCCCTAACTTCGACTCACCTTGCAGCAGTTTCGCGCCAGCGAACTTGAGCATAGTGAGAAACGTTTAACAGCTAATCCCTTTCTGTTTTGTAAATTTTTCCTCGATTCAACAACATATTCCGGTGTGCATCACTTTATTGATATTTTCTTAAACTTAAACCTCGGCAAACGCACCATTTATCGGATTTTTCTCGTTAGCTTCGCACTTTTGCTATTCAGTTCCTAACAAACAAAATTCTTGTCTCGACTTTTACAATATCCAGTGGTTCAAATAACGCACAGAGTTGGATTTTGTTTAAAAAACTGTCCAAAACGAAAATTTCAAAAAATTAGCATTTTGGGACGATTTTTGTGCTTCATGGAGGTATAGTTTAAAAAATTAAAATTGTCGATTGTTTTATTATTGTAAATAAAATTACATAAATTCAGGAATAATCTCTGAAAGTTTGAGTATTATTGGAGCAAAATTACCGGAGATAGAGCATGTTACAATATATATCATTACCTTCGCTTTGCAGCAGTTTCGAGCCAGCTAACTTGAGCGTAGTGAGAAACATTTAACAGCTGTTCCCTTTCTCTTTTGTAAATTTTTCCGCGATTCAACAACATATTCCGGTGTGCATCGCATTATTGATATTTTCACAAACTTAAACCTCGGAAAACGCACCATTTACGGAAATTTTCTCGTTAGCTTCGCAATTTTGCTATTCAGTTCCTAACAAACGAAATGCCTGTCTCGACTTTTACAATATCCACTGGTTCAAATGTCGCACAGAGTTGGATTATATTTTAAAGACTGTCAAACAGAAAAATTTAAAAACTAGCATTTTGGGAGGGACGATTTTTGTGCTTAATCGGGGTATGGTTTAAAAATTAAAATTGTCGATTGTTTTATTATTGTAAATAAAATTACATAAATTCTGGAATAATCTCTGAAAATTTGAGTATTATTGGAGCAAAATTACCGGAGATACAGCATATTATACAGGGTGTCCCGAAAAGATTGGTCATAAATTATACCACACGTCATTCTGTAGCCAAAAATAGTTTGATTTAACTTAACTTACTGTAGTACAAATGTGCTCATAAAAAAAGTTACAGCCCTTTGGAAGTTACAGCCCTTTGGAAGTTACAAAATGATAATCGATTTTTTTCAATATATCGAAAACTATTAAAGATTTTTTATTGAAAATGGACATGTATCATTCTTATGGCAGGATCATCTTAAAACAAAATTATAGTGAGATTTGTCCACCCCATAAAAAAATTATGGGGGTTTTGATCCCTTAACCCCCCCAAACTTTTTTATACGTTCCAATTAATTCATTATTGTGGTACCATTAGTTAAACACAACGTTTTTCAAACTTTTCTGCCTGTTAGTATTTTTTCGGTAAGCGAGTTTTTATAGAGATGCGGCTTCTTTTTAATATATTTACATAATAATTTTATGGGAGTTTTGTTTCTTTAAACCACCCAAATGTTTGTGTACGTTCCAATTAAACTATTATTGTGGTATAGTCTGTTCGCTAAACTCAGACACAACTGGCTAGTGATTTTAGTGGGTAATTTTTTTGATTTTGGCCAATTTTGTCAAAATTGGCAAAATTACTAACTATTTAGTAATTATTAACTGTTTAGTAATTATTTTTTTGCCAATTTTATCAAATTGGCAAAATTATTTTCTAAAATTACTAGCCAATTGTGTCTGAGTTTAGCGAACGGACTATACCATTAGTTAAACACAGTGTTTTTAAAACTTTTTTGCCTGTTAGTTTTTTTTGATAAGTCACCTTTTATCGAGATTTTTTAAAATATACCTAAAAATGTAAATTATAAATACATTTTCAGATTATTATACAGTGAGCACGTAAAGGTGGGAATAAATTCATTTTTCATGAACGGGCAATTTTGAAAATAATTCCCGGAACAGGTCAATTTTTATTTTTAAACTACGACTTTTTGGCATATATATCATACTGGTGACGTCATCCGTTTGGGCGTGATGACGTCATCGAAGAATTTTTTAAATAAGAATAGGGTTCGAGTGATAGCTCATTTGAAAGGTAATTCAATTCTCTATCCAGTAATATAAACATTGACATAATTATTTATACAGGGTGTCCAAAAAAAAATTTTGGATTCAATTTATTGACATAAAAAGAAGAATGTGTGTAATTTGTTAAATTCAAAATATATTTTACTGCTATCAAAAAACAAGAAAAAAATGTTTATTTGGCAAATAAATATTGTTTTTTTTTTGCTTAAATTCAATGTTAAATCAGCCACCCACCTGTCTCTTGAGAGTTTGAACATTTAATTTAAGCGAAAAGCAATGATTATTTTTCAAATAAACATTTTTTTTTTGTTTTGTGAGGGCATTTTGAATTAAATAAATTATATACATTCTTCTTTTTATGTCAATAAATTTAATTTAAAAAAATTTTTTTTGGACACCCTGTATAAATAATTATATTATTATTTATATTACTGAATAGAGAATTGAATTATCTTTCAAATGAGCTACCACACGATCCCTATTCTCATTTAAAAAAATCATCGATGACCTCATCACGCCCAGATGGGTGACGTCACTAGTACGATATATATGCCAAAAAGTCGTAATTTAAAAATAAAAATTAACCTGTTTCGGGATTTCAAAATCGCCCATTCTCTACAAAATGAATTTATTCCAACCTTTACGTGCTTTCTGTATAATCGTATTTATTTAACCATATTATACAAATTAAATATGTGGTGGATTCGATAAATATTCAAAATATCTCGATAAACACTGACTTATTGAAAAAGTCCTTTACTTACGAGCAACAATGGTTACTGCAATTTTATACTAAAGCCACAGTACCCAACACTCATATTTCGTTGATAATTTTCTTGAATGCTCATTAAGAATATCTGTACAGTTCAATATTGATTTATGAGTTTTTTATACCGTCTCTCAAGAGCCAATGGTAAATTGTCGATATCCATTATCACATATCATGTAACACGTGACCCAATGCTCAGATTTTGTATATTATCGTTTTTTAATAACTAAATGGTAATATTGGCAGATTCTCTAAAATCTGTACATTTAAAATAAAGTATGCAACGTCCTTAAAAAACAAATATACTAAGAGAGTTGACCATAATTTTTGCATTTATGCGTGCTAATAATAAGCTGCGAAAAGAATTTAAGCATAGGTACCAAAAAATTAACGCCAGTGTTGTTTATTTAATTTTAGTTTATTTTATCTTTAATATACATTAACCCTTAAACGCCCAACCTTTTTTAGGTTCCATGTACGCCCAAGGGTGGGTAAAAAATGTCCACCTCGAAAATAGCTAATATATTTATTGAGAGTTGTTGAAAATGGATTAAACTTAAGAATCTTATGCTTAATAAACACAGCATCTTCTAAAATATTAATATAAACAATTTACAAACCTTACAACAAAATTACAATGTACATCAAAATTAACATACCAGTAATTCAGATTTGTCGATTTTCTCCATATTATTTCTTTCAGCCTCCTCATTGGCAGATAATTATGTAGATTATGTAATTATACATCGATAATTATATGGATTATCTTCCTACCAACGAGACATTATATAGAAACCTTTAGTAACAAGTTTTGCCAAGGGTGTACTTTTTATGCCCATCCATATTTAACTCAAGATGCTGCTTTTATTTTCAAAAATATTGGTAGAACCAAATTAACATTCGATAATGGGCTGTCTTTTTAACAATAAATAATTTTTAAAAAAAAATTAAACACGTAATAAATATGTTACAAGGGAATACGCATTAGGTGGACATTTTTTACCCACCCTTGGGCGTTTAAGGGTTAATAATCTGGGCGCTACTTTTTGTTTCTTTAACGAAAAATGATTTTTCTAGAAAATCATCGAAGCCCATCCAAGATGTGTTTCCTCTTCGATAGGTATAGGTAATGTAGTGACCACCTCGATTTCTGTTAAGGTTAAGTGTGTCGTGTTAGGCTTTTAAACTGGTTATTTTCTTATTTTCACTTTTTGTGAAATCCGGGGAATGATAATAGCGGTAGGGGTTGGAGGAGGTGAGTTTGTAAATTGTTTTATACCCCTTTTTCAGCCATTAATTAGCAATAAAATATACAGCTGGAAGCGACCCTCTATCTGCTTTCGTTCCTGAAATAGGAGTGTTGAGTATTGTAGCTTAAGTATTCAACGGCAGTAGCTATTGTTGCTCTTTAGAGGATGAAGCAAAACAATCGTTTTTGGCGTAGACCTGCAGCAGTTACTTAGGAAAAAATACCCACTTGGTCTTAGGTTTCTAAACTGGTTATATTCACTCTTTGTGAAATCCGGGGACCGATGATAACGGTAAAGGTTGCAGGGGGTGAATTTGTAAATTCTGGTGTACCCCATCTTTCAGCAATTAATTAGAAATAAAATATGCCGCCGGAAACGACCCTCTATCTGCTTTCTTTCCTGAAATAGGAGTGTTGGGTATTGTAGCTTAAGTACTAAACCGCAGTAGCCATTGTTGCTCGTTAGGGGATGAAGCAAAACATTCATTTTTGGCTTAGACCTGTAGCAATTAATCAGCAAAAAATACTCACTTGGTTATAGGTCTTTAAACTGGTTATTCCCCTTTTTGTAGATTCCGGGGAATGATGATAACGGTAGGGGGTTGAATGGGGTAAGTTTGTAAATTCTTGTATACCCAATCTTTCAGCAATTAATTAGCAATAAAATATGCCGCCGGAAGCTACCCTCTGTCTACTTTAGTTCCGGATATCTGAATGTTGGCTATTCTAGCATAATATTAAGCTAAATGTTTCTCTGAAGGGGTTGAAGATATAAATTTTTATTTTGCGTAATAAATTAGCAATTAATTAGCAATAAAATAGGCCGCCGGAAGCGACTCTTTATCTACATTCGTTCCCGATATATGAATGTTGGCTATTCTAGCTTAATATTAAGCTGGAATAGCCACCTATTTCTCTGAAGGGGATGAAGCAATAAATTTTTAATTTGCGTAATAAATTAGCAATAAAATAGCAAAAAAATATGGGGCAAGTGTCATGGCTCCCTTATGAAATGGCTATTTTATCTTAATAGACATCATGTTGGCTATGCGTATGCCAAATTTCATATCAATCCAAATGGTTCTTTAAAATTTACAGCAAAAACCGTCAAATAATGTACTGCTAGTTTTTGAAATTTTTAATTTAGCTACTTTTTTATGCCAAGTACAACTCTGTGCAACGGCAGCAAGTGATTTGTAACTACTTCTTTCTTGGTGAAAGGTCAACAATCGGTGGATTGTGAGTATTTGGTGGAAAAATAACCGGTGACAAAGGGATAAAGGAATCTTTTTAAATATCGTGGACTGAATTTTGAAGTGGCTTTTGTGGCTTTATCATTTTATGAGGCAGGGAATAAAATCAGAAAAATAGATTACCTTAATTTCGTTAGTGATTTATAATTGAGTGAAGAAAGAATCAAGCGGTGAAGCATTTTAGATAACATTTTTCCTTGGTCTGTAAAACGCGTCTCTGTTTTTGTATATTATAGTTCACTAAATTTTCGTGTTCTTTCCATTGTACCGGGGTTCCTCCATTCTCAATTTTTTTAAGGGTATTTTTACTTACTACACTGCGCGTCAGAGAAAACGGGCACCCCAAAAAATTGGTAATTTTTGATGTCCCGTATCTCCTAAACCTGTTGTCCCTTTTAAGTAATTTTTTTAAAATGTTATAGCCTTATTCTTTAACAATATCGCTGTAATAATATTGTTGCTAAACAGGTAAATTTTTATTGTATACCGGGTGTACAAATCAAACTGTGTTTTTCCTCAAAGTTCGCAACACCCTGTGGAATATTTTAGCGTTTATAAAATACTGAAATTAAAACCCAACTATAGCCTTATGTTTTTTTAATATTCTGTTTCTTGATTCATTCGCTTATGTTGGATAATACAAAAGTTAGGTACTTTAACAACTAGCCATGTTCTTCATCAGTACAGGGTGTTTCTAAATAAGTGCGACAAAGTTTAAGGAGTAATTCTGCATTAAAAATAACGACAGTTTGCTTATATATATCCGCAAATGCTTCGTTTTCGAGATAGTGGGTGTTGCCATTTTTCTTACAAACTAACTATTTATTTATTGCTCTAAAATCGGTTCAGATATGAAAATGAACTTTGGTGGGTTTAAAGACGTAGTTATTGCACATTTTTGACATACAATTTACCATTGGCGTGCATACGGGTAATATGATCAGTCATATTACCCGTATGCGCGCCAATGATGAATATACAATTTTTAATTTCATGTCAAAAAATGCGCAATAACTATCTCTTAAAACCTACCAAATTTCATTTGTGTATCTCAACCGGTTTTAAAGCAATAAATCAATCGTCATTTTGTAAGAAAAAATTCAACATCCTTGATCTCGGAAACGAAGCATTTGCGGACATACGATTATCAAGGAAACTGTCATTATTTTTGAATGCAGAATTACCCCTTAAAATTTGTCGCACTTATTTAGAAACACCCTATACTGATGAAGAACGTGGCTAGTTGTTAAAGTACCTAACTTTTGTATTATCCAACATAATCAAATAAATCGAAAAACAGAATGTTAAGAAAATCTGAAGCTATAGTTGGGTTTGAATTTCAGTATTGTATAAATGCTAGAATATTCCACAGGGTGTTGCGAACTTTGAGAAAAGAACACAGTTTGATTCCTACACACGGTATACAAAGAAAACTTGAACTTTTGAATGCTGTAAGCAGAATTGCTATTCTAATTTTTAATCAAAAGCTATTCGGGTTAAAAAATGGCAATTTCTCGATTGTTTGAAAGTTCAACCACGTTTATCTCGAAAACTATGCATCCTACGAAAAAGACTGTAAGGGCATTTTTTGCTTAGAATGTCCAAAAAAAAAAATAAAAAATGTTTTGTTGTATACCTAACAATCTTATCGACATTCGGACCAACTGTTACCCAAAAAATTCGTATTCTGTGAGTCAAAATACATAGAAAAAGAAAGTGTGTGTACTTTGTACGCACGTAAGAAGTTACACTTCTATTATATAATTTCAAAGAAATAAATATACTTAACAGGTTATTTGTATTTTATTTAAATATTAAACTAATTTCTTACCTACCACTATTAAAAAATTTTTGTTAAAACGATACCAAAAATTAAAAAAAAAGAAAAGGAATATGAATCGTCCGGGATTTGAACCCGGGACCTCTCGATCTCCGGTCACACGCTCTCCCACTGAGCTATATTCCCTTCGCTTTGACAGGTTACAAGATTTCTCATACATACTGACAAATTTAATAGACCAAGTGAAGTATACAAAAATACTTTAAATATACTTACTATTATTATAAAACGTCTTATTCTCGAGGAAGACAAATCCAAAGACACAAAAATTATAATAAATAATACATTTACTAAAAACACTAATATATCCTTTTAATGACTTATTTGCGCTGACAGCGCTGATACATACATATCTTGAAAGATTAGCAACGAACTACATACTGTCTGTGTGCGCATGCGCCCAATATTATAAAATTTCACTCTCGATCGTAAAGAAGTAAAACACCAAAAACTTAGTTAGTAAGTCCATCTAAATAAAGGGGGCCGTTGTACCCCCTGGCGACAATACTACAAATAATAGAGTTTTAGCTCGTGTAGGTACCGTCATAAACACAACTATAACTTGGCTTCTAATATCTCGACTTCCTTAATAAAGTTCTAGGATAATATTTCTATGATGTTAAGGAATAATTTTACGTAAAAAAGCAAAAACCTCTTATGACCGCCTCTGTGGCTATAAGAGGTAGCCATGTACAGGGTGTTTGGTAAAGAATGGGCCATAGCTTAACCTTAGATTTCTGAGGTTAAGCTAATTTATCTTAGTACAAAAGTTGATAATAACCGAAATACGGGTGTCATAGTTAAACTTTTATTTTATTTATTTTTGAATATTTCCTGACAGGCATGGGACAACAACACGATATTTGGTAAGTGGTGCTGGTACTGTCCACCCTACTAAATTATGTTAAACAAACGTTTCTATCTACTACCAGAGGCGTACGACGGGGGAACGTAAATGGTTAAATGGTTGACCCTTCCCAAATTCTACGCCACTGGCGGCATTGCTATTTTAGTGCAATTTTTTTTATTCTCCAATACTTTCTATGTAAATAATATACTTCTCATTCGTAACCATAAAGCAATTAGTTTTCGAGATATTTGAAGCTAAAAACGAAGGAGCATAATACATTAATCAAAATAAGTGTGCCTTCTCATTTTTAACTTCAAATATCTCGAAAACTAATGACTTGTTACGACTTAATAGTATATTATTTGCATAGAAAGTATGAGAGAATCTAAAAATTATGCTAAAGTAGCAGTTTCATCAGTGGTGTAGAATTTAGGAAGGGTCAACCATTCATTTTCCCCTGTCGTACGCCTCTGGTAGTAGCCAGAAACGATTATTTAACATAATTTAGTAGGGTGTACAATGCCTACACTTTCTGCCAAGTATGACATGAATATGTCAAATTATTTTAAGGTATTCTTTTTTTTTTAATAATTTATTCTTTATTTAAAACTTTAAGAACTATGAGTGTGCCCGTATGTGTATACGTGTATAAGTGTAGGTACTGTACATCCTACTAAATTATATTAAATAATCGTTTCTGGCTACTACCAAAGACGTACGACAGGGGAAAGTGAATGGTTGACCCTTTCCAAATTCTACGCCACTAATGAAACTGCTATTTTAACATAATTTTTAGATTCTCCAATACTTTCTATGAAAATAATATACTCTTCATTCGTAACGATAAAGTCATCAGTTTTCGAGATATTTGAAGTTAAAAGTTTGAAGTAAAAAAGTTAAAAAAAATAAAAATTAAATTAAAAATTAATCAAAAGTTACTGTGATTAATGTATTATGCTCCCTCGTTTTTAGCTTCAAATATCTCGAAAACTAATGGCTTTATGGTTACGAATGAAGAGTATGTTACTTACATAGAAAGTATTGGAGAATCAGAAAATTACACTAAAATAGCAATTCCGCCAGTGGCGTAAAATTTGGGAAGGGTCAACCATTCACGTTCCCCCGTCGTACGCCTCTGGTAGTAGCCAGAAACGTTTGTTAAACATAATTTAGTAGGGTGGACAGTACCAGCACCACATACCAAATTTCGTGTTATTGTCCCATGCCTGTCAGGAAATATTCAAAAATAAATAAAATACAAGTTTAATTTTGACACCCTGTATTTCGGTTATTATCAAATTTTGTACTAAGGTAAATTAGCTTAAATCGGCCTATTTTAACCTCAGGAATCTAAGGTTAAGCTATGGCCCATTCTTTACCAAACACCCTGTATACCCCTCAGATGATCCCTAATAAGGTTGAAACTTACGTAATGGTGTTTATGGTTTTTTTTTGAACGAACTGATATGTAAGATATCTCTCATTTTCGTTTTACAGAGAATCCTTTTATATTAATGTTATCCTAACTGAGTATCGGAACCAAGATTTCGTTGAAATTTTGCCATGATGAATAGACAGGTAATGAAGTGCAACTTATAGATATCCCCGTGTCTTCTTTCATTCATCGTTCGTTAAGTTTACGAGTAAGAGAAACCACGAATAGGCCTAACCAGAAACTGGTCCCAATAGGAGTGATTATTTCTTCCGAAATGGAACTTCGAATTGAAATAATTATTAATATATAAATATGCAATTTAATAGTATTAGGGCCAGTTGTTTGAACGCTAATCAAAAATGGAATCCACTGATCATTATCAAATATTTAATTACAATTATATTTGATTAAGCGTACTTCTGACAGATGTCACATTTTGAGGTTATATTGACATTGCTGACTGATTTATTTTATTATTTTGGCTTTAATCTAAAATAAACCATAATTGAACTCTTTCTGATGTTAATTTCTTGTTTTTACTTACAAATAAATAATAATAAGCAATTTTTAATAATTTAACAGTTGCGGCTATATTTTAATTACTGCTTTACCTACAATCAATGAATGATTAGTGTTTTACATGTATTTTTGATGTCTCGATTTGATTCACATCAAGAAAATTGATTACAATAATCTGATTGATTATAATCAACTTCTTGATTAGCGTTCGAACAACCGGCCCTTAATGTAATTATCTAACAGCTATCTTCTTTCAGGGAGGGTCAGCAGTCTCAAGAGGAATGGCATCGGTTATATGGAAGGTGTTCGGGCAACGAAATTTATCATATCAAATTGGAGGATAGTCGATTTTTCGGAGAATACGAAGGAAAAAGTTTTACATATGCCAGTTTTCATTCGCATCGAAAGTAAGTATTTGTCATATTTTGTTTTAAACCATTTGTTTCTGGTGTACTCATTTGGGTACACTCCACAAAAACAGATTTTTTTGTTTGTCTGTATTGGATAAAATGTCTTCTTAAATGATGTTTGATAGAATGAATAACAGAGTTTGTCCATGTAAATTTTTAGGAAAATAACTGTTTTTGTTTACGTGAAACCTAATCTACAATTTTAGTAATTGACACCCGTGTTAGTGCATTATATTTGTTACATTTTGTGTTAACTTTATGCATTGATTTAATAAATCTGTTGAATTTATTTTATAAAGTAAGCACATTTTACAAGAATTATTGTAAGTTTTCTGACAAATATCCAAAAAGTCGTGTTTTTTGGCTTCTAAATGTTGGTGTATTTAAACGAGTACACTGAGAATAAGGCGACGTTGTCCTACAAATTTATGTATCAAATTTTGGTAGATACAACCAAAAAATGCAGTCAAAATGTGATATTTTGAAATATGGATTGTTAAGAAAAAATTGCAAAGTAAGTGGTTCGAAAACGCAAAACTACGAAAATGAGTTTAACACACAAACCACATTTGAAACATTATTTCACTGCATGTAATTTTTGTCAAATAAATACCAAATGTATACATTAAGAATACAGGGTGATTCATTAAGAATGTCCAATCTCTGAGTTGTAGATTCTAGACGTCAAAATATTAAGATTTAACCCAAATCACTTAAATAAAATGTTCCTCGTTACTGAGTTACAGGGTGTTTTAGTTTTATTTAAAAATTTAATAACTATTTTTACCCGTTACTCTATAACTATTTGATATATCCTTGTCATACTTTGTAGAAAATTTAGTTACCATACACCCTACTAAATTATGATAAACAAACGTTTCTGGCTACTACCAGAGGCGTACGACAGGGGATAGTGAATGGTTTACCCTTCTCAAATTCTACGCCACTGGCGGAATTGCAATTTAAGCACAATATTTCGATTCTACAATACTTTCTACATAAATAATATACTCTTTAAGACTAAATTTCCACTCTAATGGCATATAAAACAACATAATGCTATTCTACATCCCACCAGAATGAAAACAATGGGAACCCTCTCTGGTTACACTTCCGAGGCTTCCTACAATTTGCAAGCCATACGGATGCTGAGACTAAGGAAGATGAGGGAATTCTACAATTTACAATTCACGTCCCATCTGCTCAGCGCGGTAAAGTTCCAACGAGAATGGTTCCCTTCATACTCCACACACAGTCAATGTAAATCAAAAATGAATAACCATTTTCAATTTCGTTGCAAAACGAAAATACAGCCGAACCATATTCTAGTCCAATCAGAGAGTGGTGCAAGCACCTCTACCGGTTTCGAAACTTATTAGTCTCTTATCAGGAGGCACATATGTGCTCTCGATAAAACAAACCCCAGCGTGCAGTCCCGGATTGCAACGAACGAAATGGCATAGATGCCCTAGCGGCAACTGCTACCAAAAAGACTAAGTTTTCACTCTAATGGCATATAAAACAACATAATGCTATTCTACATCCCACCAGAATGAAAACAATGGGAACCCTCTCTGGTTTCACCTCCGAGGCTTCTACAATTTGCAAGCCATACGGATGCTGAGACTAAGGAAGATGAGGGAATTCTACAATTTACAATGGAGTATGAAGGGAACCATTCTCGTTTGAACTTTACCGCGCTGAGCAGATGGGACGTGAATTGTAAATTGTAGAATTCCCTCATCTTCCTTAGTCCCACCATCCGTATGGCTTGCAAATTGTAGAAGCCTCGGAGGT
Source organism: Diabrotica virgifera virgifera (assembly GCF_917563875.1). Taxonomy (NCBI): domain Eukaryota; kingdom Metazoa; phylum Arthropoda; class Insecta; order Coleoptera; family Chrysomelidae; genus Diabrotica; species Diabrotica virgifera. The sequence goes on from NC_065451.1 coordinate 35,130,282, forward strand.
GTAACCAGAGAGGGTTCCCATTGTTTTCATTCTGGTGGGATGTAGAATAGCATTATGTTGTTTTATATGCCATTAGAGTGAAAACTTAGTCTTTTGGTAGCAATTGCCGCTAGGGCATCTATGCCATTTCGTTCGTTGCAATCCGGGACTGCACGCTGGGGTTTGTTTTGGTTGGATCAGGGAGAGCAGCATATGTGCCTCCTGATGAGAGACTAATAAGTTTCGAAACGGGTAGAGGTGCTTGCAGCACTCTCTGATTGGACTAGAATATGGTTCGGCTGTATTTTCGTTTTGCAACGAAATTGAAAATGGTTATTCATTTATGATTTACATTTACTCTGTGTGGAGTATGAAGGGAACCATTCTCGTTGGAACTTTACCGCGCTGAGCAGATGGGACGTGAATTGTAAATTGTAGAATTTCCTCATCTTCCTTAGTCTCAGCATCCGTATTGCTTGCAAATTGTAGAAGCCTCGGAGGTGTAACCAGAGAGTGTTCCCATTGTTTTCATTCTGGTGGGATGTAGAATAGCATTATGTTGTTTTATATGCCATTAGAGTAAAAACTTAGTCTTTTTGGTAGCAGTTGCCCCTAGGGCATCTATGCCATTTCGTTCGTTGCAATCCGGGACTGCACGCTGGGGTTTGTTTTGGTTGGATCAGGGAAAGCAGCATATGTGCCTCCTGATGAGAGACTAATTAGTTTCGAAACCGGTAGAGGTGCTTGCAGCACTCTCTGATTGGACTAGAATATGGTTCGGCTGTATTTTCGTTTTGCAACGAAATTGAAAATGGTTATTCATTTTTAATATGCTCTTTATTCGTAACGATAAAGTCATCAGTTTTCGAGATATTTGAAGTTGAAAATGAAACATTTTTAACTGCAAATATCTCTAAAACTAATGATTTTATCGTTACGAATGAAGAGTATGTTATTTGCATTGAAAGTGTTGGAGAATCTAAATATTATGCTAAAACAGTAATTCCATCAGTGGCGTAGAATTTACGAAGGGGCAACCATTCACTTTCCCCTGTACGGCTCTGGTAGTAGCCACAAACGTTTATTAAACATAAATTAGTAGGGTGTACAGTACCTACACTTTTTTAAAAGTAGGATAAGGATATTTCAAATACTTTTAAAGTACTAAGTACAAAATTTTTAAAAATTTTTAAATCAATCATCCTTATTACATAAATATTAAATATTTATATCAAGTACTTTAAAAGTATTTGTCATATCATTATAGTATTTGGCAAAATGTGTAAGTACTGTACACCCTAATAAAATATGTTAAAAAAATTTCTGGCTACAACCAGAGGCGGCCGACAGGGGAAAGTAAATGGTTGACCATTTCCCCATTCTAAGCCACTAGCAGAATTACTATTTTAGTACAATTTCTCGATTCTTCAGTGCTTTTTATGTAAATAATACACTCCTCGTCCGTACCGATAAAATCATTGGATTTTAAGATATTTGAAGTTAAAAATGAAAGGGCACAATACATTAATCAAAATAGCTGTTCCGTTTCATTTTCAACTTCAAATATCTCGAAAACTAATGACTTTAACGTTACGAATGAAGAGTATATTATTTACAAAAAAGTATTGGAGAATCGAAATATTGTGCTAAAAGTGCAATGCCTCCAGTGGCGTAGAATTTGGGAAAGGTAAACTATTCAATATCCCCGTCGTACGCCTCTGGTAGTAGCCAGAAACGTTTTTTAATCATAATTTAGTAGGATGTAAAGTACCAACATCATCTACCAAATATGATAAGGATATGTCAAGTAGTTTTAAAGCACTGGGTAAAAATAGTTAATAAATTTTTAAATAAAAGACCCTGTAACTCAGTAAGGAGCCACATTTTATTTAAATGATTTGGGTTAAATCTTAACATTTTGAGGTGTAGAATCTACAACGCAGAGATTGGACATTCTTAATAAATCACCTTGTATAGTATCAACAATACAACCAAAATACGACAGCTCCTGAAAAAAGTGTGTATTTTAATATGACCAGATGTCACCCTCTTTTTAATATAAAATACTGTACTTTCAGTTACAGGAAACAGGAATTATATACATCACATTTTCTTTTGATCCATTTCACAAACATTCAAAAAAAACTCTTGCATGTCCCATCAAGATACCTACTTTAAAAATTTACCAATCTCGTCAAAGCATAATGTGGCTTTTGTATGTTGTTTCTTTTTGTACATTTTCGTATCTATTGAGTTATCTTTATGCTTATTCTTTAATAAAAAGATAACCGGCAAAGGGAGACCGTGCACAATGGGGGCCCGCTATTTCTTTCTTGTTGTTTATGAATATTGAATTTGGTTGAATGTCAACCGCTAAGGTACACAAAGTTTGAGTTTGCTTATTCCATTTTCGGCTTAACGATACTTCGGAGAAGTAAAGTAAAAATTATATTTTATTAAATAACTTTACAAACTGACAAAAATATTGGTTTTGGTTATAGGGAAAACGAGGCTAAGTTGGAGAACATAAGACTTTTTTTTTATTAACAAAATCGCATCAGCCAAATTGGCTATTAGCGAAACAATAGTAGCGGACAATAATTTTTATTACATTTGTATGTTTATAAATATTTTATTCACAGTTGTCGCATCTTGGTTCTTGTTTGTTGGAAAACACATGACTATTAGTTAACCGCGTATGACCTAATCGGAGTCGCGTTAATATTACCTGGTCTCTCCGACTTGTTGGTAATGTTGGCCAAGGTTTTATCGATTTTTTAATTTTACGTAGCTTGGCCGATGACACTTTCCACTTTTCTTCCCACATATACCGCACTTTACGTTTGACCGCCGCTTTCACATCCTCACTCGTAAATGTTTCCGTATACTCCGCACTATCACTATTTGCAGCTTCTTTTGCAGCGTTGTCTGCCTCTTCATTTCCTTGAATTCCAGTATGGGATGGTATCCACAGGAATATGATAATTTTTCCATTCAGTTGAGCGGTATGAACTTCTTGTTTTATTTTGATGACCAAAGGATTAGATGGGTAGACATATTGGATTGACTGTACAGAACTTAGGGAGTCTGTGAGTATGATATATTTGGTATTACTGGATGCATTGACAGCAAGGGTGGCCTGGTATAGAGCGTATAATTCAGCAGAGTAAATGGAGTACTCTGAAGGGAGTTTGTATTTATTTGTTGATGTTGGGGTTATGACTGCAGCACCAGTGCCTTCATTTGATTTAGATGCATCGGTGTATACATGTGTATAATCCTTGTAGTTGTGGAGTATATTATTGAAGGCGGATTTGATTAACTGTGGGTTTGTTGAATGTTTATCGAAAGAAATGAGGTGTGTTAGGCACTGAGGGTTCTTTATTTGCCACGGAGGAGTTGAGGACAGTTGGGAAGGAAAGCATTCTGGGAGCGTGTAGTTTAATTGATTTAAGTAGCTTCTAATTCTTGCGTAGAAGGGTTTGTCCGTTCTTGGTTTATTTATGAAGAGATTTGGGAACTTTTCTGTAAAACAATTTTGTATAGTAGGGTTTTTTGAGTTACATCTGATTTTTGCGGCGTATGTCACACTTAAATAAACTCTTCTGTCTTCTAAGGAGGGTTCTCCAACTTCACAATACAGACTTTCGATTGGTGTTGTGCGAAAAGCTCCAGATATTATACGTAAAGCGAGATTGTGAAGACTGTCAAGTTTTTTAGCAGCGTCTTAGCCGCTGTAGAATACACAGTAGACCCATAATCTAATTTTGATCTGATTATTGTTCTGTATAACATTAAAAGCGTTTGGCGGTCCGCACCCCATTCTTTATTGGCCAAAGTTTTTAGAAGATTTAGTCGCTTGTGGCAAGATAACATCAGATTTGTTATATGAAGTTTCCAGCTTAGGGTTTCTTCGAATGTCATGCCCAAGAACTTAATTGACGTTGCACGTTTTAGGTTTTCATCACATAGTCTTAGGTTGGGAATGTTTGTGACGTTTTTCTTTGAAAACAGGATGAAACGAGTTTTTTCAGCGGAAAAACCGAAACCTGTTTTTTGTGACCAGATTTCTAAGTCTTGTATAAAGTTCTGTATATGACGAAATATATTTTATATATTTTTACCTTTGCAAAAAACTACAACATCATCCGCGTAGACTCGTGCCTTTACAGGCGATTTTAGGTTTTTGAGAATATCATTGATTACCACTATGAAGAGGGTAGGACTTATAACCGAGCCTTGAGGGATACCATTTTCTGGATACATTATATCTGATGTTGTGTTATTTGTCCTAACTCTGAAAGTTCTATTTTGAAGGAAATTTTTAATAAAGAATAGGCTGTGACCTTGAATGTTCCAACTATGTAATTTTTTGATTATATAGTCATGCCAGGCTGTATCGAAAGCTCTTGATATGTCAAAGAAAACCGCTAGACCAGCGGTTCTCAAACTTTTTGAGTGATGTACCACCTACAGTTATTTTTATTATTTTTGGTACCACCTATACTTTTAAATTGTATTATCAATACTTACTAAGTACTACTATTTTAATTTTTTCTGTGTTTTGTGTACCACCGCCAATAAATGATATGTACCACCAGTGGTACATGTACCACAGATTGAGAACCTCTGCGCTAGACATTTACTCCTTAGTGCGAATGCTTCAGAAATGTCGCTCTCCAAGTCTATGATATTATCTATAGTTGACCTTTGCTCTCTAGAACCACTTTGTTCTGGAATAATCAAATCTTGTCTCTCCAAGTGCCATCTTAGTCTATTGTTAGTAATCTTTTCTAGTAACTTACACATGGCGCATGTTAAAGATATCGGTCTGTATGACTCGGGACTTGTTTTAATACTATTAGGTTTATGTATAGGTATTACTATGGATTCATGCCATTTTTCAGGAAATTTGTGTTGAAGCCAAATAATATTAAACATGTCTAGAAGTTGTTTGTGAGCGCTCGCTGGGAGGTGTTTAATAAAAATACTAGGAATATCGTCTGGGCCAGCGCTAGTTTCTTTGATATTTGATAATCCTTCCGTATACTCTAATTGAGAAATGGGTAAATTTAACGGTTCATCTGTGTTAGCTATAATGCTGATTTTCTTATTTTCTTCCTGTTGTTTGTAATTAATGAAAGATTTTTTATAATTAATATTACTGGATCGGTTTTTGTATGTGTTAGCAAGGATTTTAGCAATCTCAGTATTACTAGTAACTGCCTTTCCGTTTCTCTCGAGGCTTTTGATATTCTGATTGCTGTTTAATCCAGATATTCTTCTGACTTTGTTCCATACTTCAGTCATGGGAGTGCTTGCATTTAACGTTGATACATATTGAGTCCATGACTGGCGTTTGGCATTTCTAGTTGTCTTCTTGGCTATAGCACGTTGTTTTGTATATTCAATTTTATTCTGGACAGTCTTGTAGCGCTTGTATTTGTTAAAAGCTCTTTTGCTAGATTCAACTGCTATTTTGCATTCATGATTCCACCATGGGACGGGGTGCGTTGTTTTATGTATGAAGTTTTTCCTATTGCTCTTTCTGCTGCTTCTGTGATAATGGTAACAATGTTCTTAAGGCTCTCGTCTATATTTGAGGTGCTTTTAAATGTGGTCATACTGCATTCGACTAAATCTGAAAAAAGATTCCAGTTAGGTTTTTTTAAATTCCATTTTGGGGTAAATGTCTGTCCACATTGGTTTTTGTTGTTATGAATAAAAATTGGGTAGTGATCACTGTTATACAGGAAATCCAGCCTATCCCAGGTGAGCTGTGGGGTCAGACCTGGCTCGCATATCGTAAGGTCTATACATGAAGATTCACCGTTCTGTATATTAAATCTAGTGGGCCTGCCGTCGTTTAAGACTGAAAGGTTGGACTGTTCAAATATCTCTTCCACCAATCTTCCTCTGGTATTTACAGTAGAAGAGCCCCCATGAAAAGTTGTGAGCGTTAAAATCGCTCAAAATAAGTCTGGGTTGGGGAATTTGTTGTAAGAGTTTAGTTAATACTTCGGAGTCTACCGGCGTTGATGAAGGTAAATATAAGTTACAAACGTAGATATTTGGACTTGAGTTAACTTTAATATAAATTGCCTCTAGATCATTTTGGAGAGGAACTACTGTAGTTTCAATTGACTTTTTTACAAAGATAGCTATTCCACCACTGGCTTTTTCTTGGTTAATTCTATTTTTGCAGTAATTTTTAAATTGTTTCAAAGCTTGTATGTTTTCATTTTGAAATTAGTTCCCTGAAGACAAATTACATCTGGATTGTGTCTGGACAGAATTATTTGGAGCATCGGAAGGTTATTATAGAAACCGTTAATGTTCCACTGCAAAATTGATAAGAAGCCCATTTATAATAAATAAAACTGAAATTTGCGATTGTTACAGAAGTTCATGACTCTATTCTTGAGAAAACTCACTTTCAGTCTCTGATACCTCAGTATCCGAGTAAGTCATCTGTAAATGCTGCATTAGTTTCTTTCTTATTTTTGTACATCTAACTTTAATGGATCTTTTTTTGAAATACGGGTATATTGCTGTTAGCATTTTCACTAAATCTCCTAATTCGCTAGTGTAGTTTTTTATGATGCTGACTGGGTCCTGTGCACCATAAACATTTTCAAATAGGTCGGATATTTGATTAAAATCAAGAACAAATGAAGGGTTATGCTCTGAGATGAATGCCTTGGTCGGTTTCATGAGTACGTGAGTTGGAGTCTTTTCCTTACTTTTCTTCGGTTTTTTAGCTGGAGCATCATTAAGTTTAACAAACGGTTCAAGACTTGGGTTTTCTGAATTAGCATCTTGCGCTAGAGGAGGTGTAACAATGTCATATAAACTGCGTTTTGAGCTATTTTGTGTAGACTGGGTTGCATCTATATTGATAATTGGTTGTGAGGTTGGAGTTTTTGAGGGGTTGGTTGAAAGCATTTGGGAAGGTGTGGGTTGCGAAGACGATTGGGAGTGGAGGTTTTGGTTATAATTTTCAGAAACTGATTCTTGGATTGTTTTGCAATTTGCTGCGGTATGGCCTGGCCTTTTACATGAAAAGCAGATCAAGGAATCTTGTGCAAAATAAATCCTATAGTTAGTGTTATCATAATTCATTAATATGGATTCAGGTATTGGGGCAAGCGGTGGTGTGATAAAAATTTGTCGTCTAAAACTGTAAATGTGATTGAATTCCGGCAAATCGGCGCTTATCTTGAGAAATGACATGGGAGACATGGGTTGAAGGCCCAATTTTTTAATTTCTTGAATTAGTACAGCATGCGGAATGGTGGGACAACCGTTTGACAGAATTAGTCTTGCTGCTGGAGTGATTAGTTTGCGTGCTTGGACTTTTTGGTTATTAATTTCTATAGACCCTCCATAATTGTTCATGAAATTTTCAACAACATTTTTGTTTGCAAGGTACATACACACTCTGTTGTTAGAAAGCCTTGAGGAAAATAGAATATTTTTGGGCTCGATCAACTTTCCTAGTGAAATCAGGTAATCTTGAAGTTTAAGGTTTTCAATGGATGGGAATACAATGGCTTGTTCTTTCGTTGGGAATTGTTGTTCAATCAAATCAGTAGAATAAGTTTTAGTAGTGTTTTCCATTTGGGCGCTCCTGTAGTCAGAAGTCCCGGCAGTCGGATTTTACATATTTTCTTTATTATTTAAACCTAAGTAAATCCTGAAATACGGACCTGTCTTACAACAGGTGATTTTATCATGTCGTTATAGATAACGAATAAACGTGTTTAGGGTTTTTTTGTATCAAACCGACTTCTGATAAATAATAAATTCCAGTAAAATGACTTGGCTTTATATAATTTTAAAGAGTACTTACGTACAAATGTTGAACGCACTCTTATACACTTATATACGCAAAAATAAAATTTTATTACTCATTAGCTACTATCTAAATAACTATCTTGTTTGGAGCTGACAAATACGCACTAAATAGTATACCTGCCAGGACCGAACTTCTCCTGAACATAAGACTTAAAATTAAATGTTGACGTATTTTGAACAAAATAAGATTATTTTTTTTTTGCAAACGTATTAAGTTTATAAATCCACAAGGAATACCAAGGAAGACCGTATATCACAAAAAATCCTTTATTATGTATATTATCGGTTTACAACATTCTCCGTTTCCGATACCCGTTCGCCATTCCTCTCTGTCCGCACATTGATCTACTTGCAGACCTCTTTCATCCATGGCTTTGTTTATTCCTGCCTGCCAACTTTTTCTCGGTCTATCTCTTCTTCTTCTACCTTGCGGTTTCCAGTTTTGTATTGTTTTGGGATTCTTTCTTCGTGCATTTTTTATACGTGACCAAACCATCGTATTTGTATTTCGTTGATTTCGTCATTTATTGTATGTGTGACCTTCATTATTTCTCGTATCCATTCATTGGTGACATGTTCTCTTTTTGATCTTCCTGCAGCTCTTCTTCAGAAATCCATTCCGTTGACCTCTAACATTCGTTTTAATTTTTTCTTCATAGGCCATACTTCGTAGATGTACCTATGTTATAATTCTTTTCACTACGGCGTTATAGATCTTTTTCGTGTTTTGGTTGTTTATCTGCTTGTCCCAAAATACTGAGTTTAGGAGCGTAATTGCTTTCCTACCCTGAGTATTTCGTTCTTTAATGGCTCCGTCCAGTGTTCCGTCATTCGTGATTTTCATACCCAGGTATTTATATTCGTTACATTTACTGATTGTTTCTCCTTTTTCCAGTATCAGGACCTGCTGCGTTCCACCGATATTCATATATTTGGTTTTTCCTACGTGGATCTCTAGTCCCCATTTCCGGTATTCCTCTATTAGCTTTCTTGTCATGTAACGGATATTATCGTATTCTTGTATTATTTGGTCATCTGCGAAAAAAAGTATATAGTGTATGGTCATTTAGTGGGAGTCCCATGTTCTTGCATTTCCGTTTCCAATTTTTAAGAGCTTGTTCCAAATATTTTTTAAAAAGTGTTGGAGAGAGGCAGCATTCTTCTTTGGGCCCTTTATTTGTCAGAAATCCTTCGGTGAGTTTGTTTCCTTGTTGTAATTCTCGTCGTCGTGTTGTTATAATATTTTTTAATTATTTTTATAATTTTTATGTTTATATTTGTATTCTCCATTGCCTCCCATAACTTTACCAAAGGTACACTGTCGTATACCTTTTTCAGATCAATATATACGAAATGAATCTCTTGTTTAACCGCTGTTTTCTTTTGCATGACTTGTCTGATTGCAAAAAGGTGATCAATTGTAGATCTTCCGGCTATAAATCCTGCTTGTTATTCTGAATCCATTTCCTTGTATTAGTCTTCTATTCGGTTTTTTAAGATCCGTCCATATATTTTGCTGATTGTTGGTGTAACGGAAATACCCCTGTAGTTATCACATGGTTTTCGATCTCCTTTTTTGTATAGTGCTGACATATACGAAAATTTCCATTTTTGTTGGACTTTTTGTTGTTGATGTTTTCGATGCATCTTTGTGGTAAGTTTCGTTATGTGCTCGTAAAGTCTTGGAGTTCCGTTTTTTATCAACTCGGCTGCAATCCCTCCAGGTCCTGGTGCTTTACCGTTTTTTAGTTGGGTACATACTTTCTTTATTTCATTGGTGGATAGCCTTATTGGAGATCCTGTTACACATACTGTGTTCTGGGACGGTTCTGATGTTTCGAATTCCTTTCTTTTTTCTGTTAGTAGGTCGCTGAGATACTCCTTCCACTTATTCGGTGATATTGCAGTTTTAAGTTCTTTTCCGGTTTTTTTGCGTAAGTATCTAAGAATTCTCCAGCTCTCAGTATATTTCCTACTTCCTTTGTTATAGGTATATGTATTAAAATACCTTAAAAAGGGCTACATCACAAAAGCAAAACTAGTTTTCGATCTGATTACAAATCACCATCAGTGTTGAACCTAAAATAAGTATAACTCAATAAGTTAAAGCAAAAATTAAAGTGTAGACTAAGGCGGAAAAAAGATATATAGACCAGGGCGCATCTGTAAAAATATTAGTACATTTGGACGTTGAGGGGTGACTCAAATTTTTTTGCAGAAATTACTTGAAAATAAATCAAATAATAATATTTGAGTTATCCTTCCTCTCAAAAAGGTCCGGAACATTGTTTAAATAATCAAAATGTCAAAAAATTAAGGAAAAATTCGATTTTTTTCTTCGTTTTTTGATTATAACTTTAAAGGTGTTCATTTTCGAGAAAAGTTGTACTAACATAAAAGTTGCGTAATTAAAGTTCCTACAATATAAAATTGGTTAAAACTTTAAAAAATCGTCACCCTTGCTGCAAAATAGCAATAATTACGAAAAAAACCATACAAAAACAAGTATTCGCATTTTACGTCTTTCAACCATTTATGCTACACTTAGTACCTTCATATTTCACCCAGAAAAACTTTATGATACAGAAAAACAATACTGCAAATTTAATTAAGATCGGTTCAACCGATTTTGCAAGATAAATTTTGCAATCCAGCTTTCGTAAAAAAAAATTATTTTTTCAAAATGTTACAGGACTGAAAATAAAGCAGATATCAAGTTAAAATTTTTTTGCGTATAGAAGTGTACTGTACCTTTCATTTGCAATTTTGCAAAATTAAAATCGATTAACACCACGGCGTCAGGAATTTTTTTAAATAAACATTAATTATTGGTGCTACGCGCAGGACAGCGGATAGTTTGCTCTGATTGAGCATTCCAATGACCTTTGATAATGATTGATACATTTTAATTTTTATTACATTTTGATATAAATGAATGAATTTGTTTATTGCAAAATAAAGACACATACTCTCTCCTTTGAAATAACACTTTTATTAGCAAAAACTTTCTTTGTTCATATATTTTAACTTATAGAATAAAAGTTTATTATTTTTAAACATATGCAATTGTTTAAACAATACTTCACAAACAATAATAAAATTAGTTTCATTTTTGTGGAGTTGAAATATTAAAATACAACAAAATATAGAGTAAGAAAATAATATATTAGATAAATATTGGAAGAAATTTTGGTGGAAATCAACTTGTGTGAATCGAACACCGCTGTCCTGCGCGTAGCACCAAAAATTAATGTTTATTTAAAAAATTTCCTGACGCCGTGGTAATTAATTGATTTTAATTTTGCAAATTGCAAATGAAAGGTACAGTACACTTCTATAAGCAAAAAAAAATTCAACTTGCTATCTGCTATATTTTCAGTCCTGTAACATTTTGAAAAAATGAATTTTTTTGCGAAAGTTGGATTGAAAAATTTATTTTCCAAAATCTATTAAACCGATCTTAATGAAATTTACAGTATTATTTTACTGTATCATAAAGTTTTTCTGAGTAAAATATGAAGGTCCTTAGTGTAGCATAAATTGTTGAAAAACGTAAAATGTGAATACTTGTTTTTGTATGGTTTTTTCGAAATTATTGTTATTTTGCAACTCGGGTGACTATTTTTTAAATTTTTAAACAATTCGTTATTGTAGGAAATTTAATTACGCAACTTTTATGTCAGTACAACTTTTCTCGGAAATGAATACTTTTATAGTTATAATCAAAAAACGAAGAAAAAAATCGAATTTGTCCTTCATTTTTTGAAATTTTGATTATTTAAACAATGTTCCAGACCTTTTTGAGAGGGAGGATAACTCAAATATTATTATTTGATCAATTTTCAAGCAATTTCTGCAAAAAAATTTAAGTCACCTCTCAACATCCATCTCAAAACAGATGCGCCCTGGACTAATATGTTACACTCACAGGATGCTAATATGCTAAGCCACCAAAATTGAAAACATTTGGGTAAAAACCCTTTAAAATTAAACAGTCATGGAAACATTAGCGGTTACGTCTACTTTAATTAATTGTTTGATTACAGTAGGGTGATGTTCGTTACTGTTGTTTAAATTTCAACAAATCTTATACTGTTGGCTATACAGGGTGTTTGGTAAAGAATGGGCCATAGCTTAACATTAGATGCCTGAGGTTAAAATAGGTCGATTTAAGCTAACTTACCTTAGTACAAAAGTTGATAATAACCGAAATACAGGGTGTCAAATTTAAACTTTTATTTTATTTATTTTTAAATATTTTCTGACAGGCATGAGACAACAACACGAAATTTGGTAAGCGGGAAAATGATGTATTACCCAGAGAGCGCCACATACGTCTTTCAGTGCTCATTTAATACGTTCGCAGTGCCGGATTAACCATAAGGCGGACTAGGCGGTCGCCTAGGACTCGGGCACTTGATGGGGCCCGCATCCCACACAAATGTATTAATTAATATTTAATTATTTAAACAGTTATTTAAAAAAAAATAATATGTTGAAAAAATCAAATAGGGCTAACTGAGACAAAAAAAAATAAAATGGTTAATTTATGATTTCCAATCAAACTCAGTTTTTTTCTTTGTCTTTTGTCAAATATCAGAAAAATGCAACCAACTTCAAGACAAATTACGCAGTTGTCTTCAAAGTCATTTTTATATTCCATGTTGTAATCATTCCTTCAATTTTGCAAGCAAAATTGATAAAAGCTGGTAATTATTTTGGTATGGTACGTTGTTTTTTTTTTTTCATTTGTACCCACCGATGGACCTTATAGTCCATTCACTCACGGTAATATATTGCAAAACCTCCGAATTTTAAAGAACCTTTGGATTTGAAACAAGAGCTTGGATTGACATGAAATTTGGTATAAGCATACCTAACATGTCAAATAAAAAAGTGATATTGTGTCAATGTGTGTTTTTGCTCTACGGTTGAGTCCACCCCTTCTCGGAGGTGAAAAAATATACCGTCAAAATACGTCCGGAAGTGGATAAACTGACTAATGCTAAGCAACTTTTGTTCAATAGAGTTTTTTCATCAAGTCAATACATTTCGAGTTAATAAAATAAGAAAATCTACGGTTTCGTTTTGATTAAAATCTGTCTTCCTCCATCCCCCTAAAGGAGGCTCTAAGGAAGACAGATTTTTACCATTCCGACCGTAGATTGTCGATATAAATTAAAATAATTTATATCGCAGTATGGATAGAACGCCCTCTAACGGGGAATAAGCGAAATTAATTTCGACTCAATTCAAGCTTTCTGCTTAACCCAGGTATAACATACCAAAAGGCACCGCCAAGAAAACATTCCACTTTGCGGTTCAGAGAGCCCATATGAAACGAGTCTTTGTACTCTATGCAGAGTATGGCATTAACAAAATAAGAAAATCTACGGTTTCGTTTTGATTAAAATCTGTCTTCCTCCATCCCCCTAAAGACGGATGGAGGAAGACAGATTTTAATCAAAACGAAACCGTAGATTTTCTTATTTTGTTAATGCCATACTCTGCATAGAGTACAAAGACTCGTTTCATATGGGCTCTCTGAACCGCAAAGTGGAATGTTTTCTTGGCGGTGCCTTTTGGTATGTTATACCTGGGTTAAGCAGAAAGCTTGAATTGAGTCGAAATTAATTTCACATTTCGAGTTATTTGCAAGTAGTATCTTCATTTTTCAACAAAAAATAGCACGTTTTTAGACGGTTTTACGCAAATAACTCAACAAGTAAGTATTTTATCGAAAAAATATTCTTAGCAAAAGTAGGGCTTTTAAAAAATGGTGTATGTGTGCAGTCTGTAGAATCAGCAGAAGCAGAGTTCTAGCTAATGAAAAGTAGGTTCTTATTAGTCAAATTCCAAATCGAATATTTCAACGTGAAAAAATAAAAGAAATGAAGCAATTTTCATGGAAAACCCATCATAGCTTGTTTAAATGTTTTAAAAAAGCATTAGGTATTCTTGTTTTTTAAAAAACTTTCTATCATAAAAAGTAAGCAAGATAAGCTCAGAATAAAGTTGATCCTTTTTTTGGGTAAAAAATACTGGTGAAAATATTCCCCTAATTAGCATCCCAAATGAAATTAATCTTTACCGCTTCACAAGCTACTTTACTTATGTATTGTTTATATGCTTTGTATGTTTTATCGGTATAAAGTGCTTATTTATAAAAGGGCTGTAGTAGAAAGAACTTTAACAAGTCACTAATCACGAGTGTATGCAATTTTTTTTATTTAGCTTAATGCCTCGACAAATATTGGCCATTGGTATAGTACAGTGGATTTTTCCAATTAGGTACCTAGTGCAGTGGGTAGTGTGTGTGTCTGTGTTAAGTAAATGTCTTGTTACTCAGCAAAATCGTCATTGTTTTTGCAAAAAAGCGCTAATTGTCATTTTGTTGAAGTTATTGATGAAGTTATTATGAAAAAAAAGACATTTTTTTTTCAAAATTTCAAAAAATTTGTTTTACTTTAAATCCCAATGTTTTGAAATATAAGCACTGTGAACCGGTGAACTTACAGATCATATAAATAATATACTTATAAGTTTTTTCAAGATTTTCATAAATTTTCAAGATTTTTGTGCCAAAAAAAAAAGGAATCGACATTATTTTAAGCTTTACTTGCTTAATTTTGATACTTGAAACTTGTTTAAAAAAAAAAACAAAAATAAAACTTTTAACACTTTAAAAAAGTTGTGATGATTTTTCACCGAAAAGTGGTTCATTTTTTGGTAATTTACGTTGAAATATTTGATTTGGAATTTGTCGAATAAGAATCTACTTTTCATTAGTTCCAGTTCTGCTTATACTGGGTCTATGTACATATTCTATGCATACACCATTTTTTAAATTTTGTATACGCTATATTTTTTCTAAGAATATTTTTTCGATAAAATATTTAATTTTTGAGTTATTTGCGAAAAACCGTCTAAAAAGGTGTTTTTTTTTAAAGAAAAATGAACATATTGACTAGTAAATAACTCACAAAGTATTGATTTAGTGAAAAAACTCGATAGACCAAAGGTTCCTTAGAATTAATCAGATACCCATTATTTTGAATGTATGTTTTTTCACCCCCGAAGGGGTGGCACTCATACCCAGGGCAAAATCACATATCGACACAATATCCCTTTTTTTCTTTGGTATATTAGCTATGGAATATCAATGAGAAAATGTTGCAAGATGTAAAAAAAAATAGAAAAACGATCTTTTTTACATTGTCATAATTTATTTTTGGAGTAACTACTTCCCAAAACAACATAAATAGCTGTAACTTTGTTTTAATGGTCGATATAAAGGGGCCTACTTCTTATGGCCGCCTAGGGCCCCATGATGCCTTAAACCGTCACTGAACGTTCGGTTTTTTATCCCCCACTCTACATACTTTTTGCATCAAAATTTTTATTCTCTTAATATTTTTACTTAAAAAAGGTATACTACATTCACCTCGCTAAACTCAACGAGGAAAAAATTCGTTTTTGAGATAAACGAATTTTAAATCTGCGAGGCAACATAATTGTTTGCATATTATCATTGTAGCTACACCCTAAAAATAACTTAAAACCATATAGACAAGGCGAAAACGGCGGGTTCGTTGGGAAAAATATTCCCATGAGATTTTTTTGCATAATCACATTCGTGAGACATCCCAGAATAAGGTTCAAGAAGTCGTCTACGTGAAAAGTGGTCCAAATTTTTTTTTAACAATTTGTTTTAATCAATTTGCAAAAGTCAATATTTTTGGCCCGGGCAATTTTTTTGTAGATTTTTTGGACCATTCTGGATAATAAGGTTTCTTATAATGTTTCTCTAAAGTTGATGGTTTTCGAGTTATAAGCAATTTAAAATTGAAAAAAACGAAAAATGGCGATTTTCAAGGCTTAATAACTCGGTTAAAAGATATTATTATGAAAGTCAGAAAGTAACTAAATCAAAGTTTAGTACCCCCTACAAGGTCCTGAAGAAATTTTTTTCATTATTTTATTACTAAGCTGTTATTTTTAATTAATAATAATGAACGCCACTCACGTGTTTAAGCGGAGAACATACCAACGCGATCTCCACGCGATGGCGTTCACGATCGCGATCGCGATACGACTCGTCTCAAACAATCAAGTGGACCCGTACATACTTGTCGCGACCTGTTGGCGATCAAAGGAATTTGTGCAGCGTTCTGACGGCGATCGCGGTGATATAATTAGTTAGCGTTCATAACTCAGCAGTGGTGCAACGTTTCAAATAAAATGGATATCGAAAAACTTATTGAAATTGTAAAAAAACATGATATATTGTTCGACATGTCCCACCCAGATTATAAGAACGTGCGTATTAAAAATAAAATTTGGGATCAGATTGGAAATGAATTAAATATAAAAGGTAAGTACTGTTTTTTATTTGTTTGGAATTATAAAATACTAAAATAAATAACGAATTTTTCACGTATTTCAAAAGCTTCGTTTACTGCTCTTCTTCCGTCAACCGCCAGATTATCAACTACTGGTAAAGGAATATTAGAGTTTTCTTGTAAATGCAAAAATTGCTCGTTAGTGTTTCTTGTGCGCGCAAATTGTGCAATACGCATGCTGCCTTCACAAGTTTTGTAGCTGTTTGAACTTTAACTTCTAGTGGTCTAAAAAATAGACGCCATTTATGTGCCAGTATTCCAAAGGCATTTTCCCCTACGCGTCGGGCTCTGCATAGATGATAATTAAATATCTCTTTGCTGTTGTCATTTCGTACCTGTCTATAAGGAAATGGCCTCATTAAGTAAGGACTTAGTGTAAAAGCTTCATCGCCAATTAATACACATGGAATATCTTCATTTTCCTCAGCTAATGGTCTGTTGGGTGGTATATTCATGGTTTCATTTGCAAATTTTCTGCCCATAGCCGATGTCTCAAAAATACCACCGCCACTATTTTTACCATAACCACCTACATCTATACAAATAAATTTATATTCTGGGTCAACAGTGGCCATGAGAACTATAGAATTTTTTTAAATAGGAAAAGTAATTTGATCCACTCTTCTGGGGACATCTGATGGTCACGTGTTTGCCATCTATGCTTCCTAAACAATTGGGGAACTGCCATACATTTTTGAAGCCTAGGATTGATTTTCCCCATATTTCTTCTGTTGGCTCTGGCATATAAATCGGTTGTAACCGGTTCCATATAGCTTCAGATGTTTCATCCACAATAGTTGCAACGGTTGAAAATCCTAACCGAAAGCTGTGCCCAATCGTTTTGTATGAATCACCGGTAGCTCAAAATCTAAAACAAAATAATTTTTTTAATTCTATCACGTTTTTGTTTATCAAATTTTTTTCAAATTTACTACCGAAGGATATTTTTAATTAATCACCTATTTCAATTTTTTACAGGTGAAGATCTGAAGAAACTCTGGAAGAATTTGAGAGACTGCTATGCAAAATACCTTCGTTCTGAAAAGACTAGAACTGGCCAGCAGGCGAAGACTACTACCCGCTACAAATCCTGGCCTTGGGCGCAACATGTGGAAGCTTTCCGACCCTTCCTGCAGTTTGCTCAAACAGAGTCCAATGTCTCAGATCCTGGGCTTTCAGAATCACTGGAACTACTTAATGAAGAAGTCACTACGCAGAACGAGGCTTCTCTAACGGAAGAAAACTTATCGATTGAGATGATCCATCAGCAAGACAAAAAAATAGAAAAGTTACGTACCAAAAGAAAACTTTCACAAGACATTCAATACTCTTCAGTTGATAAAGTTATATCGTTTTTAAATAAACCGCACAGTAATTGTGAGGAAAGTGATGACGAAATAGATCTAGTATTTCGGGGTTACACAGCGAGCGTTAAAAAATTATCACCAAAATGTCAGACGCTCATCAAATATCAGATAGCTAAATTAATAATGGAAGAGGAGTTATCTCAGCAAGCAGAAATGCGACCAGGAACAAGTAATTCCTTCAGCTCATCTCCTTTATCCTCCAATTTACCTCTTCATTCACCAAACGATGAACAACATGTTTACAATGAAAGACAAGATGATCTAGTAACAGCCATTCTTCTGCACAATGGTATGAGAATTTTGCTCGCAGAATTACAAAAATATAAATATCTTTATTTTTGTATAAGTTTTCTTGTAAAAATTATTTTCTCTCCTTCTAGATTTAATATATTCGAATAATTTGTTTAACGTATTTTGTATGAATTTTTATACACTTCAAAACCTTGTTAACAATGTATAACAAAGTTGTTTTATCTACTCTATGTCATATTATGTATAAGTTTTAAGTTTGTGAAAACTGTCATTATCGATAGCAGTGGGTTAAGGGTTTAAAATGTGCGTGAAGTAACAATGTATTATTATGACAGTTCCGTAGATTGGTCCTACATAGAAAGAGTCCCTCGACGTGAAAGAAGAAGTAGTCACGTACGAGAATATTCTGGATGTCATGGAATAACCCAGAAATGTCTGGTGACATCTAGAACGTCAGAAAACTATATAAACATTATGTGTTTGGCATTCTATAGTTCAGTTGTATTTGAGATTTTGATTATAAAAAGTTGTCAGTTTGTTCAAGTTGTTAACGTATTGTAATATTGTATTGGAGTTTAAATAAAGTATTTTAAAAAAGTTGTAACATTGGCGACAGCGGTGGGATAAGAAGACATTAAGTAATTTGTATATGGTCAATACAAGATCTACTAAATTCGAGAAAGAAATGGATACATCCGGACCACCAGAATGGTTTTTAAAAATGGAAGAGTTAAAAGAGAAACGTAGGCAAGAAGAGAAAGAAAATGAAGAGAAACGTAGGCAAGCAGAGAAAGAAAATGAAGAGAAACGTAGGCAAGAAGAGGAGGAGAGGCGTAGACAAGTAGAGGTAGAAATAATAAATAGTTTGTCACAAATTCAAGAAAGTTTTACATTAGAGGTAAGTCAAATTAATAGTAGAATAGACACATTAGAAGAAAAACAAAGCTATTTAGATAATAAACTAGAACAGCAACAAAATGATTTAAAGCAACAACAAGATAATTTAAAATCTAGTTTAGAAAGACAAATAAATAGTTATGTTAGAACGAAAAATTAATACCCAAGCTTCTTTATCTCGTATTGTTTCAGTAACGAATGTCGAATCTGAAACAGCCCCTTCATCTTCACATCCCCTAAATCTTCTTGAATCAGGCACAATCAGAAATAGCAAAATTTTGAAACCACCCACCTTCGATTGCCAAACAGCATGGGAAACGTATCGTTTCCAATTTGAAGCTGCAGCTAAAGCAAATGGCTGGACTGAAAGAGAAATGCAGCTTCCTTGGTGGTGTCGCTTCGAGGTCAGGCAGCAACCGTCCTTCAATTTCTTCCTCAGGATTCACCTAGTTATGACTCACTTGTTCAAGCTTTAGAAACAAGATATGGCCAACAACATCTGAAGCAGGTTTTTCAAAGTCAGCTTAAAGTTCGGTATCAAAAACATAACGAGAGCCTACAAGAATTTGAAGCTGATATTAAAAGATTACTACATTTGGCATACCCTCAGGCACCTAAAGATTTTCTTGAACAAATCGGTATACAGGCATTCATAGATGGACTACATGATATCGAAATGCAACAGGCTCTCCGATTACAACACCACAAAACGCTAAATGGAGCACTAGTTTCAGCCCAGGAGTTTGAAGCGGCTAAAAGTATTTCAAGATCTCGCCCAAGATTAAAAGAAATAAGATTTCGAGAAGATGAACAAGTCCCTACCACAGATAATCAACAACCTATTTTGTCCCAGATGTTGAACATACTCCAAAATCTTCAACAAAATCAACAAAAAGCTCAAAATCAAAACAGAAGATGTTTTAACTGCGGAAGAATTGGACATTTGCAGGTCAATTGTAGAAGTGGATCCCAAGCGAGAAAAGAAGAATACAATGATGATGTCAGAAGGTCGCCTAGATCGACATCCAGAAGCCCATCATATAGTCCTACTAGAAATATTAGTAGAGATAGGTATGTAAGAAGTCGATCTCCTACAACTGACCACAGATATTCAAACAATAGCCAGGGAAACGAATAAAAGTCGACACTAAGGGGCGGGCGTCGGCTGAATCTAATAAAAGTCCCCAAATTCGCAGTTATACTTTAAACAAAAATGAACAGAACTTATTACTTAAGGGCTACGTTGACAATCAAAAATGCACTTTTCTTATTGATACCGGTGCAACAAGATCTTTTGTTTGCAAAGAACTTCTGAACAGAAAACTACAGCCATGTAAAACAAACTTAGTTCTTGAAACAGCTTCAGGTCAAACTATTCCAATTCATGGAGAAGTAACGGCGACCATAAAGATTGGCAACACCTTGATAAAACACATATTTCTTGTAGCCGATATTAAAGATGAATGCATTCTTGGAATGGACATTATGCAAAACAAATTTATCATAGATCTTCAAAATAAAATTTTGTTTATTGAAAATGAAGAAATAGTCCTAAATTTTGAAGAGTCTACACCTCAAGTAAGAGTTATAGTTAGTGAAGATACAGAAATTCCTCAAAATTCTGAAAGTATAGTCCTGGCGAGACTGAGTGAAAAACCTGAAGGTTTACATTTCGGCGTTGTTGAAAGCGAGGAACTTGTTAATGACGGAATCTTGATAGCCAGATGCCTCGTGAATGTAGATGAGATAATTCCAGTAAGGGTTGCTAATTTGTCCAAAAAGCCTTTTAAGTTGAAGAAAGAACAACAAATAGCACTCTGTACGCCAATAGAAAAAATAATCAAGTGCGAAAAATATTTGAAAAATAATACAGCTTTAAGTTACCAAGTTGACGCTAACCTGGCGAAAGAACGGATCAAAAATGTTGATCACTTAACAACTCAAGAAGTAGAAAAAGCTAATGAATTTATTAATGAAAACTACGACATTTTTGAATCCGAGAAATCTACAGGGCGTACTAGTCTAGTTCAACATAGAATCGATACTGGAGATGCAAGACCAATTCGTCAAGTCCCACGCAGATTACCGTTTGCTAGACAAAAAGAAGTTGAAAACATAATACAAGACATGATAAATTCCGATATCATCGAAGAAGCTTCGGGTCCCTGGTGTTCACCAGTAGTCTTAGTAACTAAGAAAGACGGATCTACTCGTTTTTGTGTAGACTACAGAAGATTAAACCATGTTACACAAAAGGACAGTTATCCATTGCCACGAATAGATGATACACTAAACATTTTATCAGGTGCTAAATGGTTTTCGACTCTAGATTTAAAAAGTGGCTACTGGCAAGTAGAAGTACATCCTGATGATCGAGACAAAACAGCTTTTTCAACTGGCCGTGGTCTCTACAGGTTTCAGGTTCTACCATTTGGTCTTTGTAATGCTCCAGCTACGTTTGAACGCCTGATGGAAATGGTTTTAAGAGGACTTACTTGGAAAACATGTCTAGTATATCTTGATGATATAATGATTATGTCCAAAACCTTTGATGAACATCTGAAAAACTTAAGCGAGGTATTTGAAAGACTGCGAAATGCCAACTTAAAGCTTAATTATAAGAAATGTTCACTATTTCAAAGAGAAGCTTACTAGTCTAGGACATATCGTTTCAGCAGATGGAATTAAAACTGATCCAGAGAAGATTTCAGTTATTAAAGATTGGCCTAAACCAGGAAATAAAAAAGAAATTAGAAGTTTTCTTGGACTCTGTTCATATTACCGAAAATTCATAAAAGATTTTGGCCGCATCGCTAAGCCTCTTTATCGACTAACCGAAAACAACATTGAATTTGACTGGACACCGGATTGTCAAAATGCCTTCGTAGATTTAAAAAAACTACTTACAACAGCACCTATCCTAGCCTATCCACGAGAAGATGGAAAATTTCTGTTGGATTGTGACGCATCTCAGCATGGCATTGGCGCTGTTTTATCACAAGAACAGGAAGGTGAAGAAAAATTATTGCATATTTTAGTAAAACCATAGGAAAGGCAGAAAAGAATTATTGCGTTACCAGAAAAGAGCTCCTAGCTATTATAAAAGCCCTAGAACACTTTCATACCTTCCTTTATAACAGAAATTTTACAATCAGAACAGACCATAGCGCTTTGCAGTGGCTAATGAATTTAAAAAGCCAGAAGGACAAGTGGCTCGATGGATAGAGAGACTCCAACAGTATAACTTCGACATAGTACATCGAAAAGGGCGTCTCCATAACAATGCTGATATTCTTTCTAGGCGACCCTGTTTAGAACGACAATGCCAGTACTGTAAAAGACTTGAAGAAAAAGAGAGCGTAACTGAAGAAGTAAGTCTCTGCATGACCACGGTTGAACAGGAAGAAGATAATGATCAGACTTCCCTGGAAAATATTAAGAAGAGTCAAAAGAAAGATAATGACTTAAGAGTCATACGAGAATGGCTTAGAAATGGAGTAAGACCTCTTTGGCAGGAAATATCTAAATATAGTCGAATTATAAAGGCGTACTGGGCTCAATGGGAATCTTTGCATCTTTCGAATGGTCTATTATATCGGAAGTGGGAAAGTCCCGATGGAGTACGTATAGTTCAACAAGTGGTACTGCCAAAATCACACATTAAAAGTGTGTTGCAAGAACTTCATAGCAGCCTGTCTGGAGGACATTTTGGGGTAAAAAGAACACTGGCCAGGGTTCGAGACAGATTTTATTGGATCAATTGTCGCCGAGATGTAGAAGAATGGTGTAAGAAATGCGACTTATGTAACGGTAGAAAAGGCCCTAGAACAAGAAGTCGTGGTAAAATGGCACAATATCTTTCCGGAGAGCCTTTTGAACGACTTGCAGTTGATATTCTCGGTCCACTTCCAACGACAGAGAGAGGTAACAAGTACTTAATGGTTGCAATGGATTATTTTTCAAAATGGCCTGAAATTGCACCTCTTCCTAATCAAGAAGCGACGACTGTAGCAGAAGCATTCATAACACACGTCGTATCAAGACATGGAGTTCCTTTAGAGTTGCATTCTGATCAGGGACGAAATTTTGAATCCGAATTATGGCAAGAATTAATGAAAATCTTGGGTATTAAGAAAACTCGAACTACGCCTCTCCACCCACAATCAGACGGAATGATCGAAAGACATAATAGAACTATTTGTCAATACCTCTCAATGTTTGTTGCTGATAATCAAAAAGATTGGGATACCCTAATACCTCTATTCCTGTTAGCCTACAGAAGTTCTGAACATGAAGCAACCGGTTATTCTCCATCAATGATGATCACCGGAAGAGAAATGAAGCTTCCTTAAGATCTTATTTTCGGAAAATTGCCTACCTGTGAAGAAGAACCTTCATCCCTGACGTACCTAGAAAGCTTAAGAGAAAAACTGGAAAAAGTCCACGAATTTGCTCGTAAAATTTGAAGCTTCAAAGTGATAAAGCCAAGTCCAGGTTCGATGTGCAAGCTACAGGGACAACTTTCGAAAGAGGTGATCCCGTATGGCTATACAATCCCACACGCAAGAAAGGACTTTGTCCGAAACTTCAACGAAACTGGGAAGGCCCGTACACCGTCTTAAAGAAAATAAATGATCTGGTCTCCCGCATCCAGTTTTCAGCGAGAAGTAAACCCAAGGTAGTTCACATTGAGAGATTAGCCCCATATCATGGAACTGATCCACCCTGTTGGCTTCAACCAGACCCTGATAGACCAGTTATTCGAGGCGAATAACTATAAAGGAGGGAGCAGTGTTATCACAGTTCCGTAGATTGTTCCTACATAGAAAGAGTCCCTCGACGTGAAAGAAGAAGTAGTCACGTACGAGAATATTCTGGATGTCATGGAATAACCCAGAAATGTCTGGTGACATCTAGAACGTCAGAAAACTATATAAACATTATGTGTTTGACATTCTATAGTTCAGTTGTATTTGAGATTTTGAGTATAAAAAGTTGTCAGTTTGTTCAAGTTGTTAACGTATTGTAATATTGTATTGGAGTTTAAATAAAGTATTTTAAAGAAGTTGTAACAGTATTTTAAATGGGACTTACTTTTTCGCACTGTTTTTAACACACTTTCATGTAATCAAATATCCTTAACTTTGGCGTTGTCATGGTGATGACATAATGAGCGATAAATTACGACAAAAGTTTTGACAGTTTTGTGGTTTGAAAGAAGTTACAATTTTTAAATGTCAAAGTTCTAAAAATTGTAGAATAGAAATGAATTCCAGTGACGAAGAGTTGCAGTTTTTTTATTTGTTTATGGTAGAGTAGATAAAATATTGTATGAAACTGCGCGTGAAGTACTTTTTGCGAACTTACGCGATGTATAGCACTCGCTCCGCTGTCGCTCGTGCTCTAAATATCGCGTGTGTTCGCAAAAGCATACTTCACGAACTTTTTCATAAATAACTATTATATTCTCTCCTATAAATAATAAAACCGTTTTATTATAAAAAAATATTTTTTATAAAAGTGTAATTATTATTTCTATTTTTACAGATATGGCGTCGCCTTAGTAGGAGTCCGACCAGCGCAACTTCCCGAATTCTACGAAGACACCATCCTCCTCAATCCCGGTCCTCGACATATCATGAAAAAAGACGACACCTGTTACTACATGAGCATCACCAAGGAAGAGAACTCCTCGTTCAGTGTAGCCAACCAACAGCCGAACAACAACAACACGACCGGTGATCCCGTGATAGTGACGGCGAAGGAGGAGGAAAAGACCACGGCGGTTCCGATAACAACAACGACTGCAACGAAAGACGGTACCATTCCTCCTCAACTCATTCTGCAAGTCCCCACCTGTGTCAGTGAGTGTTGTAGCTTGCGCATGATTGTCTATTTTTTTAAGTTCTTAACACTGAGATAAGGTAAAATTGTGGAAAAATAATTTTAATCGTAAAAAAAAGCTGGTTATTTGATTATACAGTGTTGAACGCGCTAATATCCGACAAAATAACGCAAAAAATGGGAAACTATATAATACATTGTCAAATAAAAAGAGATGAAACTAATAAGGTTTTAAATTATCGGTATAAACGTATAAATTTACGTTACAGTACATAGTTTCCCACCTTTAGACTTCTGTGTGACAGGAATATTTTATAACATTCTCCTGTAACAGTGACAGTAGTCATACTCCTCCGATACGTCTTTGGGAAGTTATGTAATGTAATGTTAATTTATACGTTTATATCGATAATTTCCACCTCTACTAGTTTCATTTCTTTTTACTTCGCAATGAATTATGTTTTCCATCTTTTGCGTTGTTTTGCCGGTTATTAGCGCTCTCATCACTGTATATACAGTATGCAAAAATAAAAATATGAAAAAAATCATTTGGTAGTTCATGGATTGTCTTCTGTACAAAGAAATCACTCACCACTTTTATTGAATTATGCTAATTAGCGTGTAGATAAGTATTTTCTATTCATTAGTATTTTTTATGTCCGCGTGATGCGCGTCGATTGCCATGGCGAAGGGCTACGTTGAAACGTGTATTTCGCGGTAAAGGGGGCAACTCTCGGTAACCTAATGGCCTAACCTATTGCGAAAGATTTGCCATTGTCTTAGTGACCAAAATTCCTTTTTTACGGACTCTCCTACGTGAGGTCTATAGTTCAGAGAAATTAGGAAAAAAAATATCCTGTTGTTGACACATCCCCCTCCAGGCCAAAACAACATTTTTTGAGTAGTATGGACATCTATATTAATAACCTATATTTTTCCTGCAGCCGATGTTCATGATATACATAATTATAAACAAATGAAGATCAAAAAACGGTAAATTTTATCTTTTTTCCTCTATTACCAAAAAGTTAAGCATTTTAAACAAATTTGAGAGTAAGAAACTCATAAATCGTATAAAAAACTTCAATATGGCGTTCGCTGGATATGTCTATCTTTATTGGTTGCTTAGAAAATTGCAGAATAAATAGTAAATTTTGTGTTTTTATAAATATTCAAAACTTATGTAAAAAATAACTTAAAACCTTCTTATTACACGGAATCCTGAGACTTCTGGTGCTTACATCATACCCTAAATTTCAAAGCAATTGGCCATATACTTTAAAAGCTATTTAATTTGTTTATCTAAAATTAATTTTTTTGCAACAATATAACTCAGAAAATTCTGAAGTTACAGTAATACTTTGGATAGTTTATGAAACAAGAAGATTTACACTATTACTTTAATTTAAAAAAAAATGACAAAAAATAATTCTAAATTTCTAAAGAACATGTGAATTAAAAAAAGGGGGGCTACGTTTGTCCCTAATTGTCCTAGGACAATTGTTTCTCTTTCTGAATGTGTATAAAAATTATTCAGTCTTTCTAAATATGAAATAATAATTTTTCTACGGTTAACGGTTAAGAAGTTATTCTAATTGTTTATAAGTAAGCAAAAAATTACACTGTTTACACTGTTTAAAATTACTTTTGTCCTTTTCACTTAGAGTGTTGCAAAAAAAAATGAATTTGGGATAAATAAATTAATAGTTATTTATGATATAAGTGTTAAAAATACAATTTTAAGGCACGCATGTGAAGGACTCATTCACATGAGTGTCATTAAAATGTAATTTTAACACGTATATTATACAATATTTTTTCTACAAACGTCTTATAATTCAACAATTATAACTTATTTATTCTCAATTACAGGACAATATCTACAAAAACTTTTACTTGAATTTGACTGACATTCCATTTTTATATTTTTCTTGACATTGCATTAAAACTGCCTGTACTGTCAATACGTAAATCATAACAACTATAGAATAACATCTACTTTTATTGTTGTATATTCTAAAAAATTTTAATAGTTTTTTTCTACAAACGTGTTAAAAAGGCAATAATACAGTTTAAATTAAATTTTAAAAAACCTTCTAAAAAACCTTTTTTTAAATTGCGCAAGTTGTACTATTAATATTAATGTTAATAAATGAAATATAAAAACTATTTTGACGTTTGTTTTCAAAATTTGACATTTCAATTTTAACTGCAGTGCCTTAAAAATTTTAGAGCACTAGTGCTTTAAAGTAACATTTTTAACGCTCCTATGGAGTGCTAAAAGTTGGATTTTTAACACGTTTGTAGAAAAATAACTTTTAAACTATTTGACCAATTGCTTTGAAATCAAAATATAATTTAAATACAAGAAGTCTCAGCATTCCGTGTAATAAGAAGGTTCTAACTTAATTTTTACATAAAATATGAACATTTATAAAATCTCAAAATGTATGACTTATTTTGCAATTTTCTAAGCGACAAATGTGGATAAACATATTCAGCGAACGCCATATTGAAATTTTTTATATGATTTATGAGCTTATTATTCTCAAATTTGTTTATGCTTTACTTTTATTAGAATGTTTATTAGAATGCTTCACTTTTTAGCAATATACGAAAAACAAACGAAAATGTACCGTTTTTTGATCTTCATTTCTTTATAACTATGTATATCATCAACGAGATGTGTCACGAGAAAAATTTTGTTTCTCTGGAACTACTAAGATATGTATTTCGCAGAAGGGGCGTCAAGCCATAAATTACACTACTTATGGGGAAATAAATCATTACATTTATAACTTTTTAAAAGCGAGACACGTCGTTATGAAACCTTTTGCATTCGATTCAGGAGAGCTTCAGGAAAATTATTGATCACTTGGCTTGAGGGCCAAATGAAAAGTGCATTATTGTAGGCGGAAAATGCATTTTCCAAAGTGCATATCAAAGTGTTCAAAAAATAAAAATTCACAACTCAGAAAATAATCATGGCAATAAGTTCAATTTTGATACGCTGGGGATTTTGCGATCGCTGAACACGAATATTGCATCGAATGTGCTATACAAGGTACCTGGTTCCCGGAATCTATTACTCTGGGCTAATTAGCAAAATACAAGGAAAAGTTATTTACCAGCAATTTTATTGCTGGAATCGAATCTTATTATTGTATGTATTAATAATATAGGTATGCACCGCAGATAGTGTGCTACTTTTTCATAAACAAAATGGCGCCCGAAAATCGTGTTTTTTTCAATTCATGCTCTATAACTCAAAAGATTTTAACTTTACACTAAAAACACTCAAACAAAAATTCACCGTAATTAAATTCTGCATAGAGGCGTGTTTTTACCGATTCACTTCGACGAAAACTTTCCCCGGAAAACGCGGGTTTTTCCAACAAAATCTTTAATTTTCTACTAAAATTTTAGATAAGTAATTGTTAATCAATAATTAAATAACTTGGTAATGCAAAAGCCTTTTCGTATAGATTTTAATTCCAGAAGCTGATGGAAATTGAGTGAACAGTATAGCAACAATTGAATTGTTAATTAAAAATTTACGGTCGCTATAATAACGACAATAATTAAAGTGCATAAGAATAACCATGATTTTTTTATAAAATGACACTATACCTATCTAATATACTTTACAGAATTGGAATTGGAATATTTAGGCGGCCTCAGGAATATTTTAAAATTATAAACAATTTTTTGGCTTATAAACAAATAGAATATCTCGGGAAATATTAAACTAAATTAAATTGTGAGAACGGTATTCGAAAAGCAGTGGCAGGACGCTTCTTTTAAAAGAAAAAACGTTTAATTTTGTCAAGTGATTCCTGAGATACAACCGGTCAAAGTTGACCGGAATTTACGGCAAAGATATAAACAATAGGATCATAGTTTTCAAACTATCACCTTTTTGTTTTTGTCTTCTTTTCCCACACCAATTTTCATATCTTTAAAATGCTCATAACATATACATATTATTATAATAAAAACTATCGATAATACGTGTGAAAATTGCCAAAAATAGCAAAATTCCAATCAAAAATTAGGTTGGAGATAATGTAACCCTCAAAGTTCAAAATCAATATACGTTAAAAAAATGCATTTTCTCGGCTTCCCATGGAGCAATTTCATTCATTCTTTTTTTATTCCCTAATAAATCGAGTAGAGACATCGAACTAACGCATTAATAAATGTCAAACTTGCTTTTGTTTTGTTATAATAGATTAATATATTTATAAGAACAGAAAACTACATATTTTTTCCAGTTGTAGGCTTCTTTTGTAGATAAACTTACTACAAGTGTACCTTTTAAAGTTAAAAACATAAATATTCTCATTTGAAAGTTGTATAATTCTTTAAACAATTTTTATTTAAACAAATTAAAATTTTGTGTTATAATAAATAAATAAAATTATTATAACAAAACAAAAGCAAGTTTGACATCTAATAATGCGTTAGTTCGATGGCTCTACTCGAGTTACTTGGGAACAAAAAAAGAATGAAGGAAATTGCTCCGTGGGAAGCCGAGAAAATGCATTTTTTTAACGTATACCGATTTTGAACTTTGAGGGTTACATTTTCTCCAACCTAATTTTTGATTGGAATTTTGCTATTTTTGGCAATTTTCACACGTATTATCGATAGTTTTTATTATAATAATATATGTTATGAGTATTTTAAGGATATGAATATTGGTGTGGAGAAAGAGGACAAAAATAAAAAGGTGATGGTTTAAAAATTCTGATCCTATTTTTTATATCTTTGCCGTAAATTCCGGTCAATTTTGACCGGTTGTATCTCAGGAACTTCTCATCATAATTAAACGTTTTTTCTTCTAAAAGAAGCGACCTGCCGCTGTTTTTCGAATGCCGTTTTTACAACTTAATTTAGTTTTCCGTAAATGCCGTTGAACTTTGACCGATTTTATCTCAGAATTAAACGCTTTTTCTTTTAAAATAAGTGTCCTGCCGCTTTTTTTTCAATACCCTTTTCATGATTTAATTTTATTTAATATTTCCCGAGATATTCTATTTGTTTATAAGCCAAAAAATTCTTTATAATTTTAAAATATTCTTGAGGCCGCTTAAATAGTCCAATTTAAATTCTGTAAGGTACATTAGATAGATATAGTATCTTTTTATGAAAAAATCATAGTTATTCTTATGCATAGTAATTATTGTCGTTATTATAGCGACCGTAAATGTTTAATTAACAATTCAATTGTTGCTAAACTGTTCATTTAATTTCCATCGACTTGTGGAATTATAATCTATACGAGAAGAACTTTTACATTACCAAGTTATTTAATTATTGATTAACAATTACTTATCTAAAAGTTTAGTTGAAAATTAAAGATTTTGTTGGAAAACCCGCTTTTTCCGGGAAAAGTTTTCGTCAAAGTAAATCGGAAAAAACACGTCTCTATGCAGAATTTAATTGCGGTGAATTTTTATTTGAGTGTTTTTGGTGTAAAGTTAAAATCTTTTGAGTTATAGAGCAAAAATTGAAAAAAACACGATTTTCGGGCGCCATTTTGTTTATAAAAAAAGTAGCACACTATCTGCGGACTCTGCATACCTATATTATTAATACATACAATAATAAGATTCGATTCCAGTAATAAAATTGCTGGTAAATAACTTTTCCCAAAAATGGACTATTCTCCGATAATCAGCCCAGACTATATGCCATCTCCTGGAGTTTTATCAAAATTCGTTATGAAAATAGGCAAAATTTATTTTACCGAGGTTTTTGAGGTTTTGAGTTTTATGGAAATTCATTATGAAAATCGTTGAAACTTGTTATCCCGAAATTTTTTAGGTCGCTGAATACGAATGTTGCATCGACGGTGCTATACGTGGTACCCGGTGCTCGACATCTAGATAGTCTCCTGGAGATTTTGTTAAAAAATCGTTAAAATAATAGTTGAATTATTGATTTATTATCTCGGGGTTTTTGAAATAGCTGAACACGAATATTGCATTGATGATGCTATACGAGTTACCTAGTGCCCGGTATTTACATCATCTCCTGGAATTTTTTAAAAATTCGTTATGAAAATAGTTGTAATTTATTATCTCGGGGTTTTTAAGATCGCTGAACACGAATATTGCATCGACGATGCTATAAGAGGTAGCTGGTTCCCGGTATCTACGTCATCTCCTGGAGTTTTTTGAAAATTCGTTGTGAAAATAGTTGAAATTTATTATCTCAAGGTATTGTGTGAAATAAAAAGAGATGAAACTAGTAGAGGTGTAAATTTATCGATCATCATCATCATTCTCTTTGCCTTATCCCTATACGGGGTCGGCTTCCCTAATTGCATTTCTCCATACAATTCTATCTTGGGTCATAACAATATTAATCCCCTTTACCAACATGTTCTGCCTAATGGTCTCTCCCCAAGTCTTCTTTGGTTCTCCTCTCCTACTCCTTCCAGGAAACTGCAATCAATTGGTGCCACACCTAGACTTCCCCTAATATACTCCCACTGCCCAACATTCAGTTCCGTACATCATAGCGTCTTATGGCTGTTTTATAGGATTTTCCTTTCAACTTCATTGGAATTTTCCTGTCCACAGCACACCACTCGCTTCATTCCACTTCATCCATCCAGCCCTAATTCTACTGCATGCATCTCCATCTACTTCTCCATTACTCTGTAACACCGATCCCAGGTACATACTTAAAAATATTGCTTTTTACAATCAGTTCACCATCCAAAGATACCATTTTAGGAACCTATAAATTTAAACTTTACATTACATACTTTCCCAACTTTAAACGTCTGTGACAGCAGAGTTTTATAGAATTCTCCTATCACAGTGACAGTTGTAATACTCCTTCGATATATCTAAAGGTGGAAAAACTATATTATGTAATTTAAATTTATAGGTTCCTATCAATAATTTTACACCTCTATTAGTTTTACTTCTTTTTATTGCACAACTTATTACGTTTTCCATCTTTTGCCGGCTCTTAGCGCATCTACTCATCAATGTATTTAGTTTACAAATATTTATTTATTTATTTATTTATTTTATTTATATACGGTTACAACCATTTACAAAAAAAACAATACCTAGGTTAAAATATAAATTACATAAAATAAAGAGAACAAAAAATACAAATTATCAATATAAATAAGTTACTAATACAAATTACACAAACAATCATACCTAAGGACATTAATTAGTGTGGTCGGCGGACAAAAGCAGACAAGTCACTTTTGAGTTTATTATTATTATTATTTTTACAGAACGATAAGTCTTAGTCAATGTTTACTAAAACCTGACTCAGGAACTTGCTATAAGTTTGGAAAAGGTCAATGTTAAGGTGCTGGTTTGCTAGTCTGGCAGTTCTAGAGAGGAAGTTGTTAAGACCATAGTTAGTACGGTGGATTGGGTAATGGAAACTAACTGTAGCCCTGCTTGTTCTTAGTGGGACATGAATATTAATTTTTTGAAGAAGCTCTGGAGTTCCAGTTTTTCCATGTAAGATGTTGTAGAAAGTGATGAGATCCCTTCTCTTATGACGAGCAGTGATAGGTGCCATATTTTATCTGCATCACTGTAATTGCCCAAGATGCCAAGTCTATATGCAATTTGCTTTAAAAATGTATGTTCAACTAACTGAAGAGCATTAGTATGCATTCCATAAAAAGGAGACCATACACAGGAGGCATACTCAAGATGGGGACGGACCAAGGCACAGTAGAGGGTTTTTAAAGCTGTAATATTTGTGAAGTCCTGGGTGCATCTTCTAATAAAACCAAGCATCTGAAAAGCCTTATTAACAACATTCTCCAGATGATGAGAAAGCTGTAAGTTTGTATCAAGGGTGACCCCCAAGTCCTTAAAAAGGAAAGTTCTTTCGATACTATAGTGACCAATATTGTAGTCAAAGACAATAGCATTTCTGGAACGCGAAAAAGTCATAGTTTTACATTTAGTTGGATTAAGTTCCATGCCATTTCTTTTACACCACTCTAGTAAGTTATTTAAATCGTACTGTAGTTTTCCACAATCCTGTGCGGATTTAATCACACAGTTTAATTTTAGATCATCAGCAAAGAGCAAAAATAAACTGATTGCGAAGCATTCATTTATGTCGTTTATGAAAATATTAAACAAGAGTGGCCCAAGGTGAGAGCCTTGAGGCACTCCTGATGGAACTTGGATAATTTTAGGAAGAAAAGTGCCAATTTTAACAATCAGTCTACGATCAGAGAAGTAGCTTTGGAACCATGACAATAAAGGCTCATCAATTCCAATCAGTTTTAACTTATGCAACAAAATATTGTGTGGCACCCTGTCGAATGCCTTGGAGAAGTCAGTGTATATCGTATCCACTTGATACCCCTTCTCCAAGGCGTCCGGAAAGAAGTCCACCTGACTAAGAAAATTTAATTCTGTAGATTTTCGTGGTCTAAACCCAAACTGTTGTTGGACTAGTAGAGGTTCAAATAGAGGGGTTAGAATGTCACATATCAGACTTTCAAATACCTTGGGATTGCACTGATTATACTGATGGGACCATAGTTTGTTACACAGGTTTTGTCCCCTGATTTAAAGATGGGCTTTAGAAAGCTCTCTTTCCAGTAGTCAGGGAAGATTCCAGTTTGGAGGGAGAGCTTGAAAATGTGGTACAGGGGTCTTGAAAGAATAAAGGAGCATTTTTTTAAGAATAAGGTAGGTAGCCCATCTGGTCCAGGCCCTTTGTTAACATCCAAAGAAGAGAATTTACTAAAGATATCTGATATTTTAATATCAAGGTGTGGAATATGGTTATTGGATGTGGATATTTCATGAGTGGGAATATTAACATTATCATGTGAGTATACTGTCGAAAAATAATCAGCAAACATGTTCGATATTTCCTCCCCAGAACAACCAGTCTTATCCAAATATTTAAGTGTATTTGGAAAAGAACTGCTTTTCCTTTTATTGTTAACAAATGACCAAAATTTTTTTATGTTAAAGCTAATAGCTGTTTCAGTACAGTGCACATATTGAGCATAGCATTCCTGCGTCAGATTTTTGCATATTTGTCTCGACCTAGAAAACTCCCGATAGTCATCCGCTGACTGTGTTTGTTTATACCTTTTGTGCAATTTTTTCTTTTGAATAATACAATTTTTTAGTTCAACTGAGAACCATAGCGGGAATTTTCTGGCCGAAAATTTCTGTAAAGGAACACATATATCCACTGCAATAAAGATAATTTCATAAAATATGTTTAACATTGTTTCAAGAGGCTTACCTTAAAAGAAAAAGTCCCAGTTAAATTGATTCAGAAACATTATAATATCTTGAAAATTTGCAGAGTTAAAATCTCTATAGAATCCATCAAACTCAAGACCATCTTCACCCTCTACAACACCAATATTTAACTTAATACATAGTGGTGGGTGAACAACTGGAGGAACCAAAAAATAGTCTGCTTGTTTGACCTCGGTAGAGGAATCCTGTATTAATACCAGATCCAGAAAGCTGTTGTGTGAGGTTAAGTGTGAGTTAAGTTGGAATAAGTTGTGGAAATTACATGTGTTTGACATAACTTGTACACATGACACTTCTTGAGGACGTGCACCAATTGTAGTCACTGTCGAACTAAGGCTGCCAGTTTGCCATATACCATTTGGCAAGTTGAAATCACCCATAATATGCAGGGTAGAATTAGGCATTTGAAGAGCGAGTGAATCTAATATTTCAGAAAAAGTGATGTATGAATGTGCTGATGAATTTGGAGGAATATACACTGCTCCCAAGATAATATTCGATTTAACAGATCCAACTGTGACAAAGACATGTTCAATACTATCAGGAACAAGGAGATGTTTACTAGGTATTGATTTGCGTACAGCAATTAAGACACTCCTCGCTTAAAGGCACTGGTGTTAGTAGAACGATCCTGGCGATATACGTTAAAATCCGCGAAGCCAAGTTCTGCGTCAAATATGCCACTGTGCAACCATGTTTCTGTCAATAAAATTATGTCATATTGACAAGCTGGCGAGTTATTTTGAAGTACATTCAATTTAGTTCGTAAGCCTTGGGTGTTCTGGTAATACACTAAAAAGCTTTTTGTGGAAATTGGGCTGCTTAGTCTTTTTGGAAAATTTTGGTAATAAATATTGCGTTCGCTTGAATTGACACTGACTAAAAGTTTTTTGGGACAATTTTTGGAATATTGTTTACATATCTTATGATTAAGTTATCCTCACCTTGATCTTGGCGTAGTTTAAGTTTTGCTTTGAGATCTTTATATTGTTTTACCTGCATAGGAGTTTGGTCCACATTATCGAAAATATTCTTGTCATTATTTATATTCTTTCTATTCTTAATAACAGCTAGTACATCATGGGTATTCGATAAGATAACTTTCAATGGCCGCTTTTCATTTCTATTATTTTTCTTTCCCATTCTGATTGCCTTTATAATCGGAATTTCTTCATCTGAAACTTGCTTGAAAATTTCTTGGACAGAGTGGATATCATCAACCGCATTGCTGCTCTCAGGTAGATTAAAAATCATTATATTTTTCGATCTAATTTGCCGCTCGTTCAATTCACTAATTATTTCGTCAGTATTTAAGTTTTGAGTCTGCATAAACTCATAACGAAGCTCATTAAATTGTAATTGTAGATCATTCACTTTTTTAATAAGTTTTGGAACAAATAACAACCCTTCCTGACAATCGTTGCAAAAAAAAATTTCAAAGAACGCTGCTTTTTTTGCTCCATTACTTTGAACTCTGTTGGAGAAAGGTCACTACACTTACGATGAATAAACCTGCTACAGCTATCACAACTTATTGAATTTTTTTCATCAAAATTCATTAAATCACATTTATAACAATTATTCATGTTTGGAAATAAATCAGACTGTATTAGTTTTATTGTTACTGTAAGTATTACAAATGTTTATTGAAAAAATAGTACATCCATTTTTTGTAGAAAAAATATTGTATGCCGTTGAAGTCAATTTATTTTCGTTCGGCGAAAAGATAGGTCGAAGGCCAAAGTACTTTATAAAAAGCTGCTAACTACATTACTTGATCTATTTGGTGTTTTCCGGGTCTAATTCATTTTGACACAATACATCCATATTGTGGTTGTATTGTGCTTGTTTGTCAGTGAGTGGGTGTTCTAATATAATTATTGTTATTTTCTTCTGCGGGAAGTGGTCGTAGAGGAAATATTACTCCTTGAGTTGATTAAGCTTTATAAGATGAGAATACAGAGAGGGGCAAAATTATGGAATGAAGTCATTTTTTCGGGAATGGGAGATTTTGGAGAGAAATCCCGAAACAAGTCGATTTTTATTTTTAAATTATGATTTTTTCGCATATGTATCATACTAGTGATCTCATTCATATGGGCGTGATAACGTAATAGATATTTTTTTTTTTTTTGATGAAAATAAGGGTCGTGTAATAGCTCATTTAAAGGGTTATACAATTCGCTACTTATATATGGATCAGAGACATGGACACTGACGAAAAGCGATGAGAACTTATTAGGTACGTTTGAACGAAAAATCCTTAGACACATATACAGGGTGTAACAAAAATGCAGGTCATAACTTAAATCACATATTCTGGGACCAAAAATAGTTCGATTGAACCTAACTTACCTTAGTACAAATATGCACATAAAAAAGTTATAGCCGTTTAAAGTTACAAAATGAAAATCGATTTTTTCGAATATATCGAAAACTATTAGAGAATTTTTATTGAAAATGGATGTGTGGCATTCTTAAGGCAGGAGCATCTTAAAGAAAAATTATAGTGAAATTTGTGCTCCCCATAAAAATTTTTTGGGGGTTTTGTTCCGTTAAACCCCCCCTAACTTTTCTGTACGTTCCAATTAAATTATTATTGTGGTACCATTAGTTAAATTCAATATTTGTAAAACTTTTTTGGCTCTGAGTATTTTTTCGATAAGGCAGTTTTTATCGAGTTGCGGCTTCTTTTTTAATATGTTTACATAAACATTGTATGGAGTTTTTGTTACTTTAAACCCCCCAAATGTTTGTGTACGCTCCAATTAAACTATTACTGCAATACCATTAGTTAAACAAAATGTTTTTAAAACTTTTTTGCCTCTTTGTATTTTTTCGAGAAGGCAACTTTTATCGAGATATGGCTTATTTTTTAATACGGTTCAAAATATACCTAAAAATGTAAATCATACATAAATTTTCATATTATTACCAAGTCTCCATAATCGTACTTAACCATATACAAATGTGTGGTGGATTTGACAAATATTCCAAATATCTCGATAAAAACTGACTTTTCGAAAAAGTACTAAGAGCCAAAAAAGTTTTAAAAATATTGTGTTTAAGTAATGGTACTACAATAATAATTTAATTAGAACGTACACAAAAGTTTGGGGGGGTTTAAAGGAAATTAACCCCCATAAAATTTTTATAGGGTGTCCAAATTTCACTATAATTTGTTCTTAAGATGCTACTGTCATAAGAATGCCATACGTCCATTTTCAATCAAAAATCTTTAATAGTTTTCGATACATTGAAAAAAATCGATTTTGATTTTGTAATTTCAAAGGGTTGTAACTTTTTTATATGCACATTTCTACTAATGTAAGTTAGGTTCAATCAAACTATTTTTGGCCCCAGAATATGTGATTAAATTTATGACCTGTATTTTCGTTACACCCTGTATAAGGGGGTGAAAGAAAATGACGTATGGCGCAGAAGATATAATTTGAACTATACGCAGCATACAACGAACCAGACGTCATAACATCGACGCTGTCAAGCCAAAACGGCATAAACGACATTAACTTGATTTTTCAGGAAACACAAAAAACTGATTATTTTTATTTTTACCAATTCTGCTTATCTGCACAGTGATTCAAAAAAATTGGTGATTTTTTTTCAAATTTTAATATTTTGTGAACATTAATGTGGCTGAAAATACTGTCTGAAATAAATTAAAAACTATAAAATGGCGCTTATGTCCAATCAAGATATAACATTGGTGAATATGCCAAACTTACCTCTGGCGTTTGTGTCGATCGCATCGTTGTAAGGTTAGTCAATATGGCGCTTAAAAGGGATATATGCCATTAATGAAAAAAGAAACGAAAATCAAAAATTGTCGTTTATGCCAACAAGAAAAATGATGAAATTACGAAGATTTTTGATAGGGTTTATTTTTTATTAATCAAAAATACATTCTAAGTTAAAAACAAAACCTTAAATTCTTTAAACATGTTTTGGTGCTAGGATGAAATACTTAAAAGTAAATATGAAATACTTAAAAGTGGATATCTAATAATAAGTAGTGGATTCTAATTCATAATCACTGTCAATATTTGGTTCAACATCCGTATTGATTTGATTGCTTGTATCTTCCTTATTTTGATCACTACTTATACCGGCATCCAAACCATTATCTGCTGCTAAGTTGAAACATGATGTGAGATCGTGACTAAATATTTCTTCTTCTACTGCAACGTCTGGTGGTTCCTCAAAGATGATAATGTCATTGCTAAAAGCTTCTGCAATATTGGCATTATAACTGTCATAAACCTCTAAGGGAAATATAGGGGGATTATTGTCAGTCAGTATATCATTTTGTACTGATTCGGTATATGTGTTATTTTAATTTAGTAAGGCCATTATTTTTTTACTTCTGCTATTCATGTGCAACAAAAAAATGGCATAAACGCCAAAAATCGATCGTCATTTTTAGCTATATAAAATTGATTTGAACTCTATGCTGTAATACAAAATGAATTGTTCATCACACTAGTACAAAGTTACAATAGAATATTTTAAAATAAACTTTTTATTTGCGCAATTTTTAAATAAGAAACCTGCATAAGAATACCATTGAGGAATGGCACTTATGTCAACCACGATGTAAATATGTGGTTTTTGGCATAAACGTCTCATAGTTTTTAAAGAAATTCAGTGTGTTTACGCTTCAAAAATCAATACAAATTGAAAATATTGCAAAGGTAGATAATACCATGTTACTTATCCATAAAAATTGTAAAAATACATACCTTTACTATTATTACTGGACCGACATGTACACAATGATAATCTTACGGGCACTGGCGATTATGTCGATCGGTGTTCACGTCGGTGTTCACGTGCGTGACTAGACTGGCGTTTATAAAAATTTAAACCTATATTACACCTATTTCACTTTTTCTGCGGTTATTCCGCGTTGACTGTCTGGTGCGGAAATTAAAATCCTATTTTTTAGTGCAGCTAACTAAAAAGTGGTCATTTTGGCGTTTATGCCGTTTTGGCTTGGCAGCGTCGACATCCATAAAGATCGGACGTCTGCGCTGGATGGGCCATGTTGAACGAATGTTGGAGACCGAAACACCAAAACACATAATGAAGCAAACACCAGTAGGGATAAGGTCAAAGGGAAGACCCAAACTCAGATACATGGAACAAGTGGAACAAGATCTGAAAACACTTGAGATTACCCACTGGAAGAACAAAGCAAGGAACAGAACAGAATGGCGGAAAGTCCTAGAACAAGCCAGGACCCAAAAAGGGTTGTCGAGTTACTGATGATGATGAATTCGCTACTTAGTAATATTCAGTACTCTATCATCAGATGCTAGTATTTTCTATGTTATGATATGGAGTACAGGCCTTGTCTGAATCTTCTTTAAGGAATATAGAGGCATTCAGGATGTGGTATTACAAACGCATTTTAAGTAATTCGTGGGTGGATCGTGTGACTAATATTGAGGTAATGCGTAGAATGGGCAAGGAATGCGAGATTATTAACACTATCAAAGAGCGCAAACTAGAATATCTTAGCCATGTTATGAGGAATGAAGAAAGATAATATGGCTTGTTGCAAGTCATTCTTCAGGATTAGGTATTTGGAAAGAGAGAACCAGGAAGAACCTGAGAAGTCAGTTAATACATCGACAACCGGACAAGCAAAGTTAAGATAGCCATGCTGATCGTCAAGATCCGGACCGGATAGGCACCGTAACAAGAAGAATTCAGTAATATAGTCATTAACATAATTATTATTTAAACAAGGTGGCAAAAAGAATAATTTTTGAATTAAATTAATTGACACAAAAAAATGTATGTAATTTATTTATCAAAATACATTTTACTGCTGTCAGAAAAAAATGTTTATTTGACAAATAAACATGTTTTTCGCTTAAATTAAATGTTCAACCTTCCACCCACTAGCCTTTGAGTACATAGTTAAAAATTATAGAAAACTCTTTTTGTTTTCACTAGTCACTCTTTCATTTATTTCTAATATACAGAGTGTTTCTTTAATAATTGGAAGTATTTTAACTGTAGATTCCTAAGCTCAAAATATTAAGGTTTATCTCAGGTATAAAAATGCTCTCTACGGCAAATAGATCTCTTTGAAGATGGCGTCTTGTAATTAGTTTTTTCTAATACCTCTGGAACGCTTCTATTAAAAAAACAAAACCTGGTACGCCAATTTATTTTTCATGGTTAAGTCGATTTCATAAATTGAGAAAGTCTAGTACCTGTCATAGGCTTCCGTTTTGAGTAGGGCAACTTTAACTTTTAAGTATTTTTGACACTGGATTATTAAATTGTGAGGTATTCTAGTACTAAAAGGTACGCTTGATTTAAGTCGGTAGAATATACCGTTTTCTAAAAAAATCAATTTGAAATTTTGCATTTTTTGAAATTAAAAAAATTGAAAATAAAACTATTTAGAAAAACGAAAACTGGAACGTTTATTTACCTTCCAGAGATGAATCGATTTCATTAGTTGCAAATTTCTAGTATCGATCATTTGCGGCCGTTTTGGGTAGGTGAACGGTAATATTATCGGAGTATTTTTTACTTTAATTTTTAAGCAATTTTGACACTATGTAGATTATTAAATTATGCGGTATTCTAGTACTAAAAATTACTCTTGCTTTATCCGGTAAAGTACACAGTTTTTTTTTGTAAAAACTTTTTTCAAAATTTTGTTCAAATTCAAAAAACGAAAAATTTTCAAATGGATTTTTTTAGAAAACGATGTATCCTATCGACTTAAAGCAAGAGTACCTTTTAGTACTAGAATACCTCACAATTTAATAATCCAGTATCAGCAATGCAAAAAAGTTAAAGACAAAAAAGTTATGCCATAAAATGACTGTTGCTCTATCCAAAAAGGAAGCTATGGCCGGTATTATAAATTCGCAATTTATGAAATCGATTTAACTCTGGAATATAAATAAACAGACAGAAGTAGCTGATTTCGTTTTTCTAAATAGAAGCGATCCAGAGATATTAAAAAATTAATTAAAAGACGCCATCTTCAAAGAGCTCTCGCTCCCTTAGAAAGCACTTTCGGTCAAGGTGATTTGGGTTAAACCCAAATCACATTGGGTTGAAATGGAATCTACAGTTAAAATATTTCCAATTATTAATGACACACCCGGTATTGTTATTGTTCTTTCTAGTATAGTATATTTTGTCGGAATGGGACGTTTCATCGCCGCCGTTTTGATGCCGCCGTTTCGATGCCGCCGGTTCATCGCCAGTCCATTTCATCGCCGTCATATCTCGCATTTCCTAGAATTCCTAATTAATACTAAAAATAAATAATAATTTTAACTGTCGAAAATTCGGAAATATATCAGATAGCGATTAATTGACTGGCGATGAATCGGCCGGCATCGGCATCGAACTGGCGGCATCGAAACGGCGGCGATGTGATATTTTGTGATATTCTCAACTTTGGTTATTGATATCGCCTCATAAAAAAATTAATATAAAAAGGTAATAGAATTAAATTTTTGTTCAATTGTTTGATACTTTCCACAATTTTATTCTTACTGAAATACTCGTTAGTACTTTTTACAGCAGTTTCTAAGATCAAACAGTGAATTTAGTGAATGTGCTCACGAGTATTTCTCCCAGCTAGCAAGAATTCTTTTAATTTGGTAAACTAAAATGCTTTTAAGAATTAAAAAGGATATCGTCATTTTCACATTGGTAAGATCGGCAAAGAAACATCACATTTTTCAAAACTTTATGTCTATCACTGTATATATCTATATTTAGTCCATTCACTTACGGTAAAATTTTGCAAAATCTACGAATTTTAAAGAACCGCTTCTATTGACATGAAATTTGTCATACACATACACATAGCTAAATATGTCAAAAAAACAAAGTGATATTGTGTCGAAGTGTGCTTTTACGCTGTGCTTTCATCACTTTTCGGGGGTGAAAAAATATACGTTCTAAACAAGTCCTGAAGTCGATAAACTGACTATGTATGCCAAATATCATGTCAATCCAAACGTTTTTTTTTAAGTTGGAGGTTTTGCAATAAGTTACCGTGAGTAATGGACTAATTGGTCAGATCGGCAAAGAAACATCACATTTTTCAAAATTGTATGTCTATCACTGTATATATGTATATTTCAAATTCTAAATTCGAAATTTTATATTGGTAATTTTTTTTGGCTATTATTTAGGTGTTTTATATCTAGAAGTATAACAAATTTTAGTTTAAAGCACAAAATTACACCACAGTATATAGTCCAGGCTAACAAATTTTTTTTCCATGACACTTGAACAGCCAGGGTACTGAAGCGTTTTTTCGACAGGTAATACCTATAAGAGCAAATCTATTTCCTGCGTAGGACCTGCCGGCTCTTTTTATTTATAAACAATTAAGTGTCAAAAAATGGCATTTTTCCTTTTTTTTTCAAATCAATGGAAAACAGGGAAACTTATGGTTTTTTTAGTACAAATATCTTCAAGATTATGGAAAAGCTTTAAAATGACCTATTGCAAAGTTTCATATACTCATTTATTGTTAATATAATTCCGAAAAAAGTCGAAATTGCAAAAAAAAATATTTTCGCAATAACTGTTATAAAAATTAGTGTACAGCTTTGAAATATTTTGTCAAATAAGGGTTTTTTGGTGCTTAGTATGTGATACAAATTTAAAAGCGATTCATTCAATTGTTTAGATTTTATTCAAATTGTTTATCTCACAGAGCAATTTTTGTGCAATAACATAAGTCAGAAGAAAATTACGTTAGAATCATTCCACAGGTGTCAAATGAAAGAGCATGAGCTATATTTTCAACTTGTTTTAAAAAAATTTAATAAAAAATGCATTTATTAGTAATAAATAATTATGCAAAAGTATCGTAAATCTTTCCTTAAAAACTTTTTATTTTGTTATATAAGAAATTGTACATGTTTATTACAATTTTTTATCAATTATGATATAGATAACATTACTTGGTAGTTGTGCACTTAAAACGGAAAAAGTTATTCAAAAAGTTTATAAAGAAAAATTTACGATACTTTTGCATAATTTTTTATTACTAATAAATGCATTTTTTATTCACTTTTTTAAACCATGTTGAAAATGTAACTCATCCTCTTTCATTTGACACCTGTGGAATGGTTCTCAGGTTATATTTTCTGACGTATGTTATTGCACAAGAATGCTCTCTTTGATAAACAATTTGAATAAAATTTAAACAATTTAATTAATCGCTTTGAAATGTTTATCACATATTAAGCACCAAAGAACCCTCATTTGACAAAAATTTCAAAGCTGTGTACACTAATTTTTACAACAGGTATTGAGAATTTTTATTTTTGTAATTTCCACCTTTTTCGCAATTATATTAACAATAAATGAGTATATAAAACTTTGTAATACGTCATTTTAAAGCTTTTTCCATAATGTCGAAGATGTTTGTACTAAAAAAATTATAAGTTTCACTATTTTCCGTTGATTTGAAAAAAAAAGGGAAAATGCAATTTTTTGACAGTTAAATATTTATAAATAAAAATGGCCGCCAGATCCTACGCAGGAAATAGTTATAATTTGTTCTTATAGGTATTACCTGTCAAAAAAAAGCTTCAGTACCCTGGCTGCTGAAGTGCCACGAACAGGGTATATTTTTGTCTTATTACCCTGGCCTAATAGGATATACTGTGATTACACATCATACACCAAAATTTTTGTTGTCATGGATAAGGTTAGACATTGTGGAAATTCTAATTTCACATGTGTAAAAAGTAGTGGACTTGATTTTCAGTTAAAATTGTACAATATAAGAAAAATATCGTAAGTGGTGATATTTTTATGCATTTATACTACCTAATAGGCCAGGGCTGACAATTGTTGACACCGAAAAGATAGTAAGTAGGATGTAATTAATTGTAAAAGGAAGAAAATATGACAAAAATTAAAGAAAATGTAATTAAAAAATAATTAATCCTCGATTTTAGCTCGAATGGTGGAAGGAGTTGAGCCTT
The DNA here is from genome assembly GCF_917563875.1 of Diabrotica virgifera virgifera. NCBI lineage: Eukaryota > Metazoa > Arthropoda > Insecta > Coleoptera > Chrysomelidae > Diabrotica > Diabrotica virgifera. The sequence continues at coordinate 35,174,183 of NC_065451.1, forward strand.
TAGGGGTAAAAACGGTTTATGACGATTTCCGATAAAACTAGAAGCCCACTGGAAAAAAGTTGCAAATGCAAAGTTGTCGTGATAAAAAGATCTACAAGTTTCGTGTTTCACTTTTTTTACATAACCTCAAAATATATGCGAAAAATTCAAATAACCGAGATTTTTGGTTTTTTGTTGTTCTCTTATTATTATTTTTCATAAAATTTGACGATGTCCTAAATACACTGTATATTTTTCATTATTTAAAATATTTAAAATGCCCTGGTTTTCAATCGAAAACTCTCACTTAAAACTATCTGTTTTTTAAAAAAAGCCGATGTAATTTAAAAAAAAAATAATCGTTTCGTTTTGATTCGATTCGAGTCTCTTGCCATCCCCTGACACCTGGTATTTCGGAATATATCCCTTGTCATTCTAACGTATGCTGCATATCATTTTCAACAGTCGAGACATATCATTAAAAACAAAATACCGTCTGTTGAAAAGCTACATATTCACAGTTCTGCTCTACGGAATGGAAGCGTGGACACTAACTGTTGCATCTATGAATCGGCTCGAAGCTTCTGTTAACACTTGTGCAACCAGATAATGTTCTAACTCTGGTTTTCTTTATTGTAGCATTTAACTACTTGTAACGCCGACCTGAAGATGATCTGTATAATGTAGAGATCGAAACCGGTCGTCAAAGTATAATTAAATGATTGTGAGTAAGTCTGTGTTTCATTACTACATTTATATATAAAATAGCCAAACAGAGACCAAAGAAAGCAAAATATTTTAATCAGATTAGATGTATCCGAGATGAAAATAATAAAATACCAGTTCACCAAAAGGATGTCAAAAAGAGATGGAGAAAGTACTTTGGCAGCATATTAAATGAAAAATTTGACGGACAGCCTGTAGAGACAACTGAGACAATAGCTGGAATGGTCACCAAAATAACCAACGAGGAAGTGGCTCAAGCGCTTCAAAAAATAATGAAAGGAAAAGCGGTAGGACCAGATGATATTCTTGCGGAAGTATGGAGAGCATTGGGAGAGACAGGAACAAGGTAGCTAGCAGGTCTACTTACTAGAATTATGGAAGTTGGACAAATTCCAGACGAAAGAAGAAGCAGTATACTGATATCTGTTTACGAAAACAAGGGAGATATACAATAATGTACAAACTACAGGGCTATAAAACGGCTTAGCCACACCATGAAAATATGGGAAAGAGTAATTAATAGACGGATACGTGAGGAGACCGAAATATCCGAGAATCAATTTGGCTTTATGCAGGGTAGATCAAAAACAGATGCAATTTTCATTATAAGGTAGTTGATGGAAAAATACAGGAGTAAAGAAACAAACGCTCATATGGTATTTATTGATTTTAAAAAAGCATATGATAGAGTTCCTCGAGAGACTCTGTGGTGGGCACTCAATAAGAAAGGAGTCCCAGGTGAATATGTAAAGATTGTGAGGGATATGTATGAGGGAGTAACGACTAGTGTTAGGACAGGTGTGGCAGAGACTGATAAATTTCCTGTGAAAGTAGGATTGCACCAAGGCTCTGTGCTTAGTCCGTATTTATTCTCATTAGTTTTGGACCAGATAACAGCGAAGCTACAGGATAACATTCCATGGTGCTTAATGTATGCTGATGATGTCGTGTTAGTAGGAAATAGTGAAAGAGACTTAGAACAAAAACTGGAACAGTGGAGACAAGCTTTGTAGGAAAAAGGTTTAAAACTTAGTAGGACAAAAACAGAGTATTTGGAATGTTCATTTAAAGATGGAGCTACTACAAATAAAATGGTATCTTTGGATGGTGAAATTATTGTGAAGAGCAATAGTTTTAAGTATCTAGGATCGGTATTACAGAGTAATGGAGAAATAGATGGAGATGCAAGCAGTAGAATTAGGACTGGATTGATGAAGTGGAAGGAAGCGAGTGGTGTGTTGTGTGACAGAAAAATTCCAATGAAGCTGAAGGGGGGCAATGAAAAAGAAAGAGGAACAACGAATGCATGTGGCGGAAATGAGAATGCTTAGATGGAGGAGTGGAGTAACAAAGAAGGATAAAACTAGAAATGAGTATATTAGAGGAAGTCTAGGTGTGGCACCAATTGATGTCAAAATGAGAGAGCATAGGTTAAGATGGTTTGGTCATGTTCAACGGCGAGACGTTAATCACCCAATACGAAGAATAGCTGAGGTGCAGATTCCTGGAAGGAGTAGGAGAGGAAGACCAAAGAAGACCTGGGGGGAGACGATAAGGCAGGACGTGTTGATAAAGGGGATTAACATTGATATGACCCAAGATAGAATTGTGTGGAGAAATGCAATTAGGGAAGCCGACCCCGCATAGGGATAAGGCAAAGAGAATGATGATGATGATGATTATTTTTTAATTACAGAATATTCTATTCAGTTTATCTATTTAATTTGATATTGTAGGTATAATATAAAGAGCTTACTCATTTATCCTATCGCGTTTAGGACAAACTAGTTTGTCCTGAACTCGGGTTTGGCTGGTAACATAACATACATATACACTAATATTATAAAATGCAAAAATATCGACAAAAGCAGAATTCCAATTTTTTTTTACTTTAATCATTATACAGTGATGAGTGCGCTAAGATCCGACAAAATAAATCAAAAGATAGAAAACATAATACGTCGTAAAATAAAAAGAGATGAAACTAATTTTCGACTGAAAATTGAATCGATTCGATATTAAATCAACATAATGGAAAAAATAAATAAAAAGTAGTTAAATTCCTTTATAAAAGGTATATTTTATAAAAAATCATTAAAAAGGGGACGCATCAGTATTTATATTACATGTTAGTGTACAGGCCTGAGCTACCAAAATATTTGGGTAAAAACCCTTTAAATATTATACAGTTTTAAAATTTGTTACATTATGTTATTAAAAATATGTGATGTTCAAAAAAGTCCTTGTTTAACCTGAGTCCTGGACTGGTGAGAGCCCTGTGATGCCTCAAGTTAAATCCAGGAATATTTTAAATACCACATCTTTTTGATAACGTAATATAACAAATTTTAAAACTTTATAACATTTAAAAGGTTTTACCTAAATATTTTGGTGGTTCAGGAATGTACGTACAATAACCTGTAGTAAACACTGATGATGAAGTAAGTATTCTGAGAACGTTCTGTAATGTAACCCCTTCTTAGGGATTTTTTATAAATATACCTTTTACAAAGAACTTTAACTATTTTTTTTTTTCATTTTTGTTATACAGCCAGCTACAGTAATTTATTTTCCTGATTATTGGAAAAAAAAAGATTTTAAAAAAAAATACATTGCGTTTGGAACATCATCAGAAAATTTTTCACCAAAATTTGTTTGGAAATTACAAATTAAAAACCAAAAACTTGGTTATTTCAATTTTTCGGAGAAATTTTGATATTATGTAAAAAAATGTAAATACATAAGTTTAGATCTTTTTATTACCTACAACTCTACTACATATTTAACTTTTTTTATAAAATTTAAAGTTTCGTCTAAAATCATGATAAATAAATTTTTATAAACTCCCACTTCCTCCCACTGCTCTCAACCTCACATTGCCCGTAAATTACTTTTCCTTTAATTTTCCTTATATTTTCTTCCATCTACAATCAGTTCCCTCCCGCTAATATTTTTTTCTCAAAAATTATCGGCCTTGGCCTTTAATCATTTTTAATTTAAAAGAAAAAAAATTAACGACAATAACAACGTAGGGGAGCAGGGGGCTAGTTGTAACAATTTTCATAAAATCAAATATATCTTGAGAGCTATTTTCCCAATTATCACTAATTAAACACAAAACGTTAGTTTAAGTTTTTCTGAATAAAATTGAACTGAAGAAAAGTTAAAAAGACTGGTATTTTTTAACCAACTTGCATTTTACCAAAAAAATTGCATTGTTACAACTTACTCCGAGCTTGGGGCTAGTTGTAACATCTATTGGGGCAGGTTGTAACATTACGAAAATTCGAATTTTTTGGAATATTTCGAAGAAAATACCAACGTTGGTCCTGTTGAAAGATGTTGCTCGACTTAATAACGTGGCTTCTGGTGTTCTTAAATATAAATGTAAATTTCTACGCATGAAATTTTTTTTTTGATACCAAGAAGAAATAAGTTGCTTAGCATTGAGTTTCGCAGCACATTGGTTAGGCAGTTTTCGCATCTTCATGGGAATTAGTCCAAAATACATTTCGGTGCACTTCAGAATATACGAAGCCATTTTGCTTTCTTCTTCGGCTGTAAAAACTATCCCTGGTTAGTACAGCCCACTTGTAAACTCTTAATATTTTTCTTTTTTTCTATATCGGTATCAAGATACATGAAACAGTCCGTGCTGTTTTACTTGCTTGCTTTATACTACATTGATTATCTAAAATTTCCGCTGAACCTAACTAGTAGACTTCACCTTCTGTCTTTGAGTTGCCCTTGGTTATGGTATATCGGGGCAGGGCCTACTTGTGAGCTCTTCAGACACTTAGACCTCCTAAGTTGCCTTGAGTTGCTCCTTCTGATTTTCTTTTATGTTGTTGGACTATTACTAAACTAAATAATACGTTTTTATATTGTAGATCATAAATTTAGTAAGATTCAGCGCAATTTGTAATATGTTGCAACAAGTCCCAACGTTTTGTTACAACATGCCCCATAGCACACTTTTGTATATTTATTAAAATAACTGTAAAAATATCTTGCTAATCGTAAAATCATTAAGCAACATCAAAGTATAACTAAATTTAGAAAAGAAATGAACACCGAAAGTTCCATTTCCGTTTAAAACAACAGCGATAACCAAAATTTCATGAGTCAAATTTTAAATTACCTCATCCAAATGAATCACGTGCACAAAACTACTATTTACAACTATCGGAGGATGACTGGCTAGACGGTGTCATTTGAAGGGCGATAAGAGAATAAGATTGAGTCAGCTAAATGAGTTAAAAACGATCAAATAACCAATGAAAAAGCCGTGTTACTACTTACCCCTGTTACAACAAGCCCCTTGTTCCCCTACCTAGCTTAATACCTTATAACCCTGAATATACAATATCCATTAAACATCAAAATATTTTCGTAAACTTTTGGTAATTACAAGAGATTATATAAAACATCAAAATTATCAAAGTTTTGCTAAATTTTCCTTAGTAGTTGCCTTAAAATTTTCAATAACGTGTCAAGACCTTTCTTGTTAATATAATATTTAATTCTCCGAGGCATGCTGAGAATAAGATTATAAATGTCTTCTTGAAAATTGGGTTTCAAACAACTTGAATTTCATGACAGGCAGCAATATTTATTTACATATAGAAATAGGGTATGTAGACCTAAAACAAAAAAGTTACCTTCAAAATACGTTATCCTTGCGTTTCATCACCATCATTATTATGGCTTACAACCTCATTTGAGTCGTAGCCTCCTCAAGAATTTACACTGCATTTGGAAGCAACATTCCACTGTGGTTAGAGCATTCAAAGAAATCTCCTGTTTTGTATATGGTGCTAGATTATCGGCACTCCAACATAGCGAACATACAATAATGCAACCTTGACCGTCCGACTACACAAAGATACCAAATCTATAAAAATTAAACGAGGAATTAGACAGGAAGACACGTTATCTCCCAAACCCTTTAGGGCAGTACTGGAACATGTTTTTAAAACATTGGTGTGGGACGCCAAAGCAATGAATATTGTCTGCGAAAAGCCCACATTACGATCGCAGACGACATAGTTCTTATAAAAGACAACACAAAAGAGAGTAAAACTATGCTTACTCAGTTAGATGCCGCCAGTAAGAGAGTTGGTTTAAACATAAATTTTGGGAAGACACAATACATGACAAATCTGGTACGAAGCAAAAATCCAAAAGTCGACTTCAATGAAATAGCATTGGTCTGTAAATACAAAATACTTAGGGCATGAAATACAAATTGCAAGGGACCATCAAACTGCCGAACTACAAAGAAGGATCACCTTAGCATGGGCCGCATATGGAGCTCTATCAGACATCTTAAAGAGCCATATGCCAATTTTTTTTGAAGGAGAAGAAGTTTGACTAATGTGTGCTTTCAGTCATGACTTTCGGCACCGAAACACTATCGTTAACCCAGGCCACAGCAACCAAACTTAGAGTGTCCCAAAGAAGAATGGAACGGTCAATACTTGGACTGACTCTCAGAGGCAGGGTGAGAAACGAAGAAATAAGAAGAAGGACAGGCGTCACAGATGTCATAGAGCGAGTAGCATGGCTGAAGTGGAATTGGGCGGGCCATGTAGCCAGAATGAAGGACGGGAAGTGGACCCAAAAAATTACAGTGTGGAGACCACAAACAAACAGAAGAAATAGAGGTAGATCACCTACACGATGGACAGACGACGTCAAAAGGGTTGCTGATAATTGGTTGCAGGAAGCCCAAGACCTGAAAGAAACTAGGGAAGAAACTAGGGGAGGCCTATGTTCAACTTTCGATGCAGAAGGCTGGATGATGATGATGATGATGTGTATGGTGCAAAGTATTTTAATAGGTCTTCCAATTACTTGGAAGGGATATCTCTGTATCCATATTTCCTATATGAGCAGCTGTAATGGTGTACCGTAATGGTATCGTGGCCACCTTCTTTATATAGTTTAATTGGGAGGTTATCTATCCCACATGATTCGTTTCTGGCTAGTTTTTTAACTTTTGTTTATTTTTAGCCATAGTGGGTGGTTCCTCTTCCCTCTTATCTGTGCCACTTACCTCATCTGTTTCTTTTTCCAGGTTTTCTTCTTCTTTCTCTATATGAAGTATCTAGTTAAACTATTTTATCCATGCAATACATATTTTTTTTTTGTTGTTAAGAGGTCACCATTCAGACTTTCGCGTTAGTTTATCGCTGCCATAAATTATTGTCTGAAGATGTTTACTTTTATATAGAATACTTTGAATTGTTCCTTTCTGTTGATTTTTTCTATATATTTAAGGCCCTAATTTAAGTTAGTTTCTTTTTTTTTGTGTATACTGTTTTCTTCTCTTTTCTTTGTCTGGTAATTCTCTACAGTTGTTCTATTCCGTTCGGTTAGCATTTTTCTGTAGGCTTTACTTTTTCTCCTGTTACATTCTTGCATTCATCGTTAAACCTATCGTGTTTAGGGGTACAAGTCACTGTTCTAATTTTTCCTCAATTTCCTCCAGTTTTCCTCAATTTTCTGACAATAAACGTCAAAACCATCTTAAAACCCTTAAATCTATTAAAAATAAAGTCAAATCTAATAATCTAATAATTAGCAAGGCAGACAAAGGCAATTGTCTGGTAATTCTAGACCAAACTATTTATAATGATAAAGTCACTACCTTTCTTTCTAATAATAATTTCTTGTCACTTCCAGAAGATCCTTCCAAAAAATTTATTAACAAACTCAAAGATAACCTTAAACCTTTTACAGAATTTTTTTCTGAACAATTTGCACCTTACTACAAAATTCCCAGTAATCCTTTAACTCCCAGACTGTACGGTTTACCTAAGATATATAAAGAGGGAATATCCATTCGTCCAGTTGTTAGCTTCATAAACACTCCTGTTTCCATTCTTTCAAAATTTATTCTTAATCTCATTAACAACATGACGAACTTCACCCCTCGATTCTCAGTCAAAAACACAAGTCACCTTGTCAACAATCTCCAACAAATTCAGCTTCGTCCAAACATTACCATGCTATCTTTTGATGTTAGCAATCTTTTTACTTCAGTCCCAAAACAAGAAACTATTAATCTGGTACATTCTCTTCTAAGAGCAAATTCCATTACCATGTCTACCACCAATTCAATTATTCAATTACTACAATTTTGTCTAGCTCAAGACTTCTTTGTATTCAACAATAAATATTACAGACAACCTGACGGCTTAGCCATGGGTAGTTGCCTATCTCCTCTCCTAGCTGACATTTTTATGGATCATTTAGAATCCGTACATATCATGAAAAATCCTGAAATTCTCCATTGGTTTCGCTATGTCGATGATTGTTTTCTGATCATCTCAGATAACTCAAATACAGCAGACTCATTGCTTTCTAGAATCAACCAAATCCACCCCAATATTAAATTTACCATGGAATTAGAGTCTTCTCAATCAATCAATTTTCTCGACCTTACTATCACCAGATTAAATGACCACTTCGAATTCAGTATCTACAGGAAACCAACACAGACCGACCATGTTATCCCAGCATCTTCCAACCACCCAATGTCACACAAACTTGCTGCTTTTCATAGTTACATACACCGTCTTGAAACCATTCCCTTATCACAATCCGACTACAGTAAAGAATTAAATATAATACGTCAAATTGCTTTCAACAACGGATACGATCCACACATCATAAGCAAGCTCATGCATAAAAGACAGCTCAGGGTCTTACGACATGCCGCGTTCCCTATGGGTTTGACAACCAAACCTACTTATGCTTCCATACCTTTTCACGAAGATCGACTATCTGGGGATATTTCAAATATTATAAAAAGATCAGTAGATAACGTCCAAATTTCTTTTAAGGTATCCAATAACATAGGACAGTCTCTATCTAACACCAAAGATATTAGCAACTATATGAATCGTAGTGGTGTTTACAAACTACAATGTTCTGACTGTGATGCCACCTACATAGGAAGAACTTGTAGATCACTTGCTTCTCGCTCTCTTGAACACATCAGAAGAGAGAATACCTCTACATTCTCACAACATCTCAAAGAGAAAAATCATACTCTGAACATACCAGATGATGTTTCTCTTCTACACAATATCCCCCAAAGAGACTTTCTGAAGTTGGACTTGTACGAGGACCTGGAAATAGTCAGAGAAAAACAAAAAAGCCCAAATTGTGTCAATCGCCATGTTTCGTTTAACCGGGACTTCCATCCACTTCATCGACAACGTTTTTCTTAACTTCTTTTTAATCACAATAGTACTTTTCACCTGTTTATTACTCTATCGCTTTCACATAGCCACATTTACAGTTGATTTGACACAATTCATAATGATTTTCTTTCCTTATTCACCTCTATCCATAAACCACTATCACTATCCAATTATATACACACAAACCAATAGCTGCTATCATCACCCACATACATACCTTTTCATCACTAAATTTTCATCAATAATTTAATTATATCCACCCCATATAATCATATTGCAATTAAATTTAATAGTCTCACTACTCTTTCTGGGTCCCGTTCATGTTACATTTTAATTATATTCTCATAAATTTATAACACCACTCCTCTCCCCTATGTTAGCTATCTCATATATTGGTCTGTTTTGTCGAACCCTTAGAGTTCCAGGCGATATGCAGGGATCTTGAGAAATGGTGGCATGTATCTTAGCTTGTATTATATATCCCTCCCAGATCAGAAAACAGTTCTACACCTTTGTCACCCACACAGTGATTTTTATGGTACTTCCACATACTATAAAAACTTCCAATTATTCTAATATAACTGATAACTTTTAAATAAACACACAACTGCTTTTCTAAGCCCTAGATATCACATATAAAGGGTTTGATAACGTTTATTAAGTTGTCTGTATTATGTGTAATGTGGTTTGCCTACTTCCTCCATTACAATATTTTAACATTTACATCAAGTCTATTTCCATTTTTACAGACTATCTAGTACAGTGGGAACGACTGTTTTTATTGTTATTAATTTAACAAATTTTACAATAAATACCACAAAACAACAGGGAAATTATAACTTCCTGTGGAACTGTCATTCTTGTCATGTCACCATTCAGAATTTCCGTTATCAAAATCACTTGCTTCCATACAGTCATGATGTGAACTTGTCAGATAGAGCTCATTGGTACCTCGGGCGAAAAACATTGGATATCTTAATCATCCATGTTATAATTCACATCTTAGTCATATGTTCCGATGACGGATCAATTGTAAAGGGTTTTTACCCTGTTATTTTTACTTTGGTGGCTTGCATGTAGATTCTAAGTGAGTATAACCTATAAAATTTTTTTTTTTTAACCTTAGTCAACATTTCAAATACTTTGCATCATTTTATCTGGTTGTATACATTTTAGGATTGCACTGATGATGATCGGTCAACCGATTGAAAACTAGTTCTGTCTTTGATGTAGCCCTGTATAGGGATTTTAACAAATATACCTTTTATAAAGGATTTTATGTTTATGTGTTCTAATTTTATCTTTTGCTGCTGCTTCTGTATATTTCTTGATTCTTCCTTGAGTCAAATAGGAGTATAAATGTTTCTGTTTTTCTTCCAAAATTTCTTTGTTTGAGTTACAACAGCTATGTTTATCTTATTTTTTAGATTCGTCGTTTATTTTTTCTTCCTCTGACCCTAATGTTTTACAGTCTAAGGTACTACTACACTTTAGAAGACCAAAATTAAGCATTTTTTCAAGATTTATTTTCTCAGAACCTTTATTAGAAATGAACATAAAACTTTATACATATTAATATCAATTTCTTAGAGAATAAAAAAATATATCTTTTCCATTTGTGGACGTACACTAATATTGTGGAGGGCGCCAAAGTCGAGGCCTCGAAAAAAAGTAGTTCCGATGGGGAAAGTTAATCTTAGGATTGGGACCTCTGAAACAAAAAAATCGTACGGCATTTGAAAAAGGAAGGTTTCTTACGTGACAATTTACCACCGTTATTGAAAAATTCCGCAAAAAAAGATTTTACAGAAATTTGAAAAACTTTTGTGAAAAAATCGCCCGTTTTTGTTCAGTTTTTCATGGTTAAAATATATGATTTTTTATTTTTTTGGTTAAATTTAATACATTCTTGAAATTTAAATTTTAAATATTAAAGTATACAGTGAGCACGTAAAGGTTGGAATAAATTCATTTTCTCGAGAATGGACGATTTTGGAGAAAAATCCCGAAACAGGTCAATTTTTATTTTTAAGTTACGACTTTTTGGCATACATATCATACTAGTGACGTCATCCATCTGGGCGTGATGACGTCATCGATTATTTTTTTAAATGGGAATAGGGGTCGTGTGATAGCTCATTTGAAAGGTAATTTAATTCTCTATTCAGTAATATAAACATTTACATAATTATTTGTACAGGGTGTCCAAGAAAACATTTTTTGAATTTAATTTATTGACATAAAAAGAAGAATGCATGTAATTTATTTAATCCAAAATACATTTTGCTGCTCTCAGAAACCAAAAAAAAATGTTTATTTGAAAGATATTCATTGTTTTTTGCTTAAACTAAATGTTCAAACTGTTCAGAAGAAGGTGGGTGGCGGCTTTGATATTGAATTTAAGCAAAAACCAATATTTATTTGGCAAATAAACATTACTTCCTGTTTTTTGATAGCAGTAAAATGTATTGTGAGTTAAATAAATTACACACATTCTTCTTTTTATGTCAATAAATTTAATTCAAAAAAATTTGTTTTGGACACTCTGTATAAATAAATATGTTAATGTTTATATTATTGAATAGAGAATTAAATTACCTTTAAAATGAGCTATCACACGACCCCAATTCTCATTTAAAAATTTTTAAGATGACGTCATCACGCCCAGATGGGTGACGTAACTAGAATGATACATATGCCAAAAAGTCGCATTTTAAAAATAAAAATTGACCTGTTTTGGGATTTTTTTTCAAAATCGTCCATTGTCGAGAAAATGAATTTATTCCAACCTTTACGTGCTCACTGTTATGTAGTTAGATATTTTTGAACAGTACAAGTAGTTTACTATGTTTCTTGATAACACGTCCAAACTTTTTACACATGTATACAATATATGTCATAAAATAGCAGAATTCAGCAAGTGGTCCTCATCTTGAACTTGAAATTTTCTTTTAAATAGTTTTTTAAATATCATGCGAAATAAAAATGCTAAGTATACCACTTTATAACAACATTGTCTGTGAAGCAAATAGTAACAATATTATTAAATATACTTAATTAACGTATCTTTGAACTACCAATGTTCAAAAGTTATATCAAATCAAAAATGAATAACCATTTTCAATTTCGTTGCAATACGAAACCACAGCCGCATTATATTCTAGTTCAATCAGAGAGTGCAACAAGCAACTCTAAAGGTTTCGAAACTTATTAGTCTCTCATCAGGAGGCACATATGCTGCTCTCTCTGACCCAACCAAACTCTCCCAACCCGGGACAAACCCCGGAGTGCAGTTACGGATTGCAACGAACGAAATGGCAGGGATGCCCTGGCGCCAACTGCTAGCAAAAGACTAAGTTTTCAATCTAATAGCACATAAAATAACATTAACAATATTACTCTATATCCCACCAGGTTGAAAACAATGGGAACCTTCTTTGGTTACACCTCCGAGGTTTCTGAAATTTGCAAGCCATAACGGATGCTGAGACTAAAGAAAATGCATAGGTACGTCCCATCTGCTCAAGGCGGTAAAGTTCCAACGAGAATGGTTCCCTTCGTACTTCAATCAGAGTAAACATGTAAATCAAAAATGAATAACCATTTTCAATTTCGTTGCAACACGAAACTACAGCCGCATTATATTCTAGTTTAATCAGAGAGTGCAGCAGGTACCTCTATCGTTTTCGAAACTTATTATTCTCTCATCAAGAGCCACATATGCTGCTCTTTCTGGCCCAACCAGGACCAACCCCGGCGTGCAGTTAGGGGACCATTCTCGTTGGAACTTTACCGCGCTGAGCACATGGGACGTGAAATATAAATTGTAAAATTCCCTCATCTTCTTTAGTCTCAGCATCCGTTATGGCTTGCAAATTTTAGAAGCCTCGGAGGTGTAACCAAAGAAGGTTCCCATTTTTCTAAATCTGGTGGGATGTAGAGTAATATTTGTAATATTCTTTTATGTGCTATTAGATTGAAAACTTAGTCTTTCGCTAGCAGTTGCCGCTAGGGTATCCCTGCCATTTCGTTCGTTGCAAACCGTAACTGCACGCCGGGGTTTGTCCGGGTTGGGTAAGAGAGAGCAGCATATGTGCCTCCTGATGAGAGACTAAGAAGTTTCGAAACTGGTAGAGGTGCTTGCTGCACTCTCTGATTGAGCTACATAGAATATAATGCGGCTGTGGTTTCGTGTTGCGACGAAATTGAAAATGGTTATTCATTTTTGATTTTTCATTTTTGATTTACATGTTTACCCTGACTGTATTGCAAAAAACTCTTCGGAATTTCATCAAACCATGTTTAAAGAATATTTACCTACCTTGACAATATTCAAATTTTCAGTTTTTCAGATAGTTTTTGAGGGTTAAAAATGGCTAATTTCGCAATTTTTCAATATTTAATCGCTTATATCTCAAAAACTATCAACTTAAGATAAATGTCACTAAAGACCTTTTCTGTTTGGAATGATCCAAAAAACCTAAAAAAAACTTTGTTCCATGCAAAAAAAAACAAAAAAAAACTTTTAAAAAATGTTTGGTCCACTTTTGGTCCTGGCAACATGCAAATTTGTTAAAAGGGATCCTTTTGAGTAAGTTTGTGCAAAAATCCGAATCGGAATATTTTTCCTAGCGGATGCGCAGTGGCTTTCTGGACTAATATGGTCAGAAACCATCATCCATTCGGCACCATTAGTTCCATTTATTATTCTGCTATGCCCTAATTTAACTGGTACGTTGCTCAGATTTTCTCGCAGTCTATAATATCCTATAAGAACTATCCTAAAATAAAACCAACTAATAAAACCACACAGATAAAATTAGTTATTTTGTATTAAGTGATTTATTTTTCGAGACCTCTTAATCCAACATTTAAACTGTCTTTCCCCATTTCGCTAGAATTGTAACAAAATCCAATTTTTTCGGCTAAGCCACGTTGATGTATTCTACAGAGTATATATAATAAAAACCGGGAAATCTCTGGAGAACTAAGGATATTATGGTTATATAAAATACCAAAAACAGAAAAGCACGTTTTTAATTTTTCATCACAAAGGAGCTCCCGCTAAATTTTTAATATGTTTAAATATTAAACAAACACGGCTGTATTTCTTCGTGTATATAAAAAAGTCAAAAATTTATGGACCTCGTTTAGGAAACAATTGAAAAATTACTAAATATAAAATTACAAAAAAGATCAAAAGGAATAAAAAATGGTGGAACTTGGTGAGTGACGACAGAAGTGAATACTTCTTAAAGCGCGGTATTAATATATGTTGGTTAATGAAATTTATTTATTATCATCCAGATTTAGCCTCATGGCTCACACTGCCTTAAGCCGACAATTGGCGAGACAATTGTCATTGGACAATTGTCATCACGTGGTTGCGGATTGTCAGGCCAGTCCAGTTGAACGAGAAGATGTTTATACGGGGCCAACTATTGCCATGGCAGTAGACAGCTAAAACATGGCCGATGCTCGTCATCTGTTGTGTTCGGTGAGGACTTAAAATTATTGTTAAATCAGCTTTACCGGGAAATTATCAGTGAGTCTTGCAATGTGCTAGAAAAGGAGTTACATAAGAAGAGGGAGTGGACAAGGAAATGGCTTCGTCACTCAACTTTGGTGCCATTTTGCTAAAGAATAAACAGACGTAACACAAATAACACAAACCACGTGTATGTTTTAACTGATACAAGAGAACTAGAGGGAACTGGCAAAAAACAAGACAGCACTACCCAAGTAGCAATTTGACGACCTGCATCCAATTTTGTCCTCCTAATGGGACGTTAAATTTAAGGACAAAATTGGTTCACAATAAGCCTTAACCAAGGACAACGTCTGTTTTTCCTATGGACCAACGTTGCTGCTAATTAGTAATATAATCTGATGACCAACCGACATCGGGAATAACGACGTCAATTATTAGGATAAGGTTTGGCGTTAAGCTGACGTCGGCCTTAACCTATCTGTAGTATAAGTGCAATTAAGTGGCATACATCAACGACTACTCAACGTCGGGAATTACAACGTATTTTTTAGGATAGATGCCAACGTTCAGAGGACGCTGGTGTTTTATCGAGTATGGTAGACGTATTTTTCGGGAAGACGACAACGACAATCCAACGTTGAGAATACCAACGTTAATTATTAGGTTAAGGTTTAACGTTAAGCTGACGTCGGGTATAACCTCTATACTGCAATGTAATTTACTGGAAGACATTTAACGACTGCTCAACGTCGGGGATTACAGAGTATTTATTAGTATCGAACCCAACGTTCAGGAGACGTCGGGTGTTTTCTCAGTAGGTATATGGTAGTTTGCTGCGTGTACTTGCGGGAAGGTGAGAACGACAATACAACGTAGGTAATAACAACGTAGTACTTAAGTAAAGTTGTATACGTTAACCTGACGTCAAAGTTTTTTTTATAAGATACCTGTAATTTACTAAAAAACGTCGACGACTATCCAACGTCGTAAAGTAAATTTTCGACAATTGGTTGTTTAGTTTCCAACTACAAAACAGATTAAGGCGTGTTCACGACGACGACCGGTCGTCGGGAGTCTGTCGTCAAGACCAGGTTGTATGCGCTTACTTTAGGACGTATTAGATATACCAATAGGTAAATTCGAGGTGTGCAAGGTAAAAATAGGTTATACTAAAGGTCGGCAGGGGTGTCCAAATCGGTTAAAATGTATAGTCTGGGCTGATAATCGGAGAATAGGCCATTTTTGGGAAAAGTTATTTACCAGCAATTTTATTGCTGGAATCGAATCTTATTATTGTATGTCTTAATAATATAGGTATGCAAGGTCCGCAGATAGTGTGCTACTTTTTAATAAACAAAATGGCGCCCGAAAATCGTGTTTTTTTTTCAATTTTTGCTCTATAACTCCAAAGATTTTAACTTTACACCAAAAACACTCAAATAAAAATTCACCGCAATTAAATTCTGCATGGAGGCGTGTTTTTTCCGATTTACTTTGACGAAAACTTTCCCCGGAAAAAGCGGGTTTTTCCAACAAAATCTTTAATATTCAACTAAACTTTTAGATAAGTAATAGTTAATCAATAATTAAATAACTAGGTAATGTAAAAGCCCTTGTCGTATATCTTATAATTCCAGAAGTCGATGGAAATTGAATGAACAGTTTAGCAACAATTGAATTGTTAATTAAAAGTTTACGGTCGCTATAATAACGACAATAATTATTATGCATAAGAATAACTATGATTTTTTCATAAAAAGACACTATACCTATCTAATTTACCTTACAGAATTTAAATTGGACTATTTAAGCGGCCTCGGGAATATTTTAAAGTTATAAAGAATTTTTTGGCTTATAAACAAATCGAATATCTCAAGAAATATTAAACTAATTTAAATTGTAGAGACGTTTAATTATGATGAGTAGTTCCTGAGATACAACCGGTCAAAGTTGACCGGAATTTACGGCAAAGATATAAACAATAGGATCATAATTTTTAAACCATCACCTTTTTATTTTTGTCCTCTTTCTTTACACCAATATTCATATCCTTAAAATACTCATAACATATATTATTATAATAAAAACTATCGATAATACGTGTGAAAATTGCCAAAAATAGCAAAATTCCAATCAAAAATTAGGTTGGAGAAAATGTAACCCTCAAAGTTCAAAATCGGTATACGTTAAAAAAATGCATTTTCTCGGCTTCCCATGGAGCAATTTTCTTCATTCTTTTTTTGTTCCCAAGTAACTCGAGTAGAGCCATCGAACTAAAGCATTATTAAATGTCAAACTTGCTTTTGTTTTGTTATAATAAATTTATTTATTTATTATAACACAAAATTTTAATTTGTTTAAATAAAAATTTTTTTAAATAATTATACAGCTTTCAAATGAGGATATTGTTACGTTTTTGGGAAATATTACGCGAATTGACTTTTAATTATTATTAAATAAATAAAAGACTTACTTGAAATTGTTTATTTATAACACTTACAATTAACACTTATTTAACAACAATATCTAATTTATTTTACACTTTCTAACATTTAATTTATTTACAAATACGACTTATCTACTTTACAAATACATACATTTCAGCAACCCGATCAAACAATAAAACAATATATGGCGTCGAATATATTAACTGACTGCCTGCTGCTTAAAAATCATCCGCTTATATAGATACGGCTCTGCTTCGAGAACATTTGGAAGGCCTGAGGCGGGTCCACGTCTATCATCGGGGAAACTTCTGGATTAGCGGAGACAATACTCGTCGATGACGTGTCGCTGTTGTTTGTTGACTACTAGGGGCAGGGCCGGCCTCAGTTAGAAATTCGTCACATTGACCCCTCCTTAAAAGATGGTTCCTCCTGGAACCTTGTCAGGACTGGAACTGGATGCTGGTATCGGCAACTGGACCCTCTTTTACAACTCCCAGTTGTATAAAAGTGACAGGGGACGGTCTTCTTTCCGCACCAGTAACTATGCGGATTGCAACAGACTAACACCTGGACCTCGGTGTCTTGGAAAATTTCTTCTACCATATTTCGGATAACTCTCCAGTCTAATTGGCTGCATTCTAACTTTGGTATGGCTAACTTTTGCACGTCGGACTCCAACACGTGCTCTCTCAATTGAATTAATGCATCCCATACATCTTGGTAGGTAGGTTGGTCACGGACAGTGTCTTTTGTTACCAGATAGAATAGGTAACGTGATGCATCTTGGAGTTTCAATGCTTTGCCAGGAGCTGGCAGTTGGCATTGAAGTTCTGCAACTCGACCAAACTTCCTTCGGAAGGCGGATGCCAACCCTCGTGCGTCTTTGATACTGGCCGGGATGGTATGGGCCAGCGAATAGTCATCGGGAAGTGCGAGAAGATCTCGCTTTTCTTCAGTGGTAACACCATGTCTTGCTTTACCGGTACCTCCGTAGGCACCCATGAACTCTTCAAAGGTAAGGTCAGGTATTTCTCGAACTTGGTTGACTTCCGCTTCTTCATCTACGTCGTGGTCTCCCTCGTACGGCGCCAACCGGTTATGGTGGACTATCATCGGCTTTCCCCTAGGAATCTTGCTTATTCGGTAGATAACGTCATTGATTTTCTTGACAATGAGGTACGGACCTTCCCAGAACTGCTGCAACTTGGGAGAGCAACCTGTTCGCTTCTTTGGATTATAAAGCCAGACTTTGTCGTTCTCCTTGAAACATCCCTTCTCAGCTTGGGTATCGTATCGTTTCTTCATTCGGTCGCTAGCGATCTGAAGATTAGAACGGACCAACTCATGTATATCGTCCATTCTTCTTCGTAATTCATTCACGTAATCCTCACCAGCAACATCTTCTCCAGGTCGACATCCAAACTCTAGATCACAGGGTAGACGCATCTCACGTCCAAATAGGACTTTTGCTGGTGTTTGGCCAGTTGATTCATTAACAGCAGATCTATAGGCCATTGCGAAGAACGGAAGGTACTGGTCCCAGTCTCGTTGATGATTGGACACCATCTTTGTCAAATACTTGCCGACTGTCCTATTCATACGCTCCACCATTCCATCCGATTGCGGGTGATAGGCCGTGGTTCTTGTCTTCTTCATGCCTAGTTTATCACAGATTCCTTGAAATAGATCGCTCTCAAAGTTCCTTCCTTGGTCACTATGGATCTCCAGAGGTACTCCAAATCGGCTGATGCAGTCTTTGATTAACACATCTGCAATAGTGGCGGCCTTCTGGTCTGGAATTGCGTAGATCTCCACCCACTTCGTGAAGTAATCCATTACCACCAACATGTATTTGCATCCATTGTCACTTTCTGGAAATGGCCCAGCAATATCCAAAGCTATTCTTTCAAACGGACTTCCAACATTGTACTGTCTCATAAGAGCCTTTCTTTTCCGGTAGGGTCCGTTACTTGTAGCACAGGTAGTACATTTCTTACACCAGTCCTTCACATCGTCGGAACTATTCATCCAATAAAATCGTTCCCGAATTCTCTGAAGGGTCTTCTTTACACCAAAATTCCCTCCTGATGGACTGTCGTGTAACTGACTAAGTACTTCGGCTCCTCTGCTCTTTGGAATCACCAACTGTGTTCTTCTCACTGAATTATCATCATTTTCTATTACTCGTTTAAGCAAGCTGTCTTCCAAGATAAATGAGTCCCACTGGGCCCAATACGTCTTAACTACTGAGCCTAGGCTTGATATTTCTTGCCAAGATGGTCGACGATTTTCTTCTTTCCATTTTCGAATCTTCTGTAAAACTGGATCTTTTTCTTGTTCTTCCTTGATCTTGGTAGGCGTCCACTCGTCGTTGACCACTGTTGTTCTTAGTACTGCTGCTTCCTTTGACTCTGTTTTGTTGCAATGGGAACATTCTGCTGGACACGGTCTTCTAGATAGAGAATCAGCGTTCCTATGGCTAACTCCGGCCCGATGCTCGATCTTGAAATCGTATTCCTGAAGTCGTTCAATCCATCTGGCTATCTGACCCTCTGGATTCTTAAACTGCATTAACCATTTAAGGGCGGCATGGTCGGTTCGGATTAGAAACTTCCTTCCGTAGAGGTATTGATAGAAGTGTTCCACTGATTTTACTACTGCTAGAAGTTCTCTTCTCGTGACGCAATAATTTCGTTCAGGTTTTGAAAGCACTTTACTAAAATATCCAAGGACTCGTTCCTGTCCTCCTTGGATCTGCGACAGCACTCCTCCAATTCCCACATTGCTTGCATCCGTATCTAAGATGAACTCTCCTTCTGGCAGTGGATACCCTAATATTGGCGCTGTAATTAAATGCCTCTTCAAAGTTTCAAAGGCCGTTTGGCAGTCTCCATCCCAGCAATAATCCCTTGCTTCCTCTGTAAGTCGCGTTAATGGCTTAGCAATATCTGCAAACTTCTTAATGAATCTCCGGTAGTATGTACATAGTCCCAGAAAACTTCTCACTTGATGTTTATCAGTTGGTTCAGGCCATTCCTTAATGGAATCGATTTTTCCTTTATCCACGGCCACTCCTTCTTTGCTGACTATATGACCTAAATAATTGACTTTACTTTGAAATAACTGGCATTTCTTGGGATTTAACATTAACTGGGCAGCTTTAAGTCGATTAAAGACGTCTTCTAAATTCTTCAGGTGGTCTTCAAACGTCTCTCCCAAAACGATTATGTCGTCTAAATACACCAGGCACGTTTTCCAAGATAACCCTCTCAACACATTTTCCATAAGCCTCTCAAATGTCGCAGGAGCGTTACAGAGTCCAAACGGCATAACGTTGAATTCCCATAATCCAGATCCTGTCGTAAAGGCCGTCTTCTCTTTGTCCACTGGATCCATTTCTACCTGCCAATATCCAGACTTCAAGTCCAACGTAGAAAACAATTTACTTCCAGCCAATGTGTCCAACGTGTCGTCGATCCGAGGCAGAGGATAACTATCTTTCTTGGTAACATTGTTCAACAAACGGTAGTCCACACAGAACCTCGTAGTTCCATCTTTCTTCTTGACCAGGACCACCGGAGAGACCCATGGGCTCGTAGAAGTTTCTATCACCCCGTCTTTCTTCATTTCTTGAACAATCCTTTCAGCTTCCTCTCTCTTCGCCTGTGGTAATCGTCGAGCTGATTGACGAATTGGCCTAGCGGTACCAGTGTCAATTTTATGTTTGACAACTGTCGTTCTTCCTGTCTTTCCTCCTTTCGGTACGAATATGTCACGATATTGCCTAAGAAATTCCCTTAATTTCTTTTTCTCCACTTGATTCAGAGGTTGGCCTGCAACTGCAACCATTTGGTCGAACTTGTCGTTGGAATTATCTGATGTTGTTGTCTGACGGATTATGGACGTCACGGGTACACAAGTTCCTACTTTTGTCTCCTTCTTGATGGTCACCGGGTAGTCATTGACATTAATCAATCTCACGGGAATTTCTTTAGCAGAAGTAACCAATTCCTTTCCAATTATGATTCCTCGGCCAACCTCCTCGTCGTGGTTCCATGGCTCCATCATAACAGGCGTTCCTTCTTCTACAGTTCCCTGTAGCCGCGCTACGATGATCGTTTCACTCCTCGCAGGCACAACTGTATCTTCTCTAATAGCTGCTAGCATAGTGCTGTCATCATGTGGATGAAGAAATACCTCCTCGTTGCCAACTTTGATTACCCTGTTCTTAAAATCCAATTGAAATCCACGCAAATTCATTACGTCCATTCCTAATATAACATCTTCTTCGATGTCTGCAACTATGACAGTATGGACGAACTTTTCTGCTCCAATCCCCAATTGTATCTGGATTTCTCCGTGGATGTTGGCATTTTCACCTGTGGCAGTCCGCAGTCGCAACCTCGTTGGTAAGAGTTTCTTACGACTGTTTATAACTGACGGTCGTATAATGGTCCTGGTCGCTCCGGTATCCACCAACAATGTATACTTTTTACCATTTATTTCTCCATCTACATATACATTATCTTCACGACATTTCAAAGAAGCTATTAGTATTAGATGGTCTTTAGAGGAGTTCTGAGTCGAGGCTGCCCCCCTAGGGTCTGTGTGTTCTCTTATTTCCTGCTGGTGAGTTTCTTGATTTGCGTTCTTCCTTAAACTCCGTGCGTACCCCTTTTCACCACAATTGCAGCAATTCATGGTCTTTGTTTTCTTGTAGGAAATGCCCTTTATCATATTGACAATCTGGTCCAGTTTGTCTTCATCCTCTTCCTCTTTCACAGTCCTAACTTTACTGTACCCGCCAGAGGCCTGGGTAGCTGATTCGTATTCGAGGGCGGCAGACAAGACATCAACCAGCGTCTTGTGACGAGCTAATCGCAGTGTTCTTTGCATTTCATGATCACGAAGGCCATCAATGAATGTTTGAACAGCCAACTTTTCCATCATGTCTTCGGGAGCTGTTGGATATGCATACCGTACTAACCTGGCAATATCGACCTCGTATTCTTGAAGAGCTTCATCTTTCTTTTGTCTTCGATTTTTAAACTGCGACTGATACACATGCTCTAAATGTTCGTGCCCGTATCGCATATTCAGTCTCTTTTTAAGCTGCTCGAAGTCATCTGTCTCCTCTACGGCTATGGTCTGGAGGACATCCAAAGCGTCGCCTCGAAGAGCAATAGTGAGGTTTACAGCCTTTTCTTTTTCGGACCATCCGTTCGCTCTGGCCGCCGATTCGAACTGTTTCATGTAGTTGTTCCATGATGACTTTCCGTCGAAATTTGGCAGCTTAACACGAGCATGACCCACACTCCCTTCAGCTATCGACCGTGGCTCCAATTTGTATTTGGTTTCATCATCTTTAATATCTGTTAAGATGGGTTCCATCCCTTTGTCTACTTTTTCCGTTTCCTCCATTTTCTTTTCTATTTCCTTGATCTTTTCTTCAAAAGTAGATTTTATGGACGATATCTTGTCGTCAAAATCCGAAGTGACCCTAGAGATCTCGTTAGTCATTTTGCTGTCAAGGGATGAAATATCACCCGAAACTTTCTTCTCTAACGATGCAATGTCTGTCGAAACTTTCAAAACATCCGAGGAAACTTGGGAAATTTCACCAGAAACCTTTTTCTCTAACGATGTGATCTCTGTTGAAACTTTGTTGTCCAGCGATGTAATGTCTGTCGAAACTTGGGAGATTTCACTAGAAACTTTGCTCTCTAACGATGTAATGTCTGTCGAAACTTTAGAAACATCGGAGGAAACTTTAGAAACATCGGAGGAAACTTTCGAAATCGACGAGATCACAGCAGCATGCTTGTCTTCAAACAAATAGGTTTCTGGATCTTGACCCTCTTCTTGAAGAGCGTTCTTTAGACGTTCGACTAGATCAGCCTTTTTCCCAGTAGTGTCCATGTCTCTCTCTTCTAACTGGTTGCGGAGCTCCTTAACGATCAATTCAGTGATTTTCTTATGTTGTGAAGACATTGTCACACACTTTATTTATTACGATTTATATTTTATTTATTTTTAAAAGTTCCACACTCTATTTAAACCGAAAATTTACGTTAAATTTATGTATTTCAAGTATCCTCACTTCTGCACCATTTTGTTACGTTTTTGGGAAATATTACGCGAATTGACTTTTAATTATTATTAAATAAATAAAAGACTTACTTGAAATTGTTTATTTATAACACTTACAATTAACAGTTATTTAACAACAATATCTTATTTATTTTACACTTTCTAACATTTAATTTATTTACAAATACGACTTATCTACTTTACAAATACATACATTTCAGCAACCCGATCAAACAATAAAACAATATATCGCGTCGAATATATTAACTGACTGCCTGCTGCTTAAAAATCATCCGCTTATATAGATACGGCTCTGCTTCGAGAACATTTGGAAGGCCTGAGGCGGGTCCACGTCTATCATCGGGGAAACTTCTGGATTAGCGGAGACAATACTCGTCGATGACGTGTCGCTGTTGTTTGTTGACTACTAGGGGCAGGGCCGGCCTCAGTTAGAAATTCGTCACAATATTTATGTTTTTAACTTTAAAAGGTATACTTGTAGTAAGTTTATCTAAAAAAAAAGCCTACAACTGGAAAAAATATGTAGTTTTCTGTTCTTATAAATAAATTAATCTATTATAACAAAACAAAAGCAAGTTTGACATTTAATAATGCGTTAGTTCGATGTCTCTACTCGAGTTATTAGGGAATAAAAAAAGAATGAATGAAATTGCTCCATGGGAAGCCGAGAAAATGCATTTTTTTAACGTATACCGATTTTAAACTTTGAGAGTTACATTTTCTCCAACCTAATTTTTGATTGGAATTTTGCTATTTTTGGCAATTTTCACACGTATTATCGATAGTTTTTATTATATATGTTATGAGCATTTTAAAGATATGAAAATTGGTGGGGAGAAAGAGGACAAAAACGAAAAGGTGATGGTTTGAAAATTATGATCCTATTGTTTATATCTTTGCCGTAAATTCCGGTCAACTTTGACCGGTTGTATCTCAGGAACCACTCGTCAGAATTAAACGTTTTTTTCTTTTAGAAGAAGCGTCCTACCGCTACTTTTCGAATACCGTTTTCGTAATTTAATTTAGTTTAATATTTCCCGAGATATTCTATTTGTTTCTAAGCCAAAAAATTGTTTATAATTTTAAAATATTGCTGAGGCCGCTTAAATATTCCAATTTCTATTCTGTAAAGTACATTAGATAGGTATAGTGTCGTTTTATAAAAAATCATAGTTATTCTTATGCGCCATAATGATTGTCGTTATTATAGCGACCGTAAATTTTTAATTAACAATTCAATTGTTGCTAAACTGTTCATTCAATTTCCATCGGCTTCTGGAATTATAATCTATACGAAAAGGGCTTTTGTAATACCAAGTTATTTAATTATTGATTAAGAGTTACTTATCTAAAATTTTAGTGGAAAATTAAAGATTTTGTTGGAAAACCCCGCTTTTTCCGGGGAAAGTTTTCGTCGAAGTGAATCGGTAAAAACGCTTCTCTATGCAGAATTTAATTGCGGTGAATTTCTATTTGAGAGTTTTTGATGTAAAGTTAAAATCTTTTGAGTTATAGAGCAAAAATTGCAAAAAAACACGATTTTCGGGCGCCATTTTGTTTATAAAAAAAGTAGCACACTATCTGAGGACTTTGCATACATATATTATTAATACATACATTAATAAGATTCGATTCCAGCAATAAAATTGCTGGTAAATAACTTTTCCTTGTATTTTGCTAATCAGCCCATAGTAGTAGTGCAATTTAGGTCGCGAGTCAAATCCGCCATTAATGAAAGATCGCCATGGTTCAGCCGTTTTTTGAAACATAATGTTTGCCAATTTTTTTGCTAAATTTTAATGAATATTTGATTTTAATTAACGAATTTTGTTTATACAGGGTGTACCGAAAATACAGGTCATAAATTAAATCACATATTCTGAGGCCAAAAATAGTTCGAATGAACCTAATTTACCTTAGTAAAAATATGCCCATAAAAAAAGTTACAGCCCTTTGAAGTTACAAAATGAAAATCGATTTTTTCGAATATATCGAAAACTATTAGAGATTTTTTATTGAAAATGGACATGTGGCATTCTTATGGCAGGAACATCTTAAAAAAGAATTATAGTGAAATTTGTGCACCCCATAAAAATTTTATGGGGGTTTTGTTCCCTTAAACCCCCCCAAACTCTTGTGTACGTTCCAATTAAATTATTATTGTGGTACCGTTAGTTGAATTCAATTTTTCTAAAACTTTTTTGCCTCTTAGTATTTTTTCGATAATGCAGTTTTTATCGAGTTGCGGCTTCTTTTTTAATATGTTTATATACAAATTTTATGGGGGTTTTGTTCCTTTAAACCCCCCAAATGTTTGTGTATGTTCCAATTAAACTTTTACTGCGGTTTCATTAGTTGTTGTTTCAACACAGTGTTTTTAAAACTTTTTTGTCTGTTTGTATTTTTTCGAGAAGGCACCTTTTATCGAGATGTGGCTACTTTTTTAATATGGTTCAAAATATACCTAAAAATGTAAATCATAAATAAATTTTCATATTATTACCAAATCTCCATAATCGTACTTGCCATATACAAATATGTGGTGGATTTGACAAATATTCAAAATATCTCGATAAAAACTGACTTTTCGAAAAAGTACTAAGAGGCCGAAAAGTTTTTGAAATATTGTGTTTAACTAATGGCACTACAATAATAATTAAATTGGAACGTACACAAAAGTTTGGGGGGTTTAAAGGAACAAAACCCCCATAAAATTTTTATGGAGTGTCCAAATTTCACCATAATTTTTTTTTAAGATACTACTACTATAAGAATGCCACATGTCTATTTTCAATAAAAGATCTCTAATAGTTTTCGATTTATTGGAAAAAATCGATTTTCATTTTGTAACTTCAAAGGGCTGTAACTTTTTTTATGTGCATATTTGTACTAAGGTAAGTTAGGTTCAATCGAACTATTTTTGGTCCCAGAATATGTGATTAAATTTATGACCTGTATTTTTGTTACAACTTGTATATAAATCAAGGATAATTTTGTATGGGTCTAGACATAATAATATGTTTTTTTAATTACGGTGGTTATTTCTATTTTTACCGTTTTTTTTTTTCGATTTAACCTGTACATTTCTGAGGCGCTTTCAATTTTTAGGAATTTTTATACCTAGTTTAACAGTACACTTCCTTGCGTTTGTAAATTTTCGACCGCATTATGCAATGAGGCAGATGATTAATAAAATAATTATACAAGTCACTTAGGTTATATTCTGAATAGAGTAGAAACCTACTTAAATAAGTATCAACAGGCCGTCATGCATCTTAGTTTCTGATGATTTAATATCCTCCAAGATTATTAACCTATTTGGTAGAAATGAAGTATGTCGGCCGTACTTCTGTGGTAGAGAATTTTATACTATTACTTTACAAGACCAAAGTCCTAAAAACTAACGTAATTTGACGATAAAATATCTCGAGCTGAGAAGTCGAGAGGGGGACGTCGAGGCAACCCGTATTTCTATTCCCCACTTAGGTGCAAATAGCGGTTTTCTGACCGTCGTCGCAACGTCGCATATTAACGTTGGGGCATTTAATCCAACGTTAAGACGTCGTAATATTACGTCCAATTGCTTCTTGGGTACTGGCCTACACCGTTTACACGGCGCCAATTGTCGCGACAATTGAGATTTCGAGTGGTGGGGGGGCTCACTGGGCGCAGCTAATTTTCCTCAGTCTACTCCCGGAGACAACTGAATTTTGGGCCAATTGTGAGGGCAGTTGGCAAGGCAATTGACCTGAAGTGTTTAGACGAAGACAATAATTTCATGCCAGTCAGTTGTCTTCTGACAATTGTCTCGCCAATTGTCATCGCGTAAACGCGGCTTTAAAGGGAAAAACTCATTCATCCCGGATGCGATATTACAAATACTATACCAATTTAGTCATGGGGCGACTGAATTCGAGTAGTTTTTGTTTGCAGAATATTAGTTACATATTCTATTCTATTACGGTACAGAAATTAACTGTATTGGTGTATGATTTGTAAGCGAAATTTTTGATTACGTATTTAGTAAATGTCTACACTGTTTCAGTCATGTAAATAAAACTATTCTAATAGAGCAGTAATAGAATGAGATTTGCTCAACAGAAAGATTATTACATTTATCCATTCTAAGTAAAAAAATTAAAGTTAGAAAATATGAAAAGGCAGCTTTTGATTTAATTCGATAATTGAAACATTGGGAAACATATCTAGTAATATTTTAATAATTAGGGTCCATTCAACCTGCAAACCTGCAAACTTAATAAATTGCCAAATAATATATTTTCCAATTGAACTTTACAGACTACAGTCTATTATACAGGGTAGCCAGAAAGTATGGAAACACGGTAATTTCTCGGAAACCACTTGAACGATTGTTACAAATTTTGGTGGGTAAGGGTATTTTAATGCGGCCGATATTATAGTGGTAATTAAATTGTTGTCAAATCTTCCGTTTTTTTGGAAATCTATTGAACTTTCTTATTTTAAATGGAACACCCTGTATATTTTTTGCGTTGATTATTTTTTATGTTATGTTCCCTATACCTAGATACCATAATTTCGGAGTTATTGCTACATTTATTAAAAAAAAAATTAAAAATTATACAAATCTTTTTTTTTTAACCGGGTAGATATTATTTTTTAGGTTCTTTAATTTATTGGGAACAAAAAAGGTCTGTTGTAATTTTCCTCAAAAGTTAATCCTTTCCGAGTTATAAACAATTTAAAACTTATATACAATTTAAAAAATGACTATTTTCTGGGTTTAAAAACATAAGTAAAAAATATTATTTTTAAACTATGAATTGCCCAGGGCTAGATGAAGCGAATATAGCTCTTCCAAGTGGAGCCTTAGCCTCTCTCTAGTGAAGACCGTAATGCGTGGTGAAGAGCCACATCCTACACGAGGTGCCCCTGTTAACGCTGAACATTACGGATCTAGACCGGAAGGTCGATAAATGTTCCTGAAAATGGTAAGCAGCATTTCCAGTACCATGTTGGGGCGTATGGAAATTTATCCAGGACCGGCCTAATATTGGATAGTAGGAGGCAAGACTGCAGCAGTTTGATTGGCTTCTATACTGCGACTCACCAACCCGTTCGGCAAGCGTGGTGTTTTATGTTGCCAACATCCCCTCAAATAAATCGAAATGTCAGATTTTAAAACAAAGACGGAAAGACCCCAGGTGAGTAGGATAAATCCAGAGTCTCACACTGATTTATCAGTCTGTCCCAAGGATTCTGGGGGGGACAAAAAACTGACGAAACGAGAAATACGTAAACCCTTTTCATTCTACGTTGCCACCTATAATGCCAGAACTCTATTGTCAGAAGAAAAATTCTTCGAAATGGAAGATGCAATCAAAGAAATTAAATGGGACGTAATAGGAGTCTGCGAAATACGACACCGTGGTGAAAACTTAAAGACGCTGAAATCAGGACACCTCTTCTATAGCATTGGCTCCGAAACCGAATCAGTTGGAGGGGTCGGTTTCTTCATCCATAAAAAACATAAGAAAAACGTAGTTGATATAAAAAGTGTGTCTACAAGAGTTGCCTATGTAACCCTAAAGCTCAACAACAGGTATAAACTGAAAATTATCCAGGTATACGCTCCAACAACACAACATCCAGACGAAGAAGTTGAAGACTTTTATGATGATATATCTGTAGCTCTAAAAGACACACCCACCCACTTTACAATCCTGTGTGGGGATTTTAATGCAAAATTAGGCCTTAAAGAAGACGAATCAGAGACATCACTAGTAAATTTTGGAACTCTAGGTAGAAATGAGCGGGGAGAAACACTCTTAGGCTTTTTGCTACAGAATAACTTGTTCCAAATGAACAGTTTTTTCGTTAAAAAACTACATAGAAGGTGGACGTGGGAAAGTCCTGATGGTAAAACAAGAAATGAAATTGATTACATTATCAGCGACAAAAAACAGATTATCACAGACGTGAGCGTCCTAAATAAATTTACTACAGGAAGTGACCATCGAATGGTAAGAGCCACAATAAAAATAGACCTCAAAAAAGAACGTAATCGTTTGATAAAAAAGAAAACCTTGCAAGCCTGGACTCCCCCATTAAATATTGACAAATACCAACACCATATAAACGCTGCTTTGGAAAGAAATACAACTTCAGATGAAAGTATAAATAGCTTAAATGAAAACATAATTAGAGCCATTGAAGAAAGTCAACGAAAAAACTGCCCAAAAAAGAAGAGAGATGAAAAAATAAGCCCAGAAACTAGAGAACTAATCAAAACGCGAAGTAAAATGAGAGGAAGCGAAAATACTGAAAAAAGTGCGTTAAGAGACATCAACAAGAAAGTGTCAAAGGAAATCAGAAAAGATCTAAGGAAGTATAAAACTCAAAGCATCCAGAAAACCATAGAAGAAAATAAAAGTTTGAAAGTTTTACGAAGGAAATTGACCAAAGGAAAATGCGAAATACATAAATTAAAAAATAAAAACAGCGAAATAACATCAAACAGAGAAGATTTACTAAATATCGTAGAAGAATTTTATTTGGAACTATATAGGAGCCAAAGGCTGAATCAAAATAATCTGAGGGAAGCGGTTTCAAAGAAAATAATAAACCAAGGCTCCGAAATACTACCAGAGATAACCACTAGCGAAATCCATCAAGCACTGAGAAAAATGAAAAATGGAAAAGCACCAGGTGAAGATGGAGTCGTAATAGAGGCCATTAAAAACGGAGGCCACATTCTTATAGGTAAAATAAAAAATCTCTTCAACTTATGCCTTCATCAAAAGTCGATACCTGAAAAATGGAAAAACGCAGTAACAATACTTTTGCATAAGAAGGGAGATAAGACAGACTTAGAACATTATAGACCCATTAGCCTGCTAAACCACTTATACAAACTCTTTACAAAAGTAGTGACATCAAGAGTAGAAAAGAAGCTAGATTTTTACCAGCCAAAAGAACAAGCTGGATTTCGATCAAACTTTGGGACAAACGACCATCTGCAGGCAGTCAAGTTACTAATTGAGAAGTCAATAGAATATAATAAACCCCTTGTCCTAGCATTCGTGGATTTTCATAAAGCCTTTGACACGATAGAGCTGGATAGCATTTTAGAAGCTCTAAATGAATGCCGCATTGACTACCGTTACAGTACACTCATCTATAATATTTATAAAGAGGCAACAATGAGTGTTAAGTTACATGATAAAACCAAACAAATAAGCATAGAACGCGGAGTAAGACAAGGCGACACACTCTCGCCAAAACTATTCATAACTGTTCTAGAATATGCCTTTAAGATGCTCAACTGGGACAATAAAGGGATCAAAATAGATGGAGAAAAGTTAAATCATCTTCGTTTTGCAGATGACATAGTCCTTATAACTGATGACCTAGGAGAAGTAAAGAAAATGCTAAATGAGTTAGACGCTATCTGCTGGAAAATAGGCCTGAAAATGAACTTTTCTAAAACTAAATTTATGACTAATCTGATTTCTAGCGGGCAGCTGATTATACGCGAACAAGAAGTGGAACTAGTGGAAAAGTACATTTACTTGGGTCATGAAATTAGAATTGGCAGAGATAACCAAACATGCGAAATAAAAAGAAGATTAACTCTTGCTTGGGCAGCCTACGGAGCTCTGAGAGACATATTTAGGAGCAGTATACCGATCGGTTTAAAAAGACAAGTGTTTGACCAATGTGTGCTACCGGTAATGACATATGGAGCAGAGACACTGACTCTAACCAAGGCAACAGCGTCGAAAATGCGGGTTGCTCAAAGGCGCATGGAAAGATCCATGCTGGGCGTAACTCTACGGGATAAAATAAGAAATGAAGATCTCAGACAAAAAACCGGTATCGCAGATGTTGTAGAACGTATCACCAGGCTCAAATGGAACTAGGCAGGACACGTCGCCAGGCTGAAAGATTCAAGATGGGCACGAAAGCTGATGGAGTGGAGACCAAGAGAAGATAAACGAAGTAGAGGAAGGCCGCCTACACGATGGGCAGATGATATCAGGCGGATTAGTAAAAACTGGCAAAAATCAGCACAAAACCGTGAAGTGTGGAAACAATTGAGGGAGACCTATGTCCAGCAGTGGACGTGAATTGGTTGGATGATGATGATGATGATGATGAATTGCCTAAATTCAAGTTCAAGCCTTATTTTATCAGATGCCGATAAGATAAGTGAATTGGTCTTATTTCATTCTAAAACATTATTTTTTAGTTGTTAATGATGCGTGATAGCCCGTCCTCTCATATGAGCTTTATTAACAATTAAAAAAAAAACAATGTTTTAGAATAAAATATGCCAAAAATTCTTATAGGGATCTGATAGAAAATGGATTGAGCTTGAATTTAGGTACTTCGTAATTTTAAAAATGATTTTTTACTTGTGTTTTTTAACCTTGAAAATCGTTATTTTTCGATTTTTTTCAGTTTTAAATTGTTTATAACTCGGAAACGATTAACTTTGGAGGAAAACTACAAAAGATCTTTTTTGTTCCCAATGATCCAAAGAACCTAAAATGTCTACTTGGGCCGAAAAAATTGATTTTTATAAATTGTTAAATTTTTTTTTTTAATAAATGTAACAATAACTTCGAAATTATGGCATTTAGGTATAGGAAACATAACATGAAAAATAATCAATAATTCTTAAGGACTTCAAAACGAAAAAGATATATAGTGTATTCCATTTAAAATAAAAAAGTTCATTAGATTTCCAGAAAAACGGAAGATTTGACAATAATGTAATTACCAATATAATATCGGCCTCATTAGGACACCCTTACTTACAAAAAATTATAAAAATCGTTTAAGCGGTTTCCGAGAAATCACCGTGTTTTCATATTTTCTCGCTACCCTGTAGAACGTTACCTGAACAACAGACATCTATAGTGTAATACTCAGTAGCTCTCAATAAAGCCATATTTTTACTCCACACTTCCAACATTTATTTACTTCACTTTAAACTTTTAGTTATGTAGCATGATTATTCATTTATTGTTATAAAACCAAAGTTAAAGTTATAAAATATAAAATTTATTATTATACATATATTGAACATAAAGCAGGGACTCTATGTTCTTTAAAATTTTCAAAATTTCTATGTACGCCACTGCTGAATTCTATAAGTAATACTATTTTTTGTTTTACACAAAGACATATATATTGTAGTTATTTCACCGTTATACGCCATCACAAGTGTCTCTGACTTTGAGCAAGGAACAGCTTTGTTTTTTGATGTTCGTTTTTTTATTATACAGTGGCAAACACAAATCGTTTCATGGCCTGATGGGATGCTGTTATACATAAAATAAAAGCTTTTTATGTTTCGCACAATATCGATAATATTCGTATACAACGAGCAGAATGGAGTATGTCTACTCGTAAAAACAGGGTATAACAGAAGTGTTTATGTTCGGTTTGCCTTTTTTATTTGGGAAAAACTTATGGTAAATAGATGGATATCGTACTTATATCGGCTGAATTTAATAGTATATAGGGTGTCCCGGAAAATAGTGTGTTCCTTAAAGGTATGAGCTAAGTGCACAATTTAGAACAAAAAAGTCTTTAAATTTTTTTGTTAAGTCAATTGTTTTAAAAAAAAATTAATAATCTTAATGCATTTTATTAATTTCCACCGAATAGCAAATACAGCCGGCAACTTTGAGCTCCTTCTTATACTACCTTAAAATAGTTACTGTATTAGTTCAGAGAAATAAGGGGAAAAATATCCTGTTGGTGACACAACCCCCTCCAGGCCGAAACCAAATTTTTTGAGTAGTATGGAGACCTATATTAATAACCTATATGTTTCCTGTAGCCGATTTTGATGATATACATAGTTATAAACAAATGAATATCAAAAAACGGTAAATTTTTGCTTTTTTCGTCTATAATCAAAAAGTTAAGTATTTTAAACAAATTTGACAGTGAGAAACTCATAAATCGTATAAATAACTTCAATATGGCGTTCGCTGAATATGTCAATCGTTATTGGTTGCTTAGAAAATTGCAAAATAAATAATAAATTTTGAGTGTTTATAAATATTCATAACTTATGTAAAAATTAACTTAGAACGTTTCTATTACACGGAATGCTGAGACTTCTGGTGCTTAAATCATACCCTAAATTTCAAAGCAATTGGTCAAATAGTTTAAAAGGTATTTAATTTGTTTTTCCCAAATTATTTTTTTTGCAACGCTATAAGTCAGAAAATGATGAAGTTATACTAATACTTTGGATAGTTTATGAAAGAAGAAGATTTATACTATTAATTTAATTAAAAAGAAATGACAAAAAATAATTCTAAATACTGCAAAATTATTTTGCAAAAACATGTGAATTAAAAAAGGGGGGCTAACTTCGTCCCTAATTGTCCTAGGGCAATTGTTTTTCTTTCTAAATATGTATAAAAATTCAGTCTTTCTAAATGTGAAAAAATAATTTTTCTACGGATAACGGTTAAAAAGTTATTCTAATTGTTTATAAGTAAGCAAAAAATCGACGTATTTTGCAAAATAATTTTACACTGTTTAAAATTACTTTTTGTCATTTTTTTTAATCAAGTCAATAGTATAAATGTTCGTCTTCCATAAACTGTCAGAAGTCTTAGTGTAACCTCATAATTTTCTGACTTATAGTGTTGCAAAAAAAATGAATTTGGGAAAAACAACTTAAATAACTTTTGAACTATTTGACCAATTGCTTTGAAATTTAAAATGTAATTTAAGCACCAGAAGTCTCAGCAATTCGTGTAATAAGAAGGTTCTAAGTTAATTTTTACATAAGTTATGAATATTTATAAAAACTCAAAATTTATGATTTATTTTGCAATTTTCTAAGCAACCAATAAGGATAGACATATTCAGCGAATGCCATATTGAAATTTTTTAGACGATTTATGAGTTTCCTACTCTCAAATTTGTTTAAAATGCTTATGTTTTTGGTTATAGACGAAAAAAGCGAAAATTTACCGTTTTTTTATCTTCATTTGTTTATAACTATGTAGGTATATCATCAAAATCGGCTGCAGGAAACATAAAGGTTATTAATATAGATATCCATACTACTCCAAAAATTTGGTTTCGGCCTGGAGGGGGATGTGTCACGAGAAAAATCTTATTTCTCTGGACTATATATCAACTATCATGAATCATCAATCGTTAGGCATAATATTATTATGTATTTATAATTGATACTGGTAAACTGATAACAGTGATAGAGAAAAAGCATATGTGTGTTTATTAAATAGCTAAATAAATAGTGTTTTAACTTACATGAAAAATTATTATTACAATAAATATACGTTTTCAAGAAGTATCGGTAGAACATATTGCAAAAAATATACATTTCTCAATTCAATATTCTGGGAAGTTCGAATGGTCGAATCTGATGATCACCGATAATCCCATCCCATGAATTTATAATAATTTTTTTTTAATTTGTCCTACATATAGCACACGTATTTTCATCATACTAGTCGTGGCAATTGTGAAAGTTAAACACACCATTTCTCGTAAAATATGCTTTATGTGCACAAAACACTTTACACGAAAATTCGGGTTCTCTGAAGATTTTGTTTTGAAACCATCTAAAATACCAAAACTAATCTTCAAGGTGAATTTCTCTCTCTCTCCTGTCGTTTCCCCATTACTGAAGATCGTGATTTCTTCCGATATTCCTTACAACAGTCATGTCAAAGATACGGCCCGCGGGCCGCATCCGGCCCCCGGGCCATACCAATACGGCCCGCGATCGCAATGTGTCACAGAAAGAAGAATCATGTTTTTTAGAGCTTTTAGACTTCACTCGATTGCTTGAATAAAATTTTTTCTTAATGTATTTTTATTATCCTTAGAAACTACCAAGATTAAAAATTTTAACATAATTTGGCAAAATCCGATCATTTTAGCAGTGGCTTAATATAATTTCATATATAGTGACATCGGCAACACTGCGAACTTAACTTAACGAACACATCACAGTCATCACAACACCACTGATATGTACTACGCTTAAAATGGCGACTCTGTACTTTTCAACTTCAAAGGCGGCATCAGGGAGTGTCCTTGCTGTTCGTTTATTATGCTGTGGTCTAGACTAGAACCTTCCTTATCGATATAAAAGAAGTGCGTCGACGTGTCACGTGAGTCAGTTGCGAAGTAGTGGTTGAGAAGGTATTGTACATTTGTTTGTGTCGTGCGTGTGCGATATCCATAATTGTGTCGAGTTCCATATTTGTTACGATTTCGGCATAATGTCACAAAAACGTAAAGTTGATAGTGAACGTACAGTTTTTCAGTCAAAATGGGAAAATGCATATTTTTTCATAGAATGGAAAGGTAAACCACTGTGTTTGATTTGCAATCAAACAGTTGCTGTTTGTAAGGAGTTTAACTTGAAAAGACACTATGATACGAATCATAAATCAAAATTCGATTGTTACACTGAAAAAATAAGAATGGACAGATTGTCATCTTTAAAATCTAAACTTCAAGGTCAACAATCGATGTTTACTAAAGCTAATACTGAGAGCGAAGATGCCCTGAAATCAAGTTTTATTATTGCATTAGAAATCGCGAAGAGATCAAAACCTTTCACTGATGGTGATTTTATTAAAGACTGTATGTTGAAAGTTGCCGATGTTTCATTTCCATTTCAAAAGTCAATAATTCAAAATATTTCGCTGTCAAGAAACACTGTTGCTTCAAGAATAAATGATTTATCTCAAAATTTGGTTCTTCAACTGAAGGAGAAAATTAAGGAATTTACAAACTTTTCACTGGCTGTTGATGAGAGCACTGATACTGTTGATACAGCTCAACTTGCTGTTTTTATACGAGGTATTAACAGTAACTTTGAAATAACTGAAGAACTATTAAAGTGCGTTCCATTGACAGGTACTACAACAGCAAATGATATTTATTCTGCATTGGAGCATTTGATGGCAGAATATGGACTCGATTGGAATATACTTAGCAGCACAACTACGGATGGCGCTCCTGCCATGGTTGGCCAACATTCGGGCGTTGTAACTAAATTAAAACAGAAAACATCAGGAAATTTTGTGGGATTTCACTGTATAATTCACCAGGAA
This sequence comes from Diabrotica virgifera virgifera, assembly GCF_917563875.1. Classification (NCBI taxonomy): domain Eukaryota; kingdom Metazoa; phylum Arthropoda; class Insecta; order Coleoptera; family Chrysomelidae; genus Diabrotica; species Diabrotica virgifera. Next base: position 35,210,259 of record NC_065451.1, read on the forward strand.
TCATTGGCATCCAAACATTTAAAAATGGACCATGTCATGCAACCTATAATTAAAATAGTAAATTTTATAAGGAGCAGAGGACTAAATCACCGACAGTTCAGGCAGTTTTTACAAGATTTGGACGAAAAGTTTTCTGATGTCCCTTATTTCACCGAAGTTCGTTGGCTCAGTCGAGGAGTAGTTTTAGAAAGATTTTTTGCATTACGTGACCCTATTCAAGCTTTCATGTTAGAAAAAGGCAACCCAATTGATTATGACAATGACTGGTGGGTTGATTGTGCCTTTTTGGTAGATATGAATAAACACTTGACTGATCTGAATGTAAAGTTACAGGGTAAAAATCTGATTGTCACTCAAATGTACTCATGTATTCAAGCCTTTGAAACAAAGTTGAGGCTGTGGGAAAATCAGGTAAAAAATCAAACTTTGGATCATTTCCCTCATTTAAAATCATTTGGCACAGTGGATCAAAAAAAATTGGATCAATATTCTCAACTTCTGCAAAATCTTATCACGGAATTCAACAATCGTTTTGAAGACTTCCACAAAATGAATGAAATGGAATTCCCAATTTTCAACAATCCATTCAATTTTGAAGCTTCACAGGCACCAGTTCATTTGCAAATGGAGTTGATAGATCTTCAATCGGACAGTATTTTGAAAGAAAAATTTAAAGAGGTTAACGCACTTACATTTTATACACAATATTTCAAGAGTTTGGATAACTACCCGGAATTAAAAAAGCATGCAGCACGCATTCTGTGCATGTTTGGTAGCACCTATTTATGTGAGCAGATGTTTTCCGTCATGAAAATAAATAAGAACAAACATCGCACAAGACTTACAAATGAACATCTCCAATCAATTCTTAAAATAAATACAACGAATATGATACCTGACATCAATGAGCTTGTCAAAAACAAGAGAAGTCAGGTATCTGGATCCTCGAGCTCAAAATAATTACCCTCTTTTATAACTTTGATATGATTTTTAACAACCGTATATTATAAGTAAATAAAATGTTATAATAATTCAGTACATTTTTTTTTATTTGAATCTGGCCCGCCGACACATTCTGAATTTAATATATGGCCCTCTGCAAAATTGAGTTTGACACCCCTGCCTTACAATGTTTCTCCATTGGTCTCTATCTTCAGCTGCTCTAAGCAGTTCAGCAGTAAGGAACAGCCAGGATATTGAAGAGTTTTTTCGACAGGTAATACCTATAAGAGCAAATTGTAACTATTTCCTGCGTAGGATCTGGCGGCCATTTTTATTTATAAACAATTAAGTGTCAAAAAACGGCATTTTTCACTTTTTTTTAAATCTATGGAAAACAGGGAATCTTATGGTTTTTAGTACAAATATCTTCGAGATTATGGAAAAAGCTTTAAAATGACGTATTAAAAAGTTTTATATACTTATTTATTGTTAATATAACTGCATAAAAAGCCGGAATTGCAAAAAAAATTATTTTCGCAATAACTGTTGTAAAAATTAGTGTACAGCTTTGAAATTTTTGTCAAATAAGAGCTCTTTGGTGATTAATATGTGTTAAAAATTTCAAAGGGATTCATTCAATTGTTTTAATTTTATTCAAATTGTTTATCCCAGAGAGAATTTTTTTTGCAATAACATACGTCAGAAAAAATAACCTTAGAACCATTCCACAGGTGTCAAATGAAAGAGGATGAGCTACATTTTCAACATGGTTTAAAAAAGTGAATAAAAAATGCATTTATTAGTAATAAATAATTATGCAAAAGTATCGTAAATCTTTCCATATAAACTTTGTATTTTGTTATATTAGAATTTATACATATTTATTACAATTTTTTATCAATTATGATATAGAAAACATTACCTGGTAGTTGTGCATTTAAAACAGGGTAAAAAAGTTAATTTTTTTGGAAAACGTTATTCAAAAAGTTTATAAAGAAAAATTGACGACAATTTTGCATAATTATTTATTACTAATAAATGCATTTTTTATTCATTTTTTAAACCATGTTGAAAAGGTAGCTCATACTCTTTCATTTAACACCTCTGGAATGGTTGTAAAGTTATTTTTTTCTGACTTATGTTATTGCAAAAAAATGCTCTCTGGGATAAACAATTTGAATAAAATTTAAACAATTGAATGAATCGCTTTGAAATTTTTATCACCTATTAAGCAACAAAGAGTCCTCATTTGACAAAAATTTCAAAGCTGTAGACTAATTTTTAAAACAGTTATTGAGAAAAAATTTTTGGGGGCAATTCCGACCTTTTTTCGCAATTATATTAACAATAAATGAGTCTATCAAACTTTGTAATACATCATTTTAAATATATTTTCATAATCTCGAAGATATTTGTACTAAAAAATCATAAGTTTCACTGTTTTTCGTTGATTTGAAAAAAAAAAGGGAAAATGCCATTTTTGAGTTCATTGTTTATAAATAAAAATTGCCGCCAGATCCTACGCAGAAAATAGTTATAGTTTGTTCCTATAGGTATTACTTGTCGAAAAAAAGCTTTAGTACCTTGGATGTTGAATTGTCACGAACAGGGTATATTTTGTCTTATTACTAAAAATTGATACTCAACTAAAGTTGCGATAAGCGAAACATAGAATAAACTAAAATTGACGAAACTAAATTTGGCGTATATTCTGCGGTGTCTAAACTAATTACACTAGTAAATAAACGGACAAGAGAGCAATAAAGATTTAAGGTGATACAGTAGCGATCAACAGGTAGCAAAAACGCGTTCCAAGATTGCGACTGTAATTTTGAATATTTTTTCGAGATATTTGGCACACGTATTCGTAATATAATAAAGAATGGCTGTACAGAGCCCATTTTAAACAATATATTAATATGTGAAAATTACTCTGTAATTAAATACAATATTAAAAAAAGGAGCCTGTACCGCCATTAAGTAGAACAAAAAATTACACTTTCTTCAAATAAAATTTTTAATTCGATGCCTAGATTTTGTGTCATTTTGGAACTACTAAAATTTTTTATTTCATTAGTAGTTCCAAACTGACACAAAATCTAGGCACCGGATAAAAAAGTTTATTTGAAGAAAGTGTATTGTTTTGTTCTTCTGAATGGCGGTACAGGCTAGTTTTTTTATATTGTATTTAATTACAGAGTAATTTCCACATATTAATATATTTTTCAAATTGGGCTCTGTACCGCCATTCTTTATTATATTACGAATACGTGTGCCAAATATCTCGAACAGATATTCAAAATTACAGCCGAAATCTTGGAACGCGTTTTCGCTACCTGTTGATCGCTACTGTTTCCTCTTAAGGCAGTAATCCGAGTAAAATCCTGTGTGCTTTTTTTGATACAGCCAAGAATCTGAAATGCCTTGTTCACTACATTATTTAAACGATCGGAAAGTTGTAGAGTTGCATTCAAAGTGACACCTAGATTCTTGATGAAAGGTACATTATCAAGGCAATGCTGACCAATTTTGTATTCTTTGATTAGGGATTTGGACCGAGAAAACATAATAGCTATTATATTATAGTCCAGGAACCGAAGCTTTTCACCTCGCAATTTTTACAGAATGGATCGATTTGCTTGAAAATTAGAGAATGAGTAGTGGATAGTCCATGGATCAAAATCTATATGATGCCGAAAGGCGCTTTTACCATGGAGGTGGTTGCCACCCCATCTCCAGGGTGGAAATTTTTTTATACAGGGTGTCCCGAAAAGATTGGTCATAAATTATACCACACATTCTGCGGTCAAAAATAGTTCGACTGAACCTAACTTACCTCAGTACAAATGTGCTCATGAAAAAAGTTACAGCCCTTTGAAGTTACAAAATGAAAATCGATTTTTTTCAATATATCGAAAACTATTAAAGATTTTTTATTGAAAATTGACATGTATCATTCTTATGGCAGTAACATCTTAAAACAAAATTATAGTGAAGTTTGTCCATCCCATAAAAATTTTATGGGGGTTTTGTTCTTTTAAACCCCCCCATACTTTTGTATACGTTCCAATTAATTCATTATTGTGGTATCATTAGTTAAACACAACATTTTTAAAACTTTTTTGCCTCTTAGTATTTTTTCAATAAGCCAGTTTTTATCGAGATGCAGGTTCTTTTTTAATATATTTACATAAAAATTTTATGGGGGTTTTGTTCCTTTAAACCCCCCAAATGTTTGTGTACGTTCCAATTACACTATTGTTGTGGTACAATTAGTTAAACACAGTGTTTTTAAAACTTTTTTGACTCTTAGTCTTTTTTTGACAAATTACCTTTTATCGAGATATGGCTTCATTTTCAAAATATACCTAAAAATGTAAATTATAAATACATTTTCAGATTATTAACAGGTCTCTATAATCGTACTTAACCATATACAAATATGTGGTGGATTCGACAAATATTCAAAATAGGTCGATAAACACTGGCTAATCAAAAAAGTACTAAGAGGGAAAAAAGTTTTAAAAACATTTTGTTTAACTAATGGTGTCACAATATTAATTTAATTGGAGCGTACACAAAAGTTTGGGGGGGTTTAAAGGAACAAAATCCCCTTAAAATTTTTATGGGGTGCACAAATTGCACTTTAATTTTTTTTTAAGATGTTGCTGCCATAAGAATGCCACATGTCCATTTTCAATAAAAAATCTAGAAGGGTTTTCGATATATGAAAAAAAATCGATTTTCATTTTCTAACTTCAAAGGGCTGTAACTTTTTTTGTATGCACTATTGTATATAGGTAAGTGAGGTTCAATCAACATATTTTTAACCCCAGAATCTGTTTTATAATTTATGACCATTCTTTTCGGGACACCCTGTATATTGACCACAAAAGTTGATGAAAACATTCATTTTCAGCAAAGAATGTTCTATCCATTTTATTTTTTTTTTTTTTTTTGATAAAATTAATAGTTTTCGATTTATTCGCTATCGAAAGTATTTTATATCGAAAAAATCAATGTTTTCCGATATTATACTCATTTCGGATTCACTCAATTTTTGCCGTAGAAAAAATTTTTTCAAACCAAATTCTTGGAAATTAAATAACCTACAATTTCATATTTAAACATTTTTTCGTATCTCTGGTGTTAATCTTTCTATTCTGAAGAAAATGGCATTTTTTACCAAACTACAAAAGTTTGTTATTCGATTTAACTCCAGTTTTTTAAAAACTGATCATTTTAAGCCAGTCAAACTTCTGAAATCTCTTCTTCTTCTTATGGTGCCTATCCGTTACGGATGTTGGACACTAACATGGCTATTCTGACTTTGTTGACTGCTGCCCTGAAAAGTCCGGCAGTGGTTAAATTAAACCATTTTCGCAGGTTATGCAGCCAGGATATTCTTCTTCGTCCTGGACCTCTTTTCGCATGCACTTTACCTTGAAGTAATCCCTAAGAAATTAAGAAACCTCTTAATAATACATAAATAAAGAAGAATAAATAAGGCCAATGACTAAAAATACCGCTAACTTACATTATTATGCTTCCAATTGGATTTCTCCTTTTTTTTTCAAAAAAATATATTGATTTTTTAACAGTAACTCTTTTATTTTTTATCTTACAAAGTTTGTTAAAAACAATTTTGTAGGATTTTGCAAGATATTTAAGCCTATTGATATTAAATCTTTTGAAACTCCTCAGTTGCAAAAAGAGGTGACTTTGAAAGGGTTGGTAAAGGTGGTTTTTGCATGTTATTACAAGTTTTACTTGTCAATAGGTCACGTAATGTTTGCCGTGGAAAACATTTTTGCAAACCATGTTCTTGGTAATTAAATAAGCTACAATTTTATAATTAAATACTTTATCGTATCTCTGATGCTAATCTTTCTATTCTGAAGAAAAGTCATTTTTTGCCAAACTACAAAAATTTGTTATTCGCTTTTAACTCCATTTTTTTTAACTAAACATTCTAAGCCGGTCAAACCTCTAGAACCTATTAATAATGCATAAATAAAGAAGTCGAAATAAGGTCAATGACTAATTTTGAGTATAGGGTAGTGAGTAGAGGGGAGTTTCCGATCACTTTTTCGCTGAAAAAAAATAGGAACTGACATTCTTTTTATTATAAGTCACCTAATTTTTGAGCCCGAGGCTATTTTTTATTTCTGGAAATAGATATTTTTAAATACTTTAAATTAGTTTAAACAAGTTATCCTCGAAAAATGCCTAGTTTTCCCGTCTTTTGACTTTGAAATTACAATATTTAGAATTTAACGAAGGAGAGTAAACATTATAATAAAATATAGCTCGATTACTATTGGTCCTAAAGAAAATGAAAATAAACGGTTTTGTTTATTTTTTAAACGGTGCATTTTTGTTAAGCAAAGTTGTTTTCATAAAACTAAACCTTTTTGAGTTATTAGCAAAAAACTGATTAAAAACATTGATTTTTTTCGATATAAAACTAATACTTTCGATGAGGAATTAATCGAAAACTATTAATTTTACCAAAAATGTATAGAACATTTTTTGCTTAGAATGAATGTATTTACGAAATTTTGTGGTCGAAATAAAATAAAAAATTTCCACCCCCGCGATGGGGTGGCAACCACCCCCATGTTAAAAGCGCCTTTCAGCATCATATAGATTTTTTGATCCTTGGACTATCCACTACTTATTTTCAAATTTTCAAGCAAATCTATCCATTCTGTAAAAATTGCGAGGTTTTTGTCCTATTTTAAGCTTCATTTCTTGGACTAATACATTTAGATGGTTTCAGAATTATCCCATTTCTTGTACACTAATCCAACAAGTTAATTAACTCTTATTGAAGTTTATCACAGCCATTGAAAGATTTAATCAGACAGCTCAACTTTAAGTCATCAGCAAACAGCAAAAAAAGGGAAGAGGAAAATATTCGTGCTTATCGTTTATAAAAATTTTAAACACAATAGGCCCAATATGTGAGCCTTGAGGAACTCCTGAAGGAACAAGAATTGTTTTGAAAGAAAATTACCAATTTTGACTGTATGTCTACGATTAGACAAGTAGCTGCTAAAACAAGAGATCACTCCTTCATCAACATCAATCTTTCTGAACTTATGGACCAACATACCATGGGACATTTTGTCGGACGTCTTGGAGAAATCTGTGTAAATTGTATCAACCTGATACCCTTTCTTCAGGAAGGCACACAAAAAATCTGCATAAGTTAATAGGTTCAGCTTAGTAGATCTGTGGGGACTAAATCCAAATTGTTGATTGATTAATTTAGGCTCGAGTAAAGAAGGCCAGCCTTCAGTTACAGGGGCGTTTTTCAGGACCCACAACTTTTCTCTTGGTATAAGAGTAAGAATGCTGAGATGTTACGTCTTCTCTATCCTTCTTTATGGTGTTGAATCATGGACCTTGAACAAGGATATGTGCCGAAAATTGGAAGCATTTGAGATGTGACTATAACGGAGAATTCTTAAAAGCCCATGGTCTGATCGGGTCACAAAGGAGGAGGTCCTTAGAAGAATGAGTAAAAACCGAGAGGTACTAACCACCATTAAATCTCGAAAGTTAGAATGCTTTTGACACATTATACGAAATGAATCTAAATATGCCCTTCTACAAGCCAACCTGCAAGGAAAAATATTTGAAAAGCAAGGTCGAAGAAGAAAAAGAACATCCAGGTTATAGAACCTGATAACCTGGTTCAACACAATATCTGTGCAGCTTTTCCGCGTTGCTGCAGATAAAGTGAAGATTGCCATGATGATCGCCAAAATTCTTTACGGATAGGCACATCAAGAAGAAGAAAGAAGTTAAATTTTCTATTCTTTACAATATAAGACAGTTTTCCGAATGATGCCCAGGCCAATCTTATTCTTCTCTTTATTTCTTCGTTCTGATCTGAATTTCTCCTAGGTATGTATACAGGGTATTAGTAAATAAGTATGAAAAACTTTAAGAGGTAATTATTTATGAAAAAATAATGACAGTTTGCTCGATAAACGTATGTCCGCAAATGCTTTGTTTCCGAGATACAGGGTGTTGAAATTTTTATTTCAAACTGTCAATTTTTTTATTGCTCTAAAACCAGTTGAGGTATGAAAATAACATTAGGTGGATTTGAAGAGGTAGTTATTTCGCATTTTTTTGGCAAACAAACAACAATTTTATATTCATCATTGGCGCGCCTACGGGTAATGGTCTGAATTTTTTTAAAGTAAAAAATGGTACGCCATTTAGATATTTCAAATTAAAAAATAATTTTTGTATTCCACGTTTAATTTATGAAAAATAACCTTTCTTGTTTTTCTCCTGTGGTGCACCGTTTTTATGCGAAAAAATAAAACATCTTCGAGCGTATTTTTCATTTCTTAATACATTATCAAGAACTCTCCAATATAATAATACCAAAGTAGAACAATAACAGAAAATATTACTAAAAAGATTTTAACTAGGTGCAAAGATACAACAAATGTTCAAAATTACCTCCTTTAAAGGTGACAGAATAATTTTATATTCACCATTGGCGCCCGCACAAGTAATGGTCCGAATTTTTTAAAGAAAAAAAAATAGTACGCCAATGAGAAACGTCAAATTAAAAATTATTTTTGAATTTCTCGTTAAATTTATGACAAAAAATAATTCTTGTCTTTTTTTTCATATGCGGCGCCGTTTTTATACAAAAAAATAAACCATCTTAACGCTTACAAATTATTCGAGGTAGATTTCATATGCATAGAAACTTATTTCAAATACTTTGTAAACGTTAAGATATTTTATTTTTTTACATAAAAAAGGGCGCATCATATGAAAAAGAGACAAAACAATTTTTTGTCGTAAATTAAACGAGAAATTCAAAAATTATTTTTAATTTGACATATCTCAGTGGCGTACTATTTTTTCTTTAAAAAATTCGGGCCATTACCCGTTCGCGCACCAATGTTGAATATAAAATTACTCTGTTACCTTTAAAGGAGGTAATTTTGAACATTTGTTGTAGCCTTTCACATAGTTAAAATCTTTTTAGAAATATTTTCTGTTATTGTTCTAGTTTGGCATTATTATATTGGAAGTTGTTTTATTTTTTTGCATAAAAACGGTGCACCATATGAAAAAAGGACGAGAAAGGTTCTTTATAGCAAATTAAAAGTGTAATACAAAAACAATTTTTAATTTGAAATATCTCAGTGGCGTACTATTTTTTTTTTCTTTAAAAAATTCAGACCATTACCCGTAGGTGCGCCAATGAGGAATACAAAATTGTTATTTGTATATAAAAAATGCGCAATAACTACCTCTTACAACCCACCAAATTTAATTTTCATAGCTCAAACGGTCTTAGAGCAATAAAAAAATTCGCAGTTTGAAAAAAAATTTCAACACCCCGTATCTTGGAAATGAAGCATTTGCGGACAGACGTTTATAGAGCAAACTGTCATTATTTTTTCATGAAGAATTACCCGTTAAAGTTTTTCATACTTATTTACTAACACCCTGTATATACTCTTTTGTGGTCGTATTGTCTGTTTAAATAAAGTGTATATTTAATCAAAATGGTTTCATTCATTATCCTAACTACTTCTTTCTTTTTCCATTAGCATTATTTTGATGAAAGCTTTGTTTAAAAACCTTTTAAACTTTAACCATACAAACTCTGGAAACTTTTACTATTATTCTACTTAAACTTTTATATTCAATTCCCATTATCTGTCAACGTCGAGTCCTTTGTGACATTAAATGCATCTTTAATAAAGGATATCTCTAAAGTCAAACTCCTAAATAAACTTCTTCCCGTTTACTTCCGGTTGTAAATCTTTTGTAACATGCACGTTATTGTTGAAAATAAAAATAGTCCGGGCGACATCTGTTTGAATTGATCAATTTCCATAGGAGTCTATTTTTTGCTAGAATCACTTCAGGATATACATACCTTGTATCAATAATCACGATATGAGTCACTAACAAAATCTAACAAAATCGAAAATTTTTGCTTTTTGCGCCCATAGTTTTGCCTATAACTTTCGCGTAAATTTTATGTTATGCAAAAATTGCAAATTTGCAAAATAGAATATTACATTGGTGGCACAAGAAAACAATTTCAGAACAATATTGCAAAATTGTGCTGATCCAAATTTTTATGTAAATTTTTTACATATAATGGTAGTGGAGCAATGTATGCTAAATGTGCAGTCACTCGAGCGTTATGGGGACCTATTGGGTTGGGAAGATTAGATCCTAAAACCAAAAAAAGTTAAGTAAAATTTTCCATTTTAGGGAGGACTTTCCATTTTTAATTTAATTTTCCATTTTAGATTGGATCCAATATTAGATTATAGCGCCATATATCCATAATTCGAAAAAATATCTCGAATAAAAGTTACTTATTTTTACGTAAGGAATTCAAACATGCCATAAAAAATTGGGGCTCCCATTTAAGATTTTAAAGTAACTCCTCACCCCACCTCCGTGGGGGGTCGTGTTTGGTGCCATTCGATAGATTTTTCAAAAATATTGAATAAGTGTATTTTTCATTTTTTCGATCTGATGGTCATTTAGCGAAATATAGCGGGATTCGAATTTTAAATTTTAAAAAGTCTAAGTTTTCACTCTAATGGCATATAAAGCAACATAATGCTACTCTACATCCCAGCAGAATGAAAACAATGGGAACCTTCTCTGGTTACACCTCCGAGGCTTCTACAATTTGCAAGCCATACGGATGCCGAGACTAAGGAAGATGAGGGAATTTTACAATATATAATTCACGTCCCATCTCCTCAGCGCGGTAAAGTTCCAACGAGAATAGTTCCCTTTGTACTCCAAACAGAGTAAAATAAATCAAAAATGAATACCCATTTTCAATGTCGTTGCAACACGAAATTACAGCCGCGCGATATTCTAGTCCAATCAGAGAGTGCCGCAAGCACCTCTACCGGTTTCGAAACTTATTAGTCTCTCATCAGGAGGCACATATGCTGCTCTCCCTGATCCAACCAAAACAAACCCCGGCGTGCAGTCACGGATCGCAACGAACGAAATGGCATAGATGCCCTAGCGGCAACTGCTATCAATAGTCTAAGTTTTCACTCTAATGGCATATAAAGCAACATAATGCTACTCTACATCCCACCAGAATGAAAACAATGGGAACCTTCTCTGGTTACACCTCCGAGGCTTCTACAATTTGCAAGCCATACGGATGCCGAGACTAAGGAAGATGAGGGAATTTTCCAGAGAAGGTTCCCATTGTTTTCATTCTGGTGGGATGTAGAGTAGCATTATGTTGCCTTATATGCCATTAGAGTGAAAACTTAGACTTTTGATAGCAGTTGCCGCTAGGCATCTATGCCATTTCGTTCGTTGCGATCCGTGACTGCACGCCGGGGTTTGTTTTAGTTGGATCAGGGAGAGCAGCATATGTGCCTCCTGATGAGAGACTAATAAGTTTCGAAACCGGTAGAGGTGCTTGCGGCACTCTCTGATTAGACTAGAATATCGCGCGGCTGTAGTTTCGTGTTTCAACGACATTGAAAACGGTTATTCATTTTTAAAATTTTAAATTTACCCCCACCCCTCTCCGAGGAAGTCGTGTTTAGTATCATTTGATAGATTATTGAAAAATATTGAACATGTATTTTTTAGTTTTTCGATCTGTCATTTATTTCGCGAAATATTCGCTTTTTTCTTGTGAAATTTTGGGACTCACCCATTTCCTTACGCCCCGCTAAAATCGTCATATTTTGAAATATAGACCGTTTTGCATGTACTTAACTTACCTTATCTTAATCTGACGATTTCGAATTTTTCTAAGGATAAATGTTAAATGATAAATAAACCCCTTTACGAACTCCACTGCATTAAGAGCCAATATATGGTAGAGGTACATTTTCAGGATATCAGGTTTCTCCCCATGTAATAATCTGACGCGCTCGAGTTACTGCAAAAATCCCCGCTTAGGCTCCCCTACCATAAACAAATACTCAAGATTTCAAACGTATGTACTTTAAAAAATTGAAATGGGTAAACTACCAGAGCCTAGGATATTTTTTAAAGTTATGGTGTGGGGGTTAATTCCGGCGCGCCCAGCAAAAAATGAATTGACGAGTTCAAAATCAGGGCCCTGATTCTAAGTCAAATTTCGACACTAAACAAGTCGCTTTCAATATGGCGACGTCGAAATGCGACTGTGCGAGCCTTGTGGATTTTAGTTGAACTAACGAAATGACGTCACGAAATAGCGACTATCGAAATTAATAGCGACCCCAAAAAATATTAAAATTTCGATGTCGAAATTATTTGACACGGAGATGAATGAATGGCCAAAAGCGAGGTTAGGTTTAGTTTAGATGTGTTTTGTTTATTTCTTGCAAGGAAAACTAAAGCAAAAGGAATTAATATGGCTGGGTTTAATTGAAATTTGCTTGTTTGGAGGAATTAGATAGAATAGTATTAAATTAGAAATATAATAATTGAGAATGTCCACAACATGAATCATCAACTCAATGAAAGATGTAAGGTAATAATCTGGGAAAATTAGTAAAAAACAAGGAAAATTAATTACCAGCTATTTTATTGCTGGGCATGTTGAAATCAAATCTTAAAAATTTCCTATATTAGTAATATCGCTGTGCAAAGTCCACATAAAATGTGCTATTTTGTTTATAAACAAATTAGCGCTCCGAAATCTTTTTTTAATTATTGCTCTATAACTCCGAAAATTTTAATTTTAAACCAAAACACTCGCATAAAAATTGACAGTAATTTAATTCTGCACATTGATAATTTATTCCAATTTCCTTCGACAGAAATTTTCCTCGGAAAATTCGGGTTTTCCAAACAAAATCTTTAATTTTCAACTAAAATTTCAGAGAAGTAATTATTTATCAATAATTAAATAATTTGGTGACAGTGACATAAATCTTTTTTGTTATGAGTGTCTTGAAGATATGAAAATTTGTATGTACAAAGAGGACCGGAATTAAAAGGTATCTAATGGTTCAAAGATTCAAATCCTCTTGTTTATAACTCTGTCGCAAATGCCGGTCAAATTTGACCGGTTATACCTGGAATCACTCCTCGCAATTCAATTTTTTTTTCTTCGAAAAGGGCACAGAAGCCGTGCTCTTTTCAACAGCGTTAACTTAATTTAATTTAATCTAATATTTTCTGAGGGGTTCTATTTGTTTATAAGCCAAAAAAATGTTTCTTTATAATATTCCTGAGACCGCTCAAATGGTCCAATTTCAATCCTGTAAGGTACGTTGGATAGGTATAGTGCTTTTTTATACGAAAAGCATAGTTATTCTGGTGTATCATAATCTTTCTGGTTATTATTTCGACCGAAATTTTTTAATTAACGTTTTAATTATTGCTAAACTATTGGTTAGATTGTCGCCGGTCTCCTGATATACAGACAGGGGCTAAATTATGGAATAAATTCATTTTCTCTAAAATGGACGATTTTAGAGAAAAATCCCGAAACGGGTCGATTTTTATTTTTAAATTAAATTTTTTTGGCATATATTTCAAACTAGTGACGTCATCCATCCGAGCGTGATGACGTAATCGAATATTTTTTAAATAGGAATAGGGTTTTGTGTTGTAGCTCATTTACAAAGGCGTTCAATTCTCTATTCAGTATAGGGCTTTTCATTCACAGTCATTTATTTCGAGCTTCTGTCATATTTCGTATTATCCGTAAATATTAATATTATACACAGATTATTCAACATATGACAGGAGCTCGAAACAAATGACAATCGATGAAAAGCCCTATTATAAACATTAATATCATTATTTATACAGGGAGGCCAAAAAATTTTTGAATTAAATTAATTGAGGCAAGAAAAAAATGTTTATTTTGCAAATAAACATTGCTTTTAGCTTAAATTAAATGTTCAAACTGCCAATAGGTAGGAGGGAGGCTGCTTGTGATTTAATTTAAGCGAAAAGAAATGTTTATTTGTGAAATAAACCTTTTTTTCTATTTTCTGACAGCAGTACAATGTACTTTGAGTTAAATAAATTACATACATTCTTCTTTTTGCGCCAATTATTTTAAATTCAAAAATTATTTTTGGGCATCCCTGTATAAATACCTAATGATATTAATGTTTATATTACTGAATAGAGAATTGAACGCCCTTTCAAATGACCTACCACACGACCCCTATTCCCATTAACAAAATTATCGATTACGTCATCACGCTCAGATGGATGACGTCACTAGTATGAAATATATGCCAAAAAATTGTAATTTAAAAATAAAAATCGACCTCTATCTGGATTTTGCTCCAAAATCGTCCGTTTTAAAGAAATGAATTTATTCCATAATTTAGCCCCTCTGTATAATCTACTATAATAAATCTTTCATGTCATCAATTATTTAATTATTGATAAATCATTAGGTACTTCCCTAAAATTTTAATTGAAAATTGCAGATTTTTTGGGAAACCTCGGATTTTCTAAGTAAAATTTTTGTTGAAGGAAATGGGAAAAAAAATAACTTTGTGCAGAACTAAATTACGGTGAATTTTTATTTGAGTGTTTTTGGCTCAAAGGAAAAATCTTAGGAGTTCCAGAGCATGCACTAATTGAAAAAAAAAAGATTTAGGAGTGCTAATTTGTTTATAAATAAAATAACACACTTTCTGCGGACTTGTCATACCCCATATTACTAATATATGCAATCTTAAGATTCGATTTTAGCAATAAAATAGCTGGTAAATAGTTTTTCCCAAAAATGGCATTTTTTCGATAATTTTCCCAGACTATCAACAAATTCCAATAAACCGGAGCGCCAACCCAAATTCTGAGCAGTGTCAACATAATAAGGTTAATATCCCCAGTTGTAACTAATATCGAAATGAATAAGAATCGCGGCTCTGCGGCTGTCATGGCGGTGTCGAAATGAAATTGCGACTGTCGAAATGAATTAGAATCAGGCCCCAGATCTCACTCCAAAAATTGCATTTTTTCGGCATTCTGTCCTCGGAGTTTAATCTCTTTTTTAAATAAAAAATTACGCACAATATTTGCGACTCGTATGGAAAATGTGACAGTCAAAACATAGACTCGTATGGAAAATGTCCATGGTCTGCTTTTCAACAGAGCCCTCCTGGACTATATTTTATTCTTCCACACTAACTTTTATATTCAATTCCCATTATCTGTCAAACTTCTTTGTGCCATTAAACGCATCTTTAATAAAGGATATCTCTAAAGTCAAACTTCTAAATAAACTTCTTCCAGTTTACATCCGGTTGTAAATCTTTTGTAACATGCACTTTATTGTTGAAAATAAAATGGCGTACGATGACCTAGACACTTTCACATAAAACCGTTCTGCGGAAGAGTGCCATTGCGACAAAAATAAAAACAGTAAAAATAAAAGGAAAATAGTTAACTCAAGTCATTTTATTCTTCCTACAAGCTTTAGCCATGGAATCGGGATAAAACATAGGAAGGGGATATTAAATTTAGAAAATCTTTTATTTAAACATAGTTTGAAAAAATGACAATGAAGAAAGTTGAATGAATTTTAAATGTAACGATTTTTTAGTGCATGTGTGCATTATCATATAAAATAATATAGTATGATACAATTGATCCAAAAGATGGCATAACCCAGACATCCAAAGTGAAAATTATCCTCCATCACCAAATTATTCTCTATGGTCCACATAATGTTCAGAAAAAAGTCACACCATTTTGAGCGTCGGGTTTGGGGGGGAGAGGGGGGAGAAATCGGTAAATTCGTAGTTTTTACGTTTTTCAACTTCAGCCGCAGTTAACTTCAGCCATGGTATGAGATGAATGACATCTGTGACGCCTGTCCTCCGTCTTATTGTATTATTTCCTTGTTTCTTATTTTTATAATAGTTTGGTATGTTGCTCTTAAAGAGGTCTGGCAGAGCTCCTGTTGAGTAAGGGTACAAACCCTTTAATTATAATATGTATATACTCCAGGGTAATAAACTAGAAATAGACCATGTTCGGGACACTCAAAGATCCAGGTAGCTGACTACTTTTTTAGTTATTGTAGACTTATAGCAAGAAAACCTACCTGTTTCCTGCCTAGAGTTCACGTCCGTTTTTTAATTATTAACAATGTAGTGCAAAAATCGCGATTTTTTCGATTTTTTGCACCCCATTCAAAAGCTAAATAGTTGACATAAAATTACAAAATTTACGTTCAAACAAACTTCCTTACAGGCGGCATCTAACCCAGTGAGTATGGTTCCTATCTCGTTTAAGTTATCTGATATCAAAACTATATCGTCCGCAAATGCTAATTAATGATTCAATAAAATTGTGTTTTGACTGGGAAAGTTTTGGGGTAGTTCTAATTTCTTTCATTATATATGGATTTTGGGCTGCTTAATCCGAATATGAGGTTTGCGGACAAAATTTCTTGCCGGAAAATTGAAAAACTCGCGAAAAAATGAAAAATTTCAGCTTTTTTCCGCTTTTTTGCTCAAATCTCGAAAAAACTATTAACTTTTAGTAAATGGTCTTTTAACAGAAATTAAAGTACTTAAAATTATCTACAAATATCACTAATTACTTTTTTTTCAGACGAACCGTTCAGTCTAAAGTACAAATTGAAAATTGCCAATTTTTAACGGTCTCGGCAAAACCCACGTTTTACATTCCAAATTTTTATTTTTTATTAGAATGCTGTCATTTGCTAAATTTCTCCTAGTTTTCTGTACAAATAATAAATGTTAGTTCATAGGTATGGTATGTCTCTTGTGACAGCTTTCATGAGTCCATTCCATCCTAAGAGGCCGCGAATGTCTCTGCTTTTCCCTTAGAGCCGCTGAAGATCAGGCACAGATGGAGTTACAGTTTCAGTTGGTGTGAACATTTTCTTCGGATCTGTTATCTTGATTTCTGATAAACCTTGAGGTTTTGTCCTTTTAAATTGAATTAGTTAAACAGCTCCCTGACTTCGATAAACCTCAGGCGCGGTTTTCTTTTTTATCCGAGAAATGGATTGCTTAAGAGCTACATAGTCATAGCTATCCTTAAAGGGGGCCCGTAGGGGTTGAAATCAACATTTTAAGCACATTTTTGAATTTTTTTTATATTATGAGAAAATAATTTTATTTTTAAATTAAATAAGCATACTAAGCATAATTTAAAGAATATTCATAAAAAATCAAGAAAAAGTATTGAAAAATAAGCCAACGGTGGCAAATTTTGAAAGACACCTCAAAAAAACAATGAATTTTGCGGTGTACATGAGAACTCATCATTGGATCATGGTAGACAAAAAATTCAAAAGGTTTATTAGATTATAAGTTACTCGCGGTAACGCTGTAAAGTTTTTTTTTAGTTTTAATGATCTTTGACTTTTTAATATCACTCAGAAGTCAAAACAACAAAAATTTTTACAGAAAAAAGGGTGAAAATCAAAATATATATTATTGCGAAACAAAATGTAAGCATAAAACAAAAAATATTTCGACAGTGTTGCGTCAAGGAATGTCTAAAGAAAATATGTACAAAATTGCAGGTGAATTGGTCAAGTAGTTTTTGAGTTGCAATGTCTAAAGTCTTTGAAAAAAGCAGTTTTGAGAAAAACGCTTTTAAAATATTATCAACTTTTATTTTCAATTTTTTTTGTCTCTCAAATCGTAAAGTGATGAACACCGGAATATGTTATTGAATCGCGGAGTAATTTACAAAAGAGAATGGGAACAGCTGTTGACCGTTTCTCAGTCCGCCCAAGCGCGCTGGCGCGAAGATGCTGCAAAGAGAGTGGAAGGTAGGGAGATAGTGTTGAATATCTCTATCTTCGACTCGCTTTGCAGCAGGTTCGCGTCAACACGCTTGAACGTAATGAACAACGGTCAACAACTGTTCTCATTTTCTTTTGTAAATTACTCCGCGATTCAAAAAGATATTCCGGTGTGTATCATTTTACGATATAACGGACAAAAAGAAATAGAAAATAAAAGTTGACAATACTTTAAAAGCTTTTCCTCAAAACTGCTTTTTTCAAAGGCTGTAGACATTGTAACTCAAAAACTACTTGACCGACCCACCTGGAATTTTGTATATATTTTATTTAGATATTTCTTGAGGTAACGCTGTCGATAAATTTTTTGTTTTATGCTTATTTTTAGTTAACAATAATAAATATGTTGATTTTGGCCCTATTTTGTGCAAATAATGTCGTTGTTTTGATTTCTGAGTGATACTAAAAAGTCAAAAATCGTTATAGCTAAAAAAACTCGAAACGGTTATCTCGATAAACATATAAGCTAATAAAACCTTTTTGAATTTTTTGTTTTCCTTGATCCAATGATAAGCTCGGATCTCCACCGCAAAATCCATTTTTTTTTTGAGTTGTCTTTAAAAATTTGCCACCGTTAGCTTATGTTTCAATATTTTTTCTTGAATTTTTATTTGAGGATTCTTTGAATTATACTGAATACGTTTATTTAATTTAAAAATAAAATAATTTTATCATACTTTCAAAAAAATTCACAAAAATGTGCTTAAAATGTTGACTTCAACCCCTACGGCCCCCCTTAGGGATAGCTATGACACGATTTTGATAGGCAACCCATACTGGTCGTGTTTGTCTATGTATTAAATTTAATAAAAAATATGTTTCATCCGGCAAGCGAATGGGTACATTTCCACCTCCTATTCGGATCTTAGACTACAAGGCAAGCCCAACATAAATAAGTATATATTCACGTAAATACAACTACAGAAAATACTACAGAGCAATCAAAAAATGTCTAATTAAAGTACGCTATAAAAATAAAAAATATTGGCTTGAACATTTAGCCATTTGCACAAAATGATATAATTATAATTGGCCAAGAAGGATCTGCGAAAAAACGTCTATTTTTGGATGTGAAAGGTGGCATTCGGATTTTTGCAGATAAAGTTAGGTGACACCTTCAGTAATAATAATTGACTTATGCTCCTTCTCAAATATGCCCGAAACATTAATAAAAAAATTAAAATATTTAAAAATTTCGATAAACATCGAAATTTTTTCTGTTTTCTTTGGTTATAACTTTAAAACGATTCGTTTTGGAACAAAGTCGTACAAAAATAAAATAAAGATAATTGAATTTTGTATGATATACGACTGGTAAAAAATGTCTTAAGCTATTACCTTTTCTGCAATATAGCAATAAATACAAAATAAGGGACCAAAAGAGTCTGTTGTTATTCAATATTTTTTTAACTACTTTGGTGCTACTTAGAACCTTAGTAAACCGCTTAGGAAATCCATTGTAACATACTTAAATCGTGTACCAAATTAGATTAAAATCGACCTAATAAATTTTGCATAATTAATTTGCAATCTAAATGTTTTTAAAAAAGTTAAAATTTTTTAAAATCTTTCTGAACAAAAAGTAGACCATTTAGAAGTTGGCTAATTTTTTTACATATAAAGAGGTGCTCTACCTATCTAATACACTTTACAGAATTAAAGCCGGAGTATTTAAGGCGCCCCAGCAATGTTTTAAATTTATAAACAATTTTGTGGCTTATAAACAAATATCTTTGTTTAATAATAAAAAAATTAATTTTTAGCAATGCAAATAATTCAAATCGGTATAATTTGACTTAAACTTTCAAATGCTGTCAGCAGAATTGCTATTTTATTTTTAAATCAAACGTTATTCGTGTTCAAAAATTGCAATTTTTCGATTTTTTGAAAGTTCCACCGCGTTTATCTCGAACACTCTGCATCCTACGAAGAAACTTGTAAGAACATTTTCTGCTTAGAATTACCCAAGAAATACAAAAAAAAATGTTTTATTTTGCGAAAAATCGATTTCATGTAATTCCTCAAGTTCTTTGTTTATAACAATCTTATCGACATCCGAATCAACTGTTACCCAAAAAATTCATATTCTACGGGTCAAAATACATAAAAAAACTGGGGTAAGTCCATCTAAATAAAGGAGCCCGTAGCACCCCCTCCTGGCTACAGCACTAATTTGTTTATAAGCCAAAAAATTGTTTATAACATTAAAACATTACTGAGGCTGCTTAAATAAACCGATTTCAAGTCTGCAAAGTGAATTAGATAGGTGGAGTACTTCTTTATATGTAAAAAAATTTACAAACCTTTGTATGTTCTAGTTTTTGTTGTGCAAGATTTTAAAAAATTTTAATTTTTTAAAAAAGTTTAGATTGCAAAATTATTATGCAAAATCTAGTAAGTCAATTTTAAT
Organism: Diabrotica virgifera virgifera; assembly: GCF_917563875.1. Classification (NCBI taxonomy): domain Eukaryota; kingdom Metazoa; phylum Arthropoda; class Insecta; order Coleoptera; family Chrysomelidae; genus Diabrotica; species Diabrotica virgifera. The sequence goes on from NC_065451.1 coordinate 35,230,415, forward strand.
GAAATTTAGTGTACGGTTTTAGCACATTACAAAAATTTTCTAAGCGAATTAGGAAGGTTCCAAGTGTAACCTAAGTGATGGAAAATCATTGAATAAAGACAGGCTTGTTTTGCCCCCTTATTTTATATTTATTGCTATTTTGAAGCAAGGGTGATAAATTAAGACATTTTTAAACAATCGCATCTGATAGAAAATTTTATTATCTTTGTTTTATTTCTGTAGGACATTGTTCTAAAATGAATAGTTTTTAAGTTATAAGCAAAAAAATTAGAAAAAAAACGAATTTTTTGAAATTTTTAAATTTTTAAATATTTTATTTTTTTTTTTTTGTTAATGTTCCGGGCATATTTGAGAAGGAGCATAAATCAATTATTATTAACGAAGTTACCACCTAACTTTATCCGCAAAAATCTGAATGCCACCTCTCACATCCACCTAAAAACAGATCCTTACTAGTCTATAAGCAAATAGAGAGTAAGAGAATGGGTTTAATCGAAGAATATTTTTGAATCGTACAGCCTACTCTAATTAGTATTTTTCTCAATAGCTTGTTTAAGTTTTGTTGATGTTCATAAATGACGCATTTAATACTGTCGTCAAATGGTACCTAATTAGTTATGATATAAAAAATAATTTTATAATTAAATAAGAATGTAGACAATACTCCACTGCCCAATGTTGTTATTTTTATCAAATATTTACATTAAAATTGTTTAGAATATAATATGGCTTATTTTAGTTTTTATATACCAGTTTTTGAATAGTTTAAGGCAACAACTTGTATAAATATGTTTTAATGGTTATTGTTATTAGGTTATTATTTAATAAATCTGCCCTTATTAAATTCTAAACGATTTAAGTACAGTGCGAATTTACGCTTATGCTTGAAAAGAATATTTTAAAGTTACCTTAACAATAAAAATTTTTATGAGAATAAAATTGACCCCTAAAATAGAAATGATAATTATGAATAAATCAAGCAGTATGATTCCGAGACTCTTTTCTTGTGGCATGTTACACATTAAATATCTGATAATTTGTGGACATAAACCAAAACGATTCAGATTAAAATTACTTACACGTTTTTGTCCTTCAGACTTAAAGAACAGAATTTCTGGGCTTGCAAAAGTGAGGTTCTGGGCTACTCACTTGTATGGGCAATTATGTAGTCGAAAAATGCTGGAACGAAATTAAATCATGGGAAAATGCAAAACATACAACAATGCAAAAAATGAACAATAAGCCTTGGTTTAGCCCTAAGTTAAAGAGCTTGCAGAACAAAAAAGAAAGAGATACTTGAGGATGGAGATACCAAAGAACTGATATACAACTGTTACAATTTCAATTTTCAAGTAAGGTCATAGTCTAAGATCTAGTGAAGCCTTCGACTAACGGTCTTCCTGTAAGGCTAGACATTTGTATAGTGATAAATCATAGCACACCAAGGCTAAAAACCATGACCTGGCAGGCATCAGCGCTGCAAGTGTATCTACCAGGTGAATCGAAAAGTGCATAGTTTAGGGGTAAAATAAACTTTCTCCTGTAAAGTTTAAATTTAAGTATGTATATGAGTAAGTTATTTAGAAGAAATGTGTACAATGACAGGCGATTCTGAACAGCATATGTAAGACCTTGCCAGGCGAAGGGAAAGATTAAGATAAAAAAAGATCAAGGCAAGTTTTGTTTATATTTGATTCAGAGTTGGACCACCATCTCCATATAGCTATTTCAGCATCCTTATGCCTCATCAGTGAAGCTCAGAAGTCTCAACTCTGAAGGAAATACAAACAATTCTGCCAATTTAAGGCAAACCATCGCAATGCAATGAATCCACCTCTGAGAGGCAATTTAGCGACATCTCTCGTATTATAAAAATATAATAAACAATATTTTAAATCTAAGACGTTTCGTTAATAAACTGCTTTCTGGCTGCATCCCGTATCTCCGGATTTTACAATATATAATCACAAGAGACGACGAAAGTAGGAGAAAACAAATAGAGGACGCTTAGGCCACGCATTTACCTTCCCTTCGTCAAGGAAAAGGAGCGAAAAACAGTTTCTAAATACTCAAACTGAGTAAAAATGAAAAAGATAAAAAAAAGATCAAGGCAGGTTTTGTTTATATTTCCTCCATATATTTCCTCCATCTCCATATAGCTATTTCAGTATCCTTATGCCTCATCAGTGAAGCTCAGAAGTCTCAACTCTGAAGGAAATACAAACAATTCTGCCAATTTAAGGCAAACCATCGAAAAGATTAAGGTTTTTTTCTAAAATTATTTTTTTGCATCGAACAAAGAGATTTTAGGATTTTTGAATCATTCCAAACTGAAAAGGTCTTTAGTTTCTTTTCTCTTGGGTTATTAGTTTTTGACATATAAGCGATTATAAATTTAAAAATTGCGAAATCGGCCATTTTTAACCCTGAATCTGACATTTAACTGAAAATTTCGATGTTGCCAAGATAGGTCGATATTCTTTAAACATCGACTGATGAAATCCCGAAGAGTTTTTTGCAAAACAGTATCGAAAACCCCTTTGTTTTTAATTGCTTATCAAGCGGGAGCGACACTGTAGTATTATAAGTGAGGACGGTTGAATTAGTATAAATTCATTATCTCGAGAATGGGCAAATTTGAAGAGAAATCCTCAGACAGGTCGATTTTTATTTTTAAATTAAAACTTTTTGGCTTATATATAATATTAGTGACGTCATCCATCTGGGCGTGATGACGTAATCGATGATTTTTTTAATGAGAGGGTTGTATGATAGCTCAATTGAAAGCTTATTTAATTCTCTATTCAGTAATGTAAACATTAACATAATTATTTATACAGGGTGTACAAAAAAAATTTATTAAATTATTTTACACAAAAAGAAGAAAAAATTTTTGCACACCCTGTATAAATAATTATGTTAACTAGTATATTACTGAATAGAGAATTAAATATCCTTTCAAATGAACTCACACAACTCCTACTCTCATTTAAAAAAATCATCGATTACGTCATCACGCCCAGATGGATGACGTCACTAGCATTATATGTATGCCAAAAAGTCGTAATTTAAAAATAAAAATCGACCTGTCTGAGGATTTCTCTTCAAATTTGCCCATTCTCGAGATATAGAATTTATGCGAACTCAAACGTCCTCACTTCTTCTATAGTGTAGAGCCCGCTTAATTAGCAATTAAAAAACAAAGGGGTTTTCGATATTGTATTGCAAAAAACTCTTCGGGATTTTATCAACCGATGTTTAAAGTATATCTATCCACCTTGGCAACATTAAAATTTTCAGTTAAATGTCCGATTCAGGGTTAAAAATGGCCAATTTCGCAATTTTTTAATTTTTAATCGCTTATATGTCGAAAACTATCAGTTAAAAGACTGATAAATTTTGTACACACTTGAATGAATGAAGAAAGTAAAAAAAGTATATTAAAGTCTTTAAATATATTTAGTTTCCTTAGCTAAGCTCTTTCGACATTTATGTCATCTTCAGAGCTAATGCTACAATAAAAATTTAAACTAATGAGTAAAACTGTTACTAATGACTTACTTAGACATCTTTTTACTCATTAGTTTAACTTTTTATTGTAGCATTAGCTCTGAATGTGCCATATATGTCAAAAGCGTTTAGCTAAGGAAATTAAATATATTTACATACTTTAATATACTTTTTTCATTTTCTTCAAAAACTATTAACCTAAGAAAAAAGTCACTCAGACCTTTTCTGTTTGGAATGTTTTAAAAAACCTAAAACAACTTTGTTTGATGCAAAAAAAATAATTTTCGTCTGGCAAGGTCTTATGGTGTTCAGAATCGCCTGTCATTGTACAAATTTCTTCTAAATGACTTACTCAAACACATACTTAAATTTAAACTTTACAGGAGAAAGTTTATTTTACCCCTAAACTATGCACTTTTCGATTCACCTGGTACATACACGTGCAGGGCTGATGCCTGCCAGGTCATGGTTTTTAGCCTTGGTGTGCTATGAATTATCACTATACAAATTTCTAGCCTTACAGGAAGACCGTTAGTCGGAGGGTTCACTAGCTCTTAGTCTATCAAAGAGTAGTCTTTTAAATACGACAATGAAGCTATTTACAAGCATATTCAAGAACCAATTGGAAGAATCCACCATGTGTATGGTTCGTGGGTCTAACAAAAGCTGTTGATTGGGTTAAACTTGAACGATATATTACAAAATCAAAAGCCGAACAGGATCTCGGTAACCATCTTAGAAATCGTAAAACAAATGAACAACGACAATACGATTAAAATTAAAACAAACCATAAAGCTATGGCGAACATACCAACCCCAGGGGAATCAGACATGGAGGTATCTCAACCCGTTCTTATACACTAATGGAAGAAATAATAGAAAATATGAAGCCATGTGGGTCAGAGTGTCCTAACTGATAAGAATATTCCTTTGCCTAATCAAGGAAAATAATCAGAGGCTATCAGTGTCCGACTGTTTTAGTAATTGTATGTTGTAATCAATTGAATATAATTGTAACCAAGATTAATCCCATTTTCTTAAATCTTTCTTAAATTTTTCGTCACTATCAAAGCAACAACTGGTTACCTAGATATGGTAAAGGCTCATACTGTTTGATATATTGTAATTTCTTGCCATTATATTCGGAAACTTTTCAGAAATTTATTCAGTAAAATACGGTCGTATCATCAGTTTGACCTTTACAGCCGGGAGCCTTCCATTATTTTCGTAAATTCACACTGTACTGATACTTATATTTCATAGACATTGTAATTTTCACCAACATCTCAATACGAAACCCTCTCCAACAAAAGCATTTTATTTTTTTCTGGAACAGCTACGTTTCCCGACAATACCGTGACGAGCGACTCCCGACAATGCCTTAAGGAATCCTCTCCAGGATCTATTACGTTCGACGTTTCCATAACAGGTAAGTGTGTACACTTGGCTTGGTTTTTGAGTTTTGGCTCGAAGTTGTTAGAGTATAAGATGTGGGATGACAACTCTTCTAGCTTTGATTGTAAAGATGTTTTGAATAAAATGCATTAGAGCGGATGCAGAGGGTTTCTCGGCTCCTCCGCACTGACAATATTTGGAACTCTATTTAGAATATCGTTTTATATACAGAATAAAAAAGTTCGCTATTCATTTTTAATGGTAAAACATGTTTTTTAATGCTCCAGTCGGAGTAACATTACAATCTGTTCACTATTGGAACAATGAGTAACTTAATTCTAACCTAACCTAACTACATTTTTCTAAGCTAAAGTCTTACTCATCATAGTGAGGCAGATTCGTGCAAATATTATAAGAATTGTGCATTTAATGATAGAAGTATATAATTTGGACCACATATACTACACATATAAAGGTTCTTAATTAGATACGAGGCCATCTCAGATTTTACCTTTTACAAAAATGGAGGTCATTCAAAATGGCGACGATACATTTGTGACTAATAGCAGGATAACTTTTAAACGAAAAGTCCGACTTCAGCGAAATTGCTTCAGCCCGACTTCAGCCCGTTCTTTTTTAATGTATAAGATCGAACTCCTGAACCGGAAGAATCGGTTTATCAGAAGTTGTGTTTTTCCTGATTTTTATCTAAAAATATGTTGTTTTTTGAAGTTATATTTCTTTACGCGCGATATGAGGGTGAATTTTAATAGGATTAAAACCTTTGATCCCGGCGCAGTCGCATTACAACTTTGTTCTGACTGGATGTTCAAATGACATGACAAAAATTATCCAATATGGCAAAACAAAAAAGTTTATAATTGTAGTGATTTTTAAATAGTTTTTAAAGCAACAGGTACGTAATAATTGTAAATGTATCATAGGTACCTACCAAAATACATAGTATGTAATATCATTTGAACTATCATTTGAAGCTACCAAAATACATAGTATGTAATACTTTTATTTACATAATTTGATTACTATCAAAATTTCTATCAATATTCACCTAATATATTGTTTTCTTACTCTGTTTTCTTGTATTTTTTCAATTCTAAATCATTTTAATTCAAAATCAAAATAATTTGATTTACATAATTTAAAAATGTCAAAAGTTTAATCCGTTTAGTTAGTCGATCTTCGCACATAATGACACACTGTCTCCGTGGCGAAGCGTTTAATGCGAGTGAACCCCAATACAACGCCAATACCAGCCGCGCTGGTAAGTTGGTTCAAATACCAAGAGAAACTTTTATTTTTTTATTTTTTTTTTTATACATTTTATGATTGTAAGTATATTTATTATATAATTTTATTTTCAGAAAATACGTATATATTTAGTTAAAAAAATTTCCGACAATTAATATTCAGAAATCATTTGTGGCATTTTTAATGTGTTTGTGTGTGTTTTATTCTTTTATTATTTTAATTTTTGGCACTGTTTTAATAAAAATGTTTGAGAAGTAATAAGCATAAATTAGTTTTATATTTAAATAAAATATAAATAAAAAGTATATTAATTTCGTTTACAATCATATAATCATATAATAGAAGTATAACTTCTTACGCGCGTACAAAGTACACATACATTCTTTTTTTCAATTCATTCACCCTGAATATATTAATTTTTCAAAAAGATAATACCGGCAATGAAAAGAGCATAAAAATATCTTTTAGGAAATATTTCGAACTTTTTAGCTATGTTAATTACCTTGTAATAAATGCATAACTTATCTTCACATGTACCTATGTGCGGCAGATTCGTGCAAATATTATAAGAATTATTGTGCATTTAATGCTAGAAGCATACAATTTGGACCACATATACTACACGTACAAAGGTTCAAATTTAGATATGATGCCATCTCAGATTTTGCCTTTTACAAAAATGGCGGGCATTCAAAATGGCGACTATACATATGTGACTAATAGCACGATAACTTTTGAACGAAAAGTCTGATTTTTCAACGAAAACGATTTTCTGAACGAAAAGTCAAATTTGGTATATCGGTTCTTTTTTTGATGTATAATATCGACTTCTTGAACCAGAAGTACCGGTTTACCAGAAGTTGTGTTGTTCCTGGTTTTTATGTAAAAATATATTGTTTATTTTTTCAATTCTTTCATCCTACATATATTAATTTTTCAAAAAGGTAATACCGGCGTTGAAAAGAGCGTAAAAATATTTTTTGGGAAATATTTTGAACTCTTTAGTTTTATTAATTACCATTTAATAAATGCATAACGTATCTTCACATGTAGGTTATCTATTTGTGGCAGATTCGTGCAAATAATAATATAAGGATTACTGTGTATTTAATGGTAGAAGCATATAATTTGGACCACACATAATACATACACAAAGATTTAAATTTAAATATAGGGCCATCTCATATTCTGTCTTTTACAAAAATGGCGGGCATTCAAAATGAATCTACCGCCCATAGGTACATGTGAACATACGTTATGCATTTATTAAATGGTAATTATAACGTAACTAAAAAGTTCAAAATATTTCCTAAAAAATATTTTTGCTCTTTTCAATGGCGGTATTACCTTTTTGAAAAATTAATGTATACAGGGTGAAAGAATTGGAAAAAACAACATATTTTTACATAAAAAACAGTAAAAACACAACTTCTGGTAAACCGATTCTTCCGCTTCAAGACCTCAATCTTATTTATCAAAAAAATGACCTTGATTCCAAATTTTTCTGAAATCGGAGTTTTCCTTCAAAAGTTATCGTGCTATTAGTCATATATGTGTAGTAGCCATTATGAATGCCCGCCATTTTTGTAAAAGGAACAAAAGTGAGATGACCTCATATCTAAATTTAAACCTTTATGTGTGTAGTATATGTGGTCCAAATTATATGCTTCTACCATTAAATGCACAATAATTCTTATAATATATGCACGAATCTGCCGCACGTAGGTACATATGAAAATACGTTATACATTTATTAAATGGTAATTAACATAACTAAGAAGTTCAAAATATTTCCTAAAAAATATTTTTACGCTCCTTTCAATGGCGGTATTATCTTTTTGAAAAATTAATACATACAGAGTGAAAGAATTGAAAAAAAAAACGATATATTTTTACATATAAACCAGGAAAACACAACTTTTGGTAAACCGATTCTTACCGCTCAAAACCTCGATCTGATGTATCAAAAAAGGAACCGGTATACCAAATTTGGTTGAAATCTGACGTCTCGTTCAAAAGTTATCGTGCTATTAGTCACATATATATAGTCGCCATTTTGAGTGTCCGTCATTTTTGTAAAAGGCAAAATCTGAGATAGCCTCGTATCTAAATTTGAACCTTTATATGTGTAGAATATGTGGTGCGAATTATATACTTCCATCATTAAATACACAATTATTTCACATATCGGCTGCACTATCAGTATTTCTTTAGGTTATATTAGCATATCGCTTATTTACACTGCAATTAACGTGTACACTACCGCCCTATAAGCACTACACTAGCTCATATGGTTTGGTTCTTTTGAGTCTTCTGATCTGGTTCGTGTTGTCAAGTAGCTGGAGGGCCTCAACATTCACGTGATGATGGAGCCTATCTTCGTGGTTCCGGGCAAGTTTAGATATAGTCTGTCTAACGGGGTCGATCCCCAGATCATTGTAAATGATACTGTTTCTAATGTACCAGGGGGCATCTACGATGTTCCTTAGTACCTTGTTTTGGAAGCGTTGAATTATTTGTATATTACTTTCGCTGGCGCACCCCCATAGTTGTATGCCATAACTCCAGACAGTTGTATACTCATAAACCCGTGAGTAATAAACTATGAGTCACGAGTAAAGTAATGGACGATATTATCTATTCAGAAATAATGAACAACGAGCATGTTATTAAACGCCAAACGGTCGCAGAAAAAAGAGTTTCCATGTGTTCAACTTAAGTAGACGCGCTGTATACATATATACATTCCAAGTCTTTAAGAAAAACTCAACGGTCTACAAAAAACAAACCCTTCGCATATTGTTTTTCGATTTAAAACGCGTCTATTGACCGCATAACAAGCTCTAACTCGATTAATCGAGCTACTCACGGACGGATAAACACTAACAAAAGGGCGAGAACTTTTAGAACAAAGAAATGAAAAGGTTACAGCTCAGCTGGAAACGTTTTTAATGAAATGTATAAATAGTATATTAACACATTTTTATGGAAAAATATTTTAGCTTTTTTTGTCCTTGGTCTGCTGATATATCTAATCTCCGCAAGTATACAGGATGTTAACCTCTCCTGTCTATATCTACCCAAACGTTTACCGAAATACATTTTTCGTATTTCTTACGACAAATAAGCAAAAAGGTTTAACTGCTTCTTCTTATTCTTAAAGTGCCTCCTTCTAAATGGAGGTTGGCTACTACAACAATTGCAAATTATTGTCTGTGTTCAGCTGTTCCTATTTTTCTTCTTCTACGGCACTACAGCCAAAATTATGCCTTGGCCTCCTTTATTTTTTGCTTCCACCCTTGCTTGTCTGTGGCTGCTCTTCTCCATACACGGACTCCTAAAAGAGCTTGTGCGTCGAAGTTTACTGTGTCTTCCCAACGCTTTCTTGGCTTTCCAACCGGTCTCTTTCCCTGCATTCTAGCATTCAGTGATCTTTTTAGTAGTCTATTTTCTACCATTCTTATAATATGTCCGTCCCATTGCAATCTTTGTATTCTAATGAAGTCTGACAGGGGGTGTTTCCTTATAAAGATGATAAAGTTTGTTGTTGTATAGACTTCTGAAGATTCCATTTTCCCTAACAGGTCCTAGTATTCTCCTCAGTACTTTCCGTTCGAATGTGTCGAGTTTGTTTTTTGGATGTTTCTTTCAGGACCCAGGCTTCACTGCCATAGCATGTTATTGGTTGAATTAAAGTTTTATAGATTTTCATCTTTGTATTTCGGTGGACACTTTTAGACCGAAATATATGGGAGAGGGCAAAATAAGCTCTGTTTTCCTGCATTATTCTCTTCCGTATTTCTCCATCTTCTCATCCGTCAGCATATATTTTTACTCCCAGGTATGTAAACTTTCCAACCGTTTCAATGTCATCTTCATGTATAATGTTTGTAGGACTATATTTTCTTCTCGTCTGGGTCATTATTTTTGTTTTTTCTGTGTTAATTTCCAGACCTAGCAATTTTGTTTGTGTTTTTAACTCTGCGTATAGTCATCGCCAGTTAACTTGGCGAGACGCACAAACCCAAAATTGCAGAGTGGCTTAGGGGGTGAGCATCAGTCTCTGTGACGTTGTGCGTATTCGCTGTCGCCAAGTTAACTGGTGATTGCAGTATGTTTACTGTGCTCCTGTTGATGTTCTACTGATAATATTAATATCTTCGGCATAATCGGCCAGTTGAACCGTTCGGCTGGTCAGTAGGTTTCCTCGTCCAGTTTGCATTTACCTAACCGCATACTCCAGTGCCAGGTTAAACATTGTTAGGGCCAGCCAATCTACCTGCTTTAGTCCATGCGAAATTTTGAAAAAGTCTATCAGGTGGTTTTGTATTCGTACACCTGCCTGTGTTTAATCCATTGTGGCTTTAATGAGTCTTATTAGCTTGTGTGGTATTGCCAATTCAGCCAGTATATAGTATAGTTTGTTCCTATTGATTGCTTTTATAGTTTGTTCATCAAAATTTCATGGACATCACATACCTCAAACGAAGAAGTGCTGTATAGAATAGGCAAGGTAAGAGAAGTTTTCAACACAGTGAATGTTAGAAGAACATCATATCTAGGCCACATACTGAGAAATAATAAGTACCAATATGCTCAACTTATAGTGAAAGAAAAATCGAAGGAAGGACAGGACTAGGGAGGAAAAGACTATCGTGGCTCAGAAACATCCGACAATGGACAGGGCTAAATTTTGAACAGCTAATAAGAACAGCTGAAGACAGAGAAAAGTTTGCAATTGCGGTAGCCAACCTCCATTGCGGAGACGGTACTTTAAGAAGAAGAAGTTCCTTTTGACTGAGTCGTATGCCTGTTTGAAGTCTACAAACACGTTGTGAACATCAATATCGTGTTTCCATGATTTGCTCAAGATTTGTTTGACTGTAAATATTTGATCCAGTGTCGATCTTCCCCGTCGGAATCCCGTCTGATACTCTCCAATAATATTTTCTGCTAGTGGTTGGAGCCACTGGTTTATAATATACGTGAGGACTTTATATGCTCTACATAGTAGAGAGATTCCACGTTAGTTTTTGCACTGGAGTTTGCCTCCTTTTTTATAGATCTGGCATACTATACTTTTCTTCCAGTCGTCGGCTATTTTCTGTTCTTGCCATATGTCTTTGATGAGCGCATGGATGTGACTTGCTAGGTGGTCGCCACCTACCTTATACAGTTCTGCTGGTATTTCGTCAACTCCCGGAGCTTTATTGTTCCTATTAGTTTTTAACAATTTCACCCCACTCTGGGTATAGAGATTTTTGAAGAGAAGAACTGAATAAAGATGGGTAAAATAAATGATAAGAGATTTAAGACGACAAGAAGAGGGGCTTAGCTCAGGAAAAAAAAATTAAAAGGGCAGAGAGACACTAAATCTCAAGTGAGTATTCGGGCTAGCTTCAATACACCGAATATTGGCTTTGGAGATATGAGAAGAAAATTTGGTAATGAAATTATAGTAACTAGGAAGAAAATGACACTGTTAATACAAAAATGGAAGGAAAATAGATAAGAATGCTAGAGATAAAATAATATCGAGTTACAACAAAGAAAGAAGAAGAAAAAAGGGCGCCAACTCGAACGGACAACTCGGCTCTCAGAACCAAGAAGTTGGACAGGTTCGAGATTTTGAAGTAACGAACAACAGGAACTCTATGACACTGGTTACAACCACCTGAAATACAAAATACTAAATACTGATCTTGTCTTGCTATGTTATATACTGGTAATACAGACTGAAATAAAACACCAACCTTAATACATACAAATATATTAATGATAAATGTTAAATACTAACAATTTACATATAACGCAACGTGATAACAGTGATAGTGGATGGGGAAAAGATCAAATAGGACCGCAAAGGCCACTTAACAAGCAATTATCCGCTATCACTGGCCAAGAAAAGGTATCAAAATCCAAAGCAAAAGTCCGTCAGAATAGCACTAAGTCCTTACAACTAAAAAGTTAGTAGTTATTTCCTAAATTGAACTACGCTAGACCTAGAACGCTACGGTTACCAAAAATAATAAAGACCTCACCTAGCAAAAACACTAATAAGTAAATATATAATGAGTTATATAAATGAGTTATATAAATGAATTATATAAATGAGTTATATAAATGAGTTGTATAAATGAGTTGGTCAGTTACTCTTTATGTACAATATAAAAACCTACAAGACATATTCCCTATTTTAAATCCGCGACAAACCTTTAACGACCCCTTCCCTATCAAATTTTTAAGATACAATTATTATTTATAATGATTATTGAACAAGACCTAATTTTATTTATTTGAAACTACTACTTATATTAAATCAAAAAAAAACAACGACCTAAAACCCTATCTATCAAGAAATATGTACCTAGTTTACCTCGATTGTATGCATACAAGAAGTTTACAGTGCAAGCAAATATAGAGTACCCAAAATATGTAAATAATAAAATTAAACAACTTATCTCAACCACAGTTCCTATTTAAAAAGGTCCAGATAGGAATGAATTTCCTCTTGGCACGGCAAAAACTAGTGGGCTGCTGTGGTGATAAATCCAATCCTGGATGTTGTGAAATAGGTAGTATCCAATTCAATCAAAAGTAACTCTAGGGGTAACCCATACCCGAGTTGCTTACAGTAACTGGCACATAGCTATATGATGGCACATTAAATGATGATCCAATTTACATAAATTGACTAGACTAAGTGTCTATGTGACAAGTAACTAAGGGACGGAATCTAAAATAAATTTTATCAATTTAATTACATTATTTATAACACTATGTGTAGACAGCACAGGGTCACTGCACTGGAAACCAAAACAAAAAACTCAGGTTAGGTATACATATGTCATGTCAAACTGAAACTAATTCAAATCATCAAATCAAACATGGCAGGGACATGCGCATGACATGTCTGATATTCGTTAAAACTTTTTTATATTATTACCTCAGAAAAACCTAGAGCAAAAAGCCTAATGAGAAATTGGAATTTAACTTTAGCACTAAAAACATATGGCCTTGACTGTTCCTTTGCAAATGGAAATGAATATCCTTACCGTAATATAAATTATAATGTGAAATTTAAATTATTTCTTAACCGAAATTAATATCTACAGATAACGAACGAGATATCTAGGATGGTGAATTTGATTTTAAAATGAAGAAATAAAGAGAAATATATCAATATACTCACTTGAGCAAAGCAACACATCGGCGGTATTATAACTTTTTTCCTTTCTTGTAAATAAGTCTCCAGATATAACTACTGCTTGATTATTATTAGTATGGGTTATTGGCTGATGTTCGAGGCCTTTTAGTTATATTTTCCCAATTTTGCCCAAACTCCGTCACCTAAGTAATGACGATGTGTTGCCTCTTTGCGAGTTCGTGACCAACTAAACTAGCAATCGACAATAATCGATTTTCTTTCTATTGGCGCGCCTGTGCACCGAAAAGTCGTTGTTGGATCTTCGCGGGCGTCACCCAAGGATTTTGTAGAGGGGGTATATTTTAATCCAATTTTAATTAAAGTAATTTCATTAGTAGCGTGATCGCTACACCATGTCCATTGTCGGATTTTTCTTAGCCACGATAGTCTTCCTTCCTAGTCCGCTCTTTCCCTCGATATTTTCTTTCACTATTAGTTGAGAATATTGGTACTTATTGTTTCTCGGTATGTGGCCTAGGTATGATGTTTTTCTAACTATTACTGTGTTGAAATGTTCTCGTTCTTTGCCTATTCTATGCAGCTCTTCTTCATTTTAAGTATGCGAGGTTCATGAAATTTTGAGGTTTCTCCGGTAGATCCACATTTCAAAGGCCTCCAATTTATTTATGGTTGATGTTTTAAGGGTTCATGTCTCAACTGCATAGATAAAAGTCGACCAGACCTAGCATTTTGATAAAGGTAGTGAAATTTCGAATTTTGTACAGTCGTTTGATTTTTTCGAAAGATTTTCTGGCCTGTTATATTCTTGATCTTATTTCTAGAGCAGGATTTAGGATACTACTGATACAATACCCCAGGTACTTAAATTTATTGACCTCCTCTAAAATGTGCCCGTTTATTTTGCAAGATTGAGGTACATTCTGGTTTTTTTGGATTAACATTGCCTTAACTGTTTCTTCTTCTTTAAGTACCGTGGCCAAATTTTTAGGCGTGGGTAGCTTCCATAACAATTTGCCGATATCGTTCTCGATCTTGTGCGGCATGTAACAATTGATCTGCTGATAAGCCGATCTAACAGTCCATTGACGAAGGTTTCGGAGCCATGAATATTTCTTTCGACCAATTCCTCTTTTTCCGTCGATCTTTCCATTGAGTATTAACTGCAGCATCCTGTATCTGCTACCTCTCATTATATGCCCCAGATATTCAAGTTTTCTCTTTTTATCATCTTCATTAAGTCACCTTCGCCTTGACCTACTCTGTTTAAGACTTCTCTGTTTGAAATGCGTTGAACCCAAGATATTCTGAGCATTCTACGATACGACCACATCTCAAAGGCTTCTAATTTGTTCATCATGTTAACCTTCATGATCCAGGTTTCACATCCATATAGTAATACAGGATACACATAACATTTTAGGAACTTGATTCTTAGTTGTAAGTTCAGCTGAGAGTTGCTCAGAATAGATCTAAGTTTCATAAATGCTCCTCTTGCAATTTCTATACGAGTTTTAATTTCTTCATCCGGATTTAGTGTCTCGTTTATCCAACATCCTAGGTATTTAAAATTGTTAACTTTTGTTATTGATTCATCATTGACAATTAGTTGCATAGGGCCGACGTCTTGTTTACTAACCACAAGTAACTTTGTCTTTGTTGCATTTATGTTAAGTCCGTTATTGGAGCATTCTCTAATGACTCGATCTATAAGGAATTGAAGAATATTCTCAGCCATGATCGTGGTGTCGTCTGCATATCTGATGTTGTTAATAGTTTCTCCCCCGATTCGAACTCCACATTGTCCTTCCAAGGCTTCATTAAAAATTATAGTATTATTTTGTATTTTGACAACGACACCCGACTTGGGCGTCGAAACGTTAATAAAATCATTTTTAGGTAAAATTGTGGCTTATTTCCCATTTGAATATACTTGATTATAAAAATGCCACAAGAAAATAGCTTCAGAACAACATTAAAAATTATTTCTGAGTATACGTTAAACAAAGTTGGGGATAACACACAACCCTGTCTGACACCTCTTTGAATGCAAATTTTGTCTGTTTCTTTGCCGTCTACCAGAATAGAAGCTTCTTGATTCCAATATAGATGTTGTAAAAGTCTCAGATCTTTATCGTCTATTCCAATCATTTCTAGATATTCAAACAACCTATTATGTTGAACTCTATCAAACGCCTTCTCAAAATCTATAAAGCAGACGTAAATTGGTTTCTGTACTTCCCATGATCGTTGAAGTAATGTTAACATTGAGAACAAAGCTTCCCTTGTTCCCAATCCTTCTCTGAAACCGAATTGTTTGTTTCCCATTGTCTCTTCACATTTCTGCTTGATTCTATTAAGAATTATCTTAAGAAGTAGCTTGATAGAGTGGCTCATCAGACTAATTAGTCTTAAGTCTTTACATGATGATGTATTAGGCTTTTTTGGGAGTGGAATAAATGTAGACTCTAACCATATATGTGGCATCATGCCAGTCTCGTATATATGGTTATAAATGTTTGTTAGTTGTGAGACATTGTCGTCATCCAGAAGTTTGAGCCAGTCTGATGGTATTTGGTCAGGGCCTGGAGATTTCCCATTTTTGCTCTGTTTGATGGCTTTCTCTACTTCCGCTTTTAAAATACTAGGACCAGTATTCGTATACTTTGTGGTGTTAAGTGGTGGCTTCGTATCCAGGAAGAGCTCTTTTATATAGTTAGTCCATTCTTCCTTTTTTTCATCCAAGTCGAGAATTATTTTACCTTTGGAGTTTCTCATAAAGTGAGGAGTTCTTTTTCTCTGAGTGTAGGTAATTTCTTTAAGCTTTTTATGTATATTAAACTCGTCATGTTTTCTTTGTAGTTCTTCCATTTATTAACTGTTTACTTAT
Source organism: Diabrotica virgifera virgifera (assembly GCF_917563875.1). Lineage (NCBI taxonomy): Eukaryota > Metazoa > Arthropoda > Insecta > Coleoptera > Chrysomelidae > Diabrotica > Diabrotica virgifera. The sequence continues at coordinate 35,246,644 of NC_065451.1, forward strand.
GGCATATCTAAGTAAAATATTACGTTAATATGGGATTGACAAATTGGATTTCCTCGGGCTACCTGTATACAGGGTGTCCAGAAACTCTCCCAACAAACGAAGACAGAAGGTTCCTCAGATAGTTTTACGACAATTTAACCCAATTCACCTAGTCCGAAAATGGTTCCTAAGGGAGCTAGAGCTATTTGAAGATGGCGTCTGGTAGTCTTTCTTAAATACCTCCGGAACGCCTCTATTTAGAAAAACGAAAACTGGTACGTTTATTTATCTTCCAGAGATAAATCGATTTCATTAATCACGAATTTCTAGTACCGGTCAGGCGCCCGTTTTGGGTAGGGCAACTGGTATTTTATCGCATAACTTTTTTGTCTTTAACTTCTAAGCATTTTTGACACTGGATTATTAAATTGTGTGGTATCTGAAGACGCCATCTTCAAAGAGCTCTATCTCCCTTAGGATGTATTTTCGGACTAGGTGAATTGGGTTCAATTGTCTTAAAATTATCTCAAGAATCTCCAGTCTTCGTTTGTAGGGAGAGTTTCTGGACATCCTGTATGTTCTTCAGGGTAAATCACTATCAACCAGATGGAGGTTTTTGCTAATTTATTCTTGCTAATGTGCCTATCCGTGACAGAATGTCTTGTTGAACCAGGTTCTGAGGTTCTTTAACCAGGATGGTCTTCTTCTTCCTGGACCTCGCTTTCCAAATATTTTATGTTTTTTTGTCATTTTGTTATTCCATGCTTTTTTTATATACAGTAAAACCTGTGTTATCGGTCACCTGTCAAAATTGGCCACCTGTACTAACGGCCAATTTCAAAATTCACTAAACAAATTATATGTAGATTCCCTTATTTATTATCCGGTATTTACGGCCACCTTTATAATACGGACGCGGCCAAATAATCACATATTTTTAAAGCACATTTTATAGAAAGGACATCGCACACATCTTATGGAAAATATAATGTCACTCAAATTCAATAAAATTTATACGAATAGATTCGTTTTAAATTAACGGCCAAATCTTATCATTGCGCCAACTCTTAATTATGATTAATTACGGCGCAAATTGCAATTAAAGTTTATCGAAATCACATTTTTTGAGTCAGTAAAAGTGTCAGTTACAATTAGCGTTACCAGGTGTCCCGATTTGCGCGGGACGTCCCGATTTTCAGGGGTCTGGGGACGCGTACCGATTTGTACCTGATCGGGACACTAAATGTCCCGATTTTCACCCACGAAAACCAATTCAGGAAGACTTCCAGTGGCAACAAACAAGGCTCTCCTAAAATCGGAAAAATCGAATGAAAAATATAATTTTAATAAAAAATAAATAATTTACTGAATCTCTTTTTTTTTTGTAATTTTATCTGATTATTATTATTATGTAGGATTAAATACAGATTATAGAAACACCTTGTAGTCTAGTAATGAACGTGAAATACGGCGATACCGTGTAATTTTCAGGACCAACTCCGAATTGCATGAAAATTTGGACGGCTTGTGCCATTGGTTGCTTTTACTAGAGGGGTGACAGTCACCCCTAGTTGGGGGTGAAAAACCGTGCGTTTAAAATAAGTCTGGAGATGGATAAATTGACTAATTCTAAGCAATTTTAGTTCTATAGAATTTCAACTTAGTTAATACTTTTCGAGTTATTTACGATTGAAAATGTTTATTTTTCGACAAAAAAATCACGTTTTCAGGCGATTTTCACAAATAACTCAAAAAGTATTTAATCGAAAAAATATTCTTAGCAAAAAAATGTACCATAATATAAAAGAATGAAAAAAATTGTGAACTTGTAAAGTCTATAGACCCAGCAAAAGCAAAGTTGTAGCTCATGAAAAATATATTTTTATTCGTCAAATTCCAAATCAAATATTTCAACGTGAAATAACCAAGAAATGAAGCACTTTTCGGGAAAAAGCAATTAAAACTGTTTTAATAAAGCTTTATTTTTATGTTTTAAAAAAGTTTCTAGTATCAAAACTAAGCGAGTTATGCTCAAAATCAAGTTGACTCCTTTTTTATTGGTAAAAAAATCGTGAAAATTTCTCCCTACTTAGCACCCCAAATAAAATTAATCGTTCCCGCTTTACAAACAATTTACTTTACTTATGTATTTTTTACATGACTGAAAGGGCCTGAACGAGTCACTAATCACGAGTGTATGCAAAATATGAACAGCCATATTTTAACCAATTTTTGTCTTACAGAAAAACAAAATGAATCTATCATATTTATAAAAGCAAAACCTACCTACTTTTTACTCCTTGAGATTTTTAGTACTTTTAAAGTTATTTTGAAAAAAGGGCATTTTACAATATTTTAGAGACTTTTATATAAAACAATATTTAAAAAAATTTAATCAATTTAAAAAGTTTTAATACGTTTTGCCAGAATATTGCTTAATTTTTTGGTTATTTCAAGTTGAAAAATTCGATTTGGAATTTGACAAATAAGAAGGTATTTTTGATGAGCTACATACAACTTTGCTCTTACTTGTTTTATAGACTTTCTAAACATACAATTTTTTTTGCTTTTTTAAAAGCTACATTTTTCTAAGGATATTTTTTTCGATACAATTACTTGAAAGTATTGACTTAGTCAAAAAATTATATAGAACAAAAGTTTTTTATTAACTGACTAAGGAGTCAGTTGATCCATTTTGGGACTTCCTTTAAACGGGCGTTTTTTTACCCCCTAGAAGGGGTAACTGTAACTGTCACCCCCCAAGTAAAAGCAACCAACGGTACAAGTTCAACTTTGAAGTAGACAGTAAGTAGAACCTAAAACCAGATTTTCATTCAATTCGAAGTTGACTCTGAAAATTACACTCCAAAACGGTCATTTACTGGGCTATTGTTGTTTATTTGTCCCGATCTACAACCCTAAATCCCGATTTGTTTTTGCATATGTACCGATTAAAAAGAAATCGGATCTGGCAACACTAGTTACAATTACTATTGCTCTGGGTGCTATTCACAAGAGCTTAAACCCCGCTGGGTCTAAGCGGATTAGTGAAACTAATCCGCTGATTTATGGAGTACCGACAATTTGGGTATTTTAAAATATTTTTTCTCTCTCTAACTTATGTACGTACCCATTTGATTTCAGATTTATTTATATCAATTTCTGCTCTTATTATTGAAAATATAGAGTTGGCGCAATGATAAGATTTGACCGTTAATTTAAAACGCATCTATTCGTATAAATTTTATTGAATTTGAGTGACATTATATTTTCCATAAGATGTGTGCGATGTCCTTTACCTGTTAATGTCGGCCAAATATTTTTGTCAACTTGTTGATAGAAATTCCCAGTACTATGTTTAATACCTATTGTACCTACCTAAAAAGGAATTAAATAATTAGGGTCGGTGTGGTGGTCATAAAATGTCATAAAAGAGGAAATGTTTGTCATTATTTATAAGTACGGTTTAAGATTACAAAAGTTGACCGAAAAATATGGTGTTGTAAAAACTCAAATTATCAAAGGACATGATAAAAAAATAACAGTGAATTGAAAAATTCTTCAACAAAGCTTAACATCCCCTTTTTTCGTAGTATTAGTAGAGTCCGTTCATATATAGAATTATATTTGCTTTTAATAATAAAATAAACAAAGTTCCAATTATCTTTTATGTATTTGTGGACTACACAAACTGGCAATACCGGCCACCTTTCTATATCGGCCAATAGTTCGTTCATTTTTAGTGGCCGTTACTGACAGGTTTTACTGTAATTGTGATTTGTCATCCCAGTTGTTCGTATGTATTCCTTGCTGGTTGCATCATTATGTTTATCTGCCATTGATTTGCGCATATAATATCTGTAGTATGTAAATTTAATTACAAAGGTTATTACTTAATAGCTTTATTTAACTTTCCCTTCTACTTAATAGTTTATATACTGATGTGATCTTGATTATTGATATGAGATAATATTCTTATATGTCATTTAATTTAATCAATGCATTAATAATAATCTAATTAATTTACCACATCACATATCAATATGTTTTCAATCTCAGGGCGAATTATAAAATTAATTACTTACTCTCGTGGCTTCTAAGTATTTCTCAATGGTTCCTAATCGGGATAGGAAAGAAAAGAGTAAAATAATACACACATATGGGTTACAATTATAATCAAAATATTGTTTATTTTATTTAAATGGCAATCACTGCTTAATATTTGCTAGATCTTATTTTTCTTAAACATAACATTTACAAATGGGAATCTTATTTCCTTTTGGTTTCCAATTGAAAGTTTTTATTAACATTTAACTATTAGGATTTATTAGCAACAATTCTATTTAAGTTTGATGAAGTTTTTCTGATATTATTTATTATGTTCTTCAATTTATAATGTGGTATTTAATACGAAAAACCCATACATTCATGTCCAAACAAATGAGACTGACCTTTTTCTGGTGAACTGAGAATGTCTTCACACAAGACCCGTTTCCTGCTATCCTTGGCTGCGATCAAAACCTCGTCCTGGCTTTCAGTAATGTTCTCCTTTGAAAACTAGCTCGTATAGCTCTCGTACCTGCTTCTGTCGTGATGCTGTATTCTACCTTTTTCGAAACTGCAATCAGCTACCGGGACACTCTTGGCTCAAGGAGGTTCTTTTACTCTCAACCTGGCCTACCTCTCGTTCCACGATAGATACTCCACACTCACGGAACTACACCGGCTTTCTCACTCTCCGTACACTACCGTCTACTACTGGACTTCACTTCTCCACAGCTCAAAACATTCTGATCTCTATTTGTCATTCATTCCCCTACTTTCTAAATATCCCTTCCAGATTCACAAATCAACCTTCCACCACCAACTCTCATTCGCAGTATTCCTCAAAACCAATTTTTAATCTTTCTAAATATGCTTAATGGTTTTCAAAAAAGAAATAGTTAATTCCCATTCTAAAATTACTTTCTACTATTTACAAAATTTAATGACCTATTCTCTATTTCCACTAAGTCTTATTTAGCATCGGCTAATGATCGAACCTTCCGCGAACAACGATAATGACCTATTATCGATTCCAACTGAGTCTTATTTAGCATAGGCTAATGATCGAACCTTCCGCGAACAACGATAATGGTACGCGCCATTCACTTTGTTTATTCTAAGCGCATTTTCCCGAGTTTCGTTTAATCACTTCTTAAAATTAAATATAACAGTTTGTTGTATACAGGTTGTTCTACATTTATATGCCCGTGGTTGAGAAAATTGAAAATATTTTATATTAAATTGAATCCTTTTTATAATTATCAAAATTTAATTTTCATATCAAATAGAAATATAACAATACATGACTTGTTTCTTAGTTTTACTGAAAGACGAAATAGAAATAATATCTTTAACAAAATGTTTAAAGTTTTTCAGAGAAGCTAGTGATTACATTTCTCTAATGGGATTTCCAGGTCAATGAAAACTAAAATTCGCTTGGTGAATAGTTCATATATTAGACCAGTAGGAAGGAGATATTTGTTGAATAGATTGAACTTATATATTTTTCCATTATTCTCTTCTTTTATATATTTTTCCATTATCTATTATTCCATCTATTATATTCTTCAAAAAAATTCACGAAATTTTGTGAAAATTTAAGATTTTGTGTTGCAAATACACTGTAATTTTTTTTAATTTAAAATATTTATTATTTCCTTTTATTTTCAGTTAATCTCAAAAAAGCACCTTAATTTTCTCACGTCAAATCATCTGCTTTTTTTAAGTAGGTGTGCTTTTTGCTCGTTAAATTTTTTACTTTTTAATGGTGTAAAAAAATCGTTAATCATTATATAAAAATTTGGGCTCTTTATTTAGATTTACAGAGTAATTACCCGAATAAAGCAGGATTCCACATAAAATGATAAACGAAAAAATTGTAAATTCAAGAAAACACAAAAAAAAACAACAAATATAGAAATTGTAAGGAAGTTCGAAAATAGTTCATTTTCTAGATAATAAAAATACCATTTAAATGGGATTTTTTGTATAAAATGTTTGTTGCAAATTTTATCAGTAACAATTATAAAGTTCTAATTACATTTATATAATATGGTGTAAAATTTGACATTCTGTCAAAACGGAAATTATAACGATCCTCCCGAAATATATTAAATTTTAATATTTTTCGAAAAAAAGAGAAAGGTTATCTGTGATTATATTTGTTTCCTATTGTCCAACGATAAGAAACGAGTAATTAATATCTGTGTTTTGCTTTCATTAAATAGGATTCAGTTCAAAGTAAAACCGAAGTGATTTCTAAGTTGTGAAAATACTTCCAACAGGGAACGGACCATTATAATGTAATAAGGTAATTAATAAAAATTTTATACTGCGACTAAATCAGACACATTTCTCAAACAAGCTCAATTATATTATTTTTTGAAAATAATTGAAAAAATTGGAAATAATGCGAAAATTTTTCGAAAGCTTGTTGCCCGTTGGCAACAAAATTGCCGATTGTCCTCGTGAAAATTTGGCATTAAATTAAAAGTTTATTTTGGTTAATATTCTTAAATGTGACCATTGTCAAACCAGAAAACTCGTCGTAAGTATACATACTTAAATTTATTCTCAGTATAATAATGTAAATAGATTATTCCCAGTATAATAAAAATATAATAATTGGACAGAATTAAACACGTGATAAAAAATTTGACTACGCGATTGAAAATTATAATCCTTAAAAAATAATCAGTACAACTAAATTTGTTTGGGCAAAATAAACGAAAGCATTAGTTTTTAATATTTTTTTAAGGTAAACAGAATATTACATTTTATATTTATGTTAAATTAAACATCTTCTTTTTTACGTGCCATCTCCGCGACGGAGGTTGGTAATCATTATGGCTATTCTGATCTTAGATGCTGCTGCTCTGAATAATTCGATTGTTGTGCATCCGTAGCATTCCCTCAAGTTACGCAACCATGAGATCCTTCTCCTTCCTTCACTTCTCTTGCCCTGGATTTTCCCTTGTATAATTAATTCAAGTATGTTGTATGTCTCATTGCGAATAACATGCCCCAGGTATTGCAACTTTCGAGTCTTGATGGTTTCCAATATTTCCATTCTTTTGTTGACTCTTCTCATGACTTCGTCGTTTGTTACATGTTCGGTCCATGACATCTTCAGGATTCTTCTATACACCCACAGTTCAAATGCTTCCAATTATTTAGTAGTCGAAGCGTTAAGTGTCCATGCTTCTATCCCGTAAAGCAGAGTCAAGAAAATATAACACTTGTCAGCCTAACTCTCAAGTCTCATGTCAGTTCTCTTGCACAAAGTACCTTTCTCATTTTATTAAAGTTTTTCGTGCTTTTTCCATTCGAACTTTGATTTCTTTGGAGTAATCGTTTGTGTGATTAATTATTGTGTCAAGAGAGTTGTAGTTTTTAACTTGTTCTAAAATTTTACCGCTAATTTTTAAAAGCCATTTAGGTTTCGATATTGAACATTAGGGTACTTTTTCGATATTAAATCAAAATAAGGGGAAACAATAAAATGTTTTAAATCAAACAAAAAAATATATTATATTTAGGACATAAGAAAGTTTTAATCAAATTACATAGTTATTTTTTTGTGGAAGATAAAAATAAATGATCAAAACCTTGGTTAATTGAATTTTTCATTGAAAAAGGCTTTTAATTGGAAAGGCGCAAAATGTCGCCTGTCAAAATTTTTAATGTGTTATAAATGTATTCGTCTTTTCGAATGCCAAGGAAACTAATAAGCATTTTTGAAAAATTAAGATGCAAAATGAAAGATTACATTGTTACCAAGGGCCGAAAGTGCTTTAGAATAAATAAGAAGTTTCTTTTGAATGAAGTATTTGCAATTAACAATCACACTAAATTTTCTCTTTTATTTCCACCCCTGTAGCTGATTAAAATAGACATTATAGAAGTATTTATTAATTGAATTTTTCACATAAATTTTAAGGTTAGCTCACTTTTTGGTTTAAGGGAAAAGGCGCAAAATGTCGCCTGTCAAAATTTTTAATGTGTTTTAAATTTATTCGCATTAAAAACATTAATATTATTGATATAAAATGTTAATAAATTTTATTTTTTGTTATAAGAATCAAAGGTAAATATAATTAGGCGAATGAAGCCTTAGGTTTCGCAGTCAATATCCCAACCACACACACACACACACAAATTTATTCGCCTTTTCGAATGCCGAGAAAACTAAGTATTTTTGAAAAATTAAAATGTAGAATGAAAGATTACGTCATTACCGAGGGCCGAAAGTGCCTAAGAATAAATAAAAGTTTCTTTTGAATGAAATGTTTGCAATTAAAAATCACACTAATAGGCTATTGATTATGGATTTTAGAAAGGAACTACAATTAACGTTAACAGGGTTTTAATATTTCATATAGTCAATGGACCTCTATATTTGAAAAAACCGCGGAGTGCTACCATTTAAATGGGTGCGTTTTTGAGAAATGGGTGAATTAGTCCCTAGACACAGGGCGAATTAGGGTGAGTTCTATGCACATTTAGTGCAAACACGTCTATAGAAAAATTGTTCTAGCTTAAATTTACTATCGAAATATCACATATTAGAGTCAACAACATGTTCTTTACAAAAATATAACCAAAAGAAAAGCAAGAAAAAACATGAAAAACAGCAATTTTGTTTTTGCCCCATAACTTTTTTTTCACGGGGATATAGGTATAGGTGTTGCTTCATATAAAAAGAACTTCCATCCTTTCTCTTTAAAATGGCGTTTAGTAGAAGTTCCTCTGATTTACAATTTCCAAAATATGATTTTTCAAATTTCGCCACTCACAGCGATTTTATGATATTTTCCTTGTTACTTCGCAAACATTGTTCTGTAACTTTTTCTACGCATTTCTAGGTATACGCAATGGTACATTTAGTAGAAAGATAATTCAATTACCTTTAAAATGTTTTACCGTAGAAGGCCGTGTGACTATATTTAAGCAAGATATTATGGCTTTTCAAAATTTTATACTTTTAATGATTTTCGATATATTTTACGATTATTTTTAAATTTCACATTATAACTTTTTTTATTGTATATTTGGTTATATATATGATGTAATAAAAAGGAAAACTCATTTTCTTTACTTTAAAATGGTGTACTGTAAGAAATTCTAGGACTACTTTTAAACAAGATATGCTTTTTAAAAGTGTGACATATTATACACATGCAATAGTTGGAACCATATGGAAAACTTTTTTAGTATTAATTTTATGAAAAAAAGTTTTTCTTTATAAAATGCTTGCCTTGTGTGAAACCTAAAATGCAATCATTAGATATAAAATTTTATTAATAGTGTACGAGGTATGTTAAAAAGTATGAATTTGCTCAGGAGTAAAGTACTTTTAGATTTCACAATATCGAAAAGTGTTATTAAGAAAAATTATTTGGAGTTAAAAATTATGTTTTAACATGAAATTATATTTTTCTAATTGAAAAAAAATTTTTTTAATTTTTTTAAATTACGGATACTCTTGGATATCCTACGGATATCATGTTTAAAAATAGTCCTAGATTTTTTTGGAATATACCATTTTAAAGTAAAGAAAATATGCTATTTTGTGTTATATAATAAATATCCCTAAATTTGCAAGAAAAAAAATTATAAGAAATTTAAAAAATAATCATAAAAAATATTAAAAATCAATAAAAGTATAATTCCTTGAAAAAGCAGAAGTTGCTTCAAAATAGTCAAGCAACCTTATACAATAAACCATTTTAAAGGTAATTGACTCCTCTTTCTAGTAAATGTACCATTGCATATACCTAAAAATGCGTAAAAAAAGTTACAGAACAATGTTTGCAAAATAATCGGGAAAATGGCCCAAAAATGATGTGTGCGGCGAATTTTGAAAAATCCTATTTCGGAAAATATAAATCGTAGAGACTTCTACTACACATTATTTTAAAGAGAAAGAATGTAAGTTATTTTTAGCTACAGCAATGTTTATGTTTATACTTATATCCTCGTTGAAAAAAGTTATAGGGCAAAAAACAAAATTGCTTTCTTTCGTGTTGTTTTTTTGCTTTTCTTTTGAATACATTTTTGTAAATAAAAAGATTTTTGACTTTAGAATGTCATATTTCGATAGTAAATTTAACCTGGAACAATTTTTTTGTAGACGTCTTTGTACCAAAAGTGCATAACACTCACCCTAATTCACCCTGTGCCTAGGGACTAATTCACCCATTTCTCAAAAACGAACCCATTGAAATAGTAGGTTTTGAAAACTCCATGGTTTTTTTAAATTTAGAGTTCCATTGACTATATGAGACAATAAAATCCCGTTAACGTTGTAGTTCCTTCTATCTCTCTTATTTTGAACATAATCAATGGCCTATAAATTTTCTCTTTTATTTTTACCCCTGTAACTGATTAAAATATACATTATAGAAGTTTTCAGGGACTTTCAGCCCTCAGTAATAATAACTCTCTTTCATTAATTAACCCTCTTTCATTCAAATAAATTTTGAAAATATTTAAATTAAATATAATGATTTAAATTTTTCAAAGATATTTATTAGTTTTCTTAGGATTCGAAAAAAATTAATACATTTAAAACACATTGAACATTTTGACAGGTGACATTTTGCGCCTATGCCCTTAAAGCGAAAGGATTCGGCCCTGGTCTGTATTTCGTCGTATGTCTTTTGAAACTTTAATATGAATCCTATAAAAATAACCATTTTAGGTTACTTGTTAAGATAACAGGAATCTTTTATAAGATTATGAAACCATGAGAAATTTCAACTAGAGCTTCAGTATCTAAGAATGGCGACTTTTTGCAGAAACGAGCCATTCAAGGGTCTTGTTGGCTGGGCTATAATTTCATATCACAAAGCAATGCACTCTTGAAATGAGATGAGATGTGGAAGTACACTCCAGGGATTTTTAGTATTACAATCCCGACGGGAAAGATCAGACAACTATTTTCTCGGAGTGCTGTAGGGCTTAATATTTTTAAACATTTATCGACATTCATTCAGAAGTGCTTAATAGATATTTTAAAGGAAATATGTTTTTTGTGTACAGAATACTGATACCATCAATTTTTATCTACAAATCTTAGGAACTAACTGCTTGTCTAAAAATTTCCCAGTGGTCATTTTAATTTTTCTCTAAAATGGCACCATGAAAATAATGTTATCTACATATTTACTTCTTTACTATTGTTTTCACCCAATTTTGAAAAAATGTGAAAACTTTGAATTATCCACGTCCGTCTGTCCGTCTGTCTGTCTGTCTGTCCGTCTATAATCACAACTCCTCCGTTCTTATACCAGCTAGAATGACAAATGAGGTGTCAAATGAAAGTTTATAATCCAAGGATATTACTAAAGGTGAGAAATTTGACCTAGGCTGTCTGTCAGTATGTCCGACCGCGAATATAACTCCTACGTCATTGTACCAGGTAGAATGGCAAATGAGGTGTCAAATGAAAGCTTATAATCCAAAGATGGTACTAAAGGTCAGGAATATTACCTAGGCTGTCTGTCCGTCGGTCTGTCTGACCGCGAATATAACGCCTCCGTCCTTATACCAGGTAGAATGACAAATGAGATATAAAATGAAAGCTTATAATCCAAGGATGGTACTAAAGGTGAGAAAGATTACCTAGGCTGTCTGTCGGTCTGTTCGACCGCGAATATATCTCCTACGTCATTGTATCAGGTAGAATGACAAATGAGGTGTCAAATAAAAGCTTATAATCCAAATATGGTAATAACGGTGAGAAATTTGACCTAGGATGTCTGTTTAAATTGCAAAAAGTTTAACTAACAATGTCGTAAAATTAAGTTGTGGCACGCCAGATACATATAGAAAAATGGTTAGATATTTTAATGAACATAACATTCAGTTAAAACAGGATCGAGCCTATAGAGTTGTAATAAAATATCTTCACCACTCTACTAACACCGAGGACATAAAAACGAACTCCTAAAACTGAGTCATAAAGTTCGAAATATAATAAATGCACAACACAGAATTACCAGAGAGCCACTTAATTTGTTCTTCGTTGATCTCGAACCGGCAGCAAATAACAAAGATATTTATATTTTAAGGGGGCTACAGAATAGAGTTATTGAAATTGAACCTCCCCGAACAACCAAAACTCGCATAATACAATGCATGAGATGCCAACAATACGGTCACTCCATGTCATATTACAATAAGCCATTTGTATTCGTCAAATGCGGAGGAGCCCACAGTACCACAACTTGTCAGAAGACTAGAAAACTCCAGAAAAATGTGCACTATGTGGTGGGGATCACCCCGCAAATTATAAAGAATGTGAACATACCAAAAAATTTCTAATATTAATAACAGGTATCATAACAGGGGAAACGTAATAAATCCAGCAATAAATCAAATACATACACAACCCAGAATATATACAAAACCCAGGATTCAGAATCAGTATGAAAGTTACGCTCAAGCTACAGCAAATATTCAGAACAATAACGAAGATACAGCGAGTATATTTACCAAATTTCTAGAAGAGTTTAAAAATTTATTAACCAGCTAATGCAACAAAACAGTATGGTGCTCAACATAATTTCCACGCTAGTAAATAAAGTGAACTAACAATGTCTAAGTTCATAAGAATTGCCCAATGGAATGCCAATGGTCTTCCTAATCAAAAAGAAGATATAGAACTATTTCTGGAACAAAATTTCATAGACATATTACTAGTAAGTGAAACCCATTTTACAGACAGAACCTACTTCAAGATACCTAAGTATAAATAATTATATAACAGAAATCTCCCAGACGGTACAGCTCACGGAGGTTAAGCCATATTGATAAGAGAAACTATAGAACATTATGAAATGCTAAAATGCGAAACAAATCACATTCAAGCGACATCCATAAAAAAATTAAAATATTGTTTATTATTTTATTTAAATTATTTTTAATTGTTTTATTACAGTAAACTTTGTATCTGAGTTTTTCGTCTTCCTCTTTTTGTCAAAATAGAAGGACTAGATCTAAAAAGTAATCAAGATTATTCAATCTTTACTTGTCTTTGCTGGACATAAATCTCCCTCACACTTTTCCATCTGTTTCGATCTTTTGTCTCTTGCATCCAATTCATATGGCAACATTTTAGATCGCCAGCCCAAGGTGTTGGATGACCTCTGCTTCGGTAGGATATGGAGCCATGGAGCCTATCTCTTGGTATCTTTGTCTGTTTGAGATCTTGTCTCGTAGTGAAGCGCGCAACATATAACGCTCCATCGTCCTTTGTACAACGCGGATCTTCTACACGATTGTCCTCGTCATGGTCAACGTTTCTTTTCCGTAAGTCAACACTAGCTTCTTCTTTTTTTAAGTACCGTGCCTAAATTTTTTAGGCGTGGGTAGCTTCCATAACAGTTTGCCGATATCGTTCTGGATCTTGTGCGGTTGGTAACAATTGATCTGCTGATAAACCAGTCCATTGACGAAGGTTTCGGAGCCATGAATATTTCTTCCGACCAATTCCTCTTTTTCCGTCGATCTTTCCGTTGAGTATTAACTGCGGTATCCTGTATCTGCTACCTCTCATTATGTGCCCCAGATATTCAAGTTTTCTCTTTTTTATCATCTTGGTTAAATCACCTTCGCCTTGACCTACTCTGTTTAAGACTTCTCTGTTTGAAATGCGTTGAACCCAAGATATTCTGAGCATTCTACGACATTCATCACTAGCAAAACACACTTACTAAAGGTTTTTTTTTGAGGCCTATTGGTATATCCGACAATTTAAAAATGTTGTTCAAGTAGTTGAAGGCTGACTAAGTAAGTCAGAGAAGTTCAACGGTTTGATTATCTAGATATTTATAGGCCATCACAGGTTAAAACAAATTTTATATCAAAGTTTAGGTGGGTACAAAAGATATTTTCAAGAAAGTATCCAAATCATACAAGGGGATCATTGTTTAAATAATTAAAAAGTGGTCATTTTTGCAAAAAAATTACTTTTTTAACTGCTGAGGTCATTAAATTACTAATGAAGGTCTATAGGATTTTTTTCTGCAAAGTTGAAGGGTAAATTTTTCACATAAGACTTACTAAATTAAATTTGACCCCCTATTTATTTAAATAATTATACATAAATTTTTAAAAAACAAATTTGCAAAAAATTATTTTTAGCGTTTTAAATAAGCAATATAAAATATCTTATTTTACAGACTAAGTTGCGATATATTATCAGTATTAAGTAAAAAAAAATTGGTCGAAAAATATTTAATATTTTTTGAGATATTGAATTTGTTTATTAAATGTTACTATATTTTCAATTGCAAAAACGCGGTTGTTGCCAAAGAAATATTCACCTGCTTAAGATCTCATTATTTTTATTTTTATATATATTTTCGATAAATTTATTGATAAATTCAAATTTCAGTTAAACTCCCCACTAAAATGGCATTTGAAAATTATTCAAATTTGTTTATAATTTGTTTTTTAATAACGTCGCGGGGATTAAGTATTTTGAAATGTCGTTTCCATAATTGGATTCCTGGGAATTTTTTACTAATTAACAAAATTTTTTTGTCATTTTTCTTCTTCTTTTTTTTTTCTTTGAGTTATATTACTACGGGCCCTTTTAGGGTTAAATTTTATTAAGAATGTCGAATCTCTGAGTTGTAGATTCTAGACCTAAAAATATTAACATTTAACTAAAATCTCTTAAATAAAATGTGGCTACTTACTGAGTTACAGGGTGTTTTATTTAAAAATTTAAAAATTATTGTTACCAAATACTTTAAAACTATTTGACGTATCCTTATCATACTTGGCAGAAAGTGTGGCTATTATACACCCTATTAAATTGTGATTAATAAACGTTTCTAGCTAGTGCCAGAGGCGTACGACAGGGGATAGAGAATGATTGACCCTTCCCAAATTCTACGCCACTGAGTGAATTACTATTGTAGCGAAATTTTTCGATTCTCCAATACTTTGTATGTAAATAACTTTATTGGTATCGATAAAGTCATCAGTTTGAGAGATATTGGAAATTTAAAATGAATGAATGAATGAACCAAAATAACTATGCCGTTTTATTTTTAACGACCAATATCTCGAAAACTAATGACTTAATCGTTACCAGTCAAGAGTATATTATTTACATAGAAAGTATTGGAGAATCGAACAATTTCGCTAAAATAGTAATTTCCTCAGTGGCGTAGAATTTGGGAAGGGTCAACCATTAACTGGCCCCTGTCGTACGCCTCTGGTGGTAGCTAGAATCTTTTATTTATCACAATTTAGTAGATTGTATAGTACCCACACTTTCTGCCAAGTATGATACGGATATGTCAAATAGTTTGAAAGTACGTGGTATAAATAATTTTTAAATTTGTAAATAAAACACCCTGTAACTCAGTAAGTAGCCACATTTTATTTAAGTGATTTTAGACCAATCTTAATATTTTTAGGTCTAGAATCTACAACTTAGAGATTCGACATTCTTAATGAAACTTAACCCAAAAAGGGCCCGTAGTGATATAATGCCAAGAAAAAAAAAAGAAGAGAAAAAAAAGACAACAAAATTTGTTAATTAGTGAAAAATTCTCAGGAACCCAATTATCGAAACGGCATTTCAAAATATTTAATCCCCGCGACGCTATTAAAAAAATAAATTATAAACAAATTTGAATTATTTTCAAATGCCATTTTAGGGGGAATTTTAATTGAAATTTGAATTTATCAATACATTGGTCGAAAATATACATAAAAATAAAAATAATAAGATTTAAGACAGGTAATTATTTCTTTGGTAACAACCGCGTTTTTTCAATTGAAAATAGAGTAACATTTAATAAACAAATTCAATATCTCAAAAAATATTAAATATTTTTGGACCAATTTTTTTTTAATAATACTGATAACATAGCGCAACTTATCCTGTAAAATAATATATTTTATAGTGCTTATTTAAAAAGCTAAAAATAATTTTTTGCAAATTTGTTAAACTTTTATGTATAATTATTTAAATAAATAGGGGTAGTCCTGTCGCCAGGGGGGGGGTACAACGGCCTTCTTAATTCAGATGGACTTACCCAAGTTTTTTGATGTATTTTGACCTGTAGAACACGAATTTTTTGGGTAACAGTTGATCCGGATATTGATAAGATTGTTATAAACAAAGAAGTTGAGGAATTACATAACAGCGATTTCTCGCAAAACAAAACATTTTTTTGTATTTTTTGGGTCATTCTAACCAAAAAATGTTCCTACAAGTTTTTTCGTAGGATGCATAGTTTTCGAGATAAACGCGGTTGAACTTTCAAAAAATGGAAAAATTGCAATTTTTGAACCCGAATAACGTTTGAATAAAAAATAAAATAGCAAGTCTGCTTACCGCCTTTAAAAGTTTAAGTCAAATTATATCTGTTTTGAATATTTGCATTGCTAAAAATTTATTTTTTGATTGTTAAAAAAAGCTATAAACACATACTGTTTCCCGTGCCTAATACAGTCGAAAAAATGAAAGAATACCCATGAACGAACATATAAAATACGCTTTTTTTCCTGTCACCGTGTCACAAAGAAAATTGCCCAGCGCAAGTACATGTAATAATAATTATTACATGTACTTGCGCTGGCCAATTTTTTGTGTGGCACGGTGACAGGAAAATACAGCGTGTTTTATATGTTCGTTCATGGGTATTCTTTCATTTTTCCTACTGTACATGCGTTTTAATGCATGCTACTTAGAAATAGCCCCGCTTGCACTTTTACCTCCTCTACGTACTCGTTCGATTTTAAATGAGAAATCATTGAAACATCACTCAAGCACTAGGTGTTTATAGCTTTGTTTTAACAATAAAATAATACATTTTTGGCAATACAAATAATTAAAACCGATATAATTTGACTTGAACTTTCAAATGCGGTAAGCAGAATTGCTATTTTATTTTTCAATCAAAAGTTTTTCGGGTTCAAAAATTCCAATTTTTCGATTTTTTGAAAGTTCAACCGCGTATATCTCGAAAACTGTGCATCCTACGAAAAAATTTGTAGGAACATTTTTCGGTTAAAATGGACCAAAAAATACAAAAAAATGTTTTGTTTTGCGAGAAATCGCTGTTATGTGATTCCTCAACTTCTTGGTTTATAACAATCTTATCGACATCCGGATCAACTTTTACCCAAAAAATTCGTGTTCTAAAGGACAAAATACATAAAAAAAACTTGGGTAAGTCCATCTGAATACAGGAGGCCGTTGTACCCCCCCTGGCGACAGGACTAGGGGTCAAATTTAATTTAGTAAGTCTTATGTAAAAGATTTACCCTTCAACTTTACAGAAAATAATCCTATGGACCTTCATTAATAATTGAATGACCTCAGCAGTTAAAAAAGTATTTTTTTTGCAAAAATGACCCCTTTTTAATTATTTAAACAATGATCCCCTTTTGTACCCACCTAAACTTTGATATAAAATTTGTTTCAACCTGTACGAATTTACATTTTGATTTACACCTAGTGTAATTTTATTTTACTAGACAATTAATAAAAAATAATACTTTGTTAAAAATAACACATGACGAATATTGAAACAAACAGCATAATGTTCAAGAAAGGAGACAAAGAAGACCCCAACAATTATAGAGGTATAAATCTGCTGAACACCGCACTTAAGCTAACCACAAAAGTCCTAACCAACAAAATCAATAAACTAACAACTTTATTAGATGAACAACAAGGATTCAGATCCGGAAGATCCAGCGTAGACGCCGTATTTGAACTGAGACAAATCACAGAAAAGGCCATTGAGTACAATAAACCAGCATATATATGTTTTATAGACATGACAAAGGCTTTCGATCGCATCCAAGTGGAAGACGTCTTACATTTACTATACCGGGTGTCCACTTATATTTTCCCCCATTTTAACTGCGCAACTTCTAAACGGCTCAATATAGAAATATGAGGTTTTCGCTGAAATGTTTTATTTTAGTAAAAGTTTTGTCTGAATGGACTGAATTTTTTATATCGCTTTCAAATACGAAAAGAAAAATGGCGGATTTTTGAAAAAAACGTTGTTGACTTTATTTTAATGGAACACCCAGTATATTTTTTTGTAAATTGAAAGAAAGGTCATTCACCTATATAGCGATATAAAGTTTTTCAAAATCGGTTGTCAAATCACTGAGTAATTAATTTTTAAAATAAGAGGTGCAACGTGGATATCACATACCTAAATGACATAATATGTGATTTCCACATTGCATCTCTCATTTTAAAAATTAATTGCTCAGTCATTTGACCACCGATTTTAAAAAAATTTACATCGTTGGATAGGGAAATGACCGTTTTTTCAAGTTTTTAAACAAATGACCATTTTATATGTCGCTTTCAAAAAAAAATGGCGGATTTTTGGAAAAAAAAAACGTTGTTGACTATTTTTATTGAAACACCCAGTATATTTTTTTTTCAGCTTGAAAAAACGGTCATATACCTATCCAGCGATATTAAATTTTTTAAAATCATTTTGCTTAGTTATGTTATTTAGGTATGTGATATCCACGTTGCACTGCTCATTTTAAAAATTAATTACTCAGTGATTTGACAACCGATTTTGAAAAACTTTATATCGCTGGATATGTGAATGGCCTTTCTTCCAATTTACAAAAAAATATACTGGATGTTCCATTAAAAAAAGTCAACAACGTTTTTTTTTTTAAATCCGCCATTTTTCTTTTCGTATTTGAAAGCGACAAAAAAAATTCAATCCATTCAGACAAAACTTTTACTAAAATAAAACATTTCATCGAAATCCGCATATTTCTATCTTAAACCGTTCAGAAGTTATAGGCAGTTAAAATGGGGGAAAATATAAGTGGACACCCGGTATAAAAGAAACATACCAATCAATATTATACAAACCATCGGAAACATCTACTTTTGTAATCGAATACAGGCAAAGATAAATGGAAAACTAACGCAGTTTATACCAGTGCAAAGCGGAGTCAGACAAGGTGACTCGTTAAGCCCACTGCTGTTTAATATAATAATGGACGAAATAATAGAAACAGTACGTAAAGGTCATGGTTGCAAAATTAGGAACAAATAAATCCAAATATTATGTTATACAGACGACGCCGCATTAATCGCCGAGACAGAAGACGATCTCCAAAGATCGTCCACATCTTCATTGATGGGTAAATAATAAAGCAGGAAGCCAGGTTTAGATATCTGAGAATAGATATAACCAGTTACGGAGATTTTGAAGAGGAAGTACGACAACAAAGCTTAAAAGCAAGTAAAGCGGCGGGATCTCTTAATGACACAATCTGGAAGAACAAACACCTAAGACAAGACACAAAAGCAGGAATATATAAAGCAGCAATTAGACCTATATTGACATACACGGCGGAGACAAGACCTGACACATCTAAAACGAGACGACTACTAGAAACAGCAGAGATGAAAACACTCCAACGAATATCAGGGAAAAGTCTGTTGAATAGGGAGAGAAGCGAAAACATAAGAAGATCATGCAATGTAGAAGACATACATGGACGGGTTACAAAATGGAAACAGGAGTGAACGAACACATTAGTAAAATGGCAGAGGATAGGATAGTATGAATAGCACGAGACAAGTTACCAAATGGACGAAGAAGTATTGGCAGACCAAGAAAAAGATGGTGCGATAACGTAAACAATTTAGGAGGCTATTATTGAAGAAGAAACAGGCTTTAAAGTCTACATACAAGAAGGAAAAAGAAGAAGAACATTGAATCATTGGTTTTTCAGATTACTTTCCAGTTCTTTACAATCTAGCTTTGCGGTATTATTGTCATTTCCGTTTAGTGTATATTTTTTGAGAAATGTTTTTAATCATAAATACAATGAAATTACAATATCGTTTTAAATTATTCGACAAATCAAGCTATTTCACCTATGGAAAGAATTTACCACAATATTTAAGATATACATAATTAAGAAGCCCTAATTAACCCCAAATTTGTAACAAGACAAAATTGTGCTATTTTCTACAAATTCCATCTACTGAGGAATTTATTAGAAAATTGTTGGTGATACGAAAAACTTTTCATAAGTGGATAGTGATACAGTGTCAAAAAATGTTGGTTACTGCTGTTATGTAGAACTAATTTCAAAATAATCCAAGGTGCAGAGTTGTCATCAGTAAAGTACGATGTTATGCTATACAGTATTGTGCGAGTTAATGTGAACAGAGATCGAAATTCAGTTTTTCAAGAAAACGGAAGACTACTCATCGAGATTTTTTTTTATTTTAACTCCTTGAGAGATCTGCAATCTGCCTATTAGGCAATAAGCGTTTTTTTCTGACAATGAAGCTGATGACATGTAGAGTATTATTCCAATGAATAATCTCTTCGAGATGAAGCCTTTTTTTGCGCGATAGCAAACTTCATCCCAGAAAAACAAGGTATGACCTCCAGCAAGATTCAGAAAAGGCTGGAATAAAAATTCACGACTCAACGGTACGCAGACATCTCTTAGAAGGAGGGAGAAGAGCCGCGAGACCGCAGTAGAAACAACTTCTGACAGCTCCTATGATGAAAAAAAGACTAAATTGTAAAAAGTACCTAAATTTACCTTTGGCCTAAATAAATCATATTTACAAATTAATTCTGTTTGTTCACATTAATTCGCACAATACTGTATATTGCAAAATAACAGGCACATTACTTTTACTTATTACATTTTTTTTCTTTATTACACAGCCTGTCTACTTAAGTTGGCTACATATGGAAAATTTTTTTGGTATTAATTTTACGAAAAAGAGTTATGATTCATAAAAGTTTCTGCATGATCTAAAACCTAATATGCAACCATCAGATATCAAATATATCAACAGCATACGAGGTATATAAAAAATATGAATTTCCCTCAAGAGTAAAGTACCTTTATATTTCACATTTTCGTTATTGTGAAATATAAAAGTACTGTACTCTTGAGTGAAATTCATATTTTTTGACATGCCTCGTATGAAATTAATAAAATTTGATATCTGACTAAAGTTAGAGACCATGGAGAACTTTTTATGAAGAATAACTTTTTTTCGTGAAGTTGATAATAAAAAAGCTTCCCATATGTGACCAACTTAAGTAGACACGCTATATATACCGAATGACAAAACAATTTCTTCACGTTAACGTATTCGTATGTTATAGGTAACCATTTGGATATTCCTAGAAGCGGTGGCGAGAATCCCAACCTCTTGAGTCCTGAAATGATCAATCAACGCCGAAACTCTCGCAGACCCAGTATTTTACCAGTACCAGATATGTTTACTAGCAGTACTCTGAATATCGCCCAAGACGCCACCGACGAGGGCGATGAGAGCGAAGATGAACTAGAAGACGACGTGCCTTGGAGATCGCCGAGTGAGAAAATAGCGTAAGTGGAAACTCTAGTACTATGTGGTTATAACATATTCGTTGTGGATCGTGGGAAAACTGGTAGTGTAAGTGTCAACTTAATAATATCTCCAACAAGAAATGTATGTATTATATGTCTTAAATTAAGGTTTATATTTATATCCATAATGTAAGGAGGTAAAGTCAAGTCACACAGCCCTTATGCCACAATGGACCCATTGTACATTGTCCTATTGAGCTGTCTCGCAGCTCATTGTCCAACCTGGCATTTCGAGGAATGTGGACAAGTGACCAGAGGACATCTCCCTCATGTGGGCCAGTGTAGGCTAGGGTTCGCCAAACGCATACTATCGTATTAAGTATAACTCCCTGACATTCACATAGGACATGCTCGACAGTTTCGTCTCCTCTTTTACGCTTCCTACATGGAGGTGTGTCTACTAACCCCAGTGTGTAATGGTGTATGCTTAGTTGACAATGATCAGTTAACAAACCAAGTGTCAAGCGTAGGTTTTTTCTGGTCATTCCCAAGAAAGTACTACATTAATGCTGCCATTTCAAGGTTCCTTATTGTTTTCCTGGTAAGTTTACATCCTTGACTATTTCCGCGATCGTTGTAGCTGACCAACTAAAAACATCAGCAGGTTCTAATAGTCTTAGGACTTTCACCTTCCTAGCTAATTGGTCAGTAATGCGGTTGCCTTTATTCCCATTGTGTCCTTTATACAATGAGGGTATGTGGCTCCGAATTGTATCCTACTATATCGATATACGTGATATTTTCACAGTAAGTAGGGAATAGCCCAAGAAACAAAGTCTACTCTATGCCGATGCGTGCTTTTGTCTTGGGGGCGGTTCCCACCCCTTCTCGGAGGTGGAAATTTTTTTGCTTAAATAGCTACGGAAGTTGCTAGAGAACCTAATACTAAGCAAAAACTGTTCTATATTTATTTTTCGAAAACTCAATACTTTTTGAGTTATTCCTGGTTGAAAATTGGCCATTTTCATTGAAACATAACACCTTTTCAAACGGTTTTTTTCGAATACCTTAAAAACTATGCATCTAACTAAAAAAACTGTATAAAACATTTTTGTAGCTTATAAAATAACAAAGAGATTATTTCCTTTATGAATCTTCTAGTTATAATACAAAAAGAGATATGGTAAGTGAAAAAAACTTGTTTTCTTGGTGCATGCTCAAATCAGTGTATTTAAATTGAAATAACAGAGAAACGGTAGATTTTAGATGTATAATGCTACCAATAACTTTTATTGTGCTTGAAAAGACCTTTCAAATAAGCAATATTAAATGTCGATTACATTCAAAGTATGCGAGATAAACTGTAAAAAATTTGATGACTAACGTATTTTAAGAAAAAAATGAGAAGTATATTTATCCCTCATCCACAAGAATTTAAATGCATCGTTTTCCTTCTACAGTACATTTCAGTATAGTGTTCTTTTTGTGTTAAAAAAGTTGGGCGGGTTTAAAATGAATGGCTTTTGAAAAAAATAAGATCAAATTATTGAGCGCATTTTTAAATTTTCTTAAAAATCTTCTTTTGCTCCATGTAACTCGAAAATCATAAGAGATGCCAAAAAAAATATGCCATACAAAAATGAAGGTTTCTTCTAGATAAACATTTTGATTTTATTTTTTATAACACTATCTCTTATCATTTTCAAGTTACATGGAGAAAAAGAAGATTTTTAAGAACATTTAAATATGCGCTCTATAATTTGATCTTATTTTTTTCAAAAATCATTCATTTTAAACCCGCTTAACTTTTTGAACATAAAAATGACACTGTAGTAAAATGTATTGTAGAAGAAAAACAATGCATTTAAATTATTGTGGGTGAGGGGTTAAATAAGCTTCTCAATTTTTTTCTTAAAATTCGTTAGTCATAAATTTTTTGCAGCATATCTCGCTTAGTTTGAATGTAATCGACATTTAATATTGCTTATTTGAAAGGACTTTTCAAGCACAATAAAAGGTATTGGTAGCATTATATACATAAAATCCACCGTTTCTCTGTTATTTCAAGTTGAATACACTGCTTTGAGCATGCACCAAAAAAACAAACTCTTTTACCTACCATATCTCTTTTTGTGTTATAACTAGAAGATTGAAGAAGGAGCGAATCTCTTTGTTTTTTTATGAGCTACAAAAATCTTTTATATAATTTTTCTAGTTAGATGCATTGTTTTTAAGGTATTCGCAAAAAACCGTTTGAAAAGGTGTTATATTTCAATGAAAACGGCCAATTTTCAACCACGAATAATTCAAAAAGTATTGAGTTTTCGAAAAAAAATTATAGAAAAATTTTTGCTTAGAATTGGGTTCTCTAGCAACTTCCGTAGTTGTTTAAGCAAAAAATTTTCCACCCACGAGAAGAGGTGGGAACTGCCCCCAAGACAAATGCACACATCGGCATAGGGTAGACTTTGAATAAGGAGATATTTTCAGGCTATTCCTAAAATTTCATTAAAATCCATGCAGTAGGATAGAATTCGGAGGTAATAACCTGTTCTTGCTCTCATTGACTGCCCTATCAACCCATCCCAGGGTAATGTTATAACCATCCAAAGCTTAAGGGTTTATAATAAAATGATTTTAGGGGAAGATCCTGTGATGATATTTAATAGCTCATTAAAAACTACCAAACACCCGACAGGAAGCTTAACAGATGGTTATATCTTTGCTTCAATATTATTTATTTTTTGGTAATAAACTACAATAATTGTGATTAGAATTATTAAAACTAAATTAAGAAAACGCGTGGAAACCAATCGCACTTTCGATCGCAGCCTTATTGAAGTATCCAAACATTCTCTCCCTCTATAAACGAATGTTTTTTAGAACAACTAAAACCATAAGTGTAAAGAATGAACAATAAAATATAAATAAAATGACAATAGAATAAAGTAAAAACATAAAATATTGATAAATAAATAGGCAGTGTGCATATGTTGACCAACTGCTATCTGAGCCTGTTATTAAGGTAACGGTGCGTACAACTCAGTGATTCTGGTCAATTACCGGTGAAGAGAAAGCTGTTGTTTATTTTTTATGATGACAGGAGAACTTTTAGTGAGAGATGGGGTAGTACTATGATCACTCTTAAAGAGCATGATTATATTTAGACAAGGCGAAAACGGCGGGTTCGAAGGGAAAAATATTCCCATGAGATTTTTTTGCATAATCACATTCGTGAGACATACCAGAATAAGGTTCAAGAAGTCGCCCAAGTGAAAAGTGGACCAATTTTTTTTTTAACAATTTTTTTTAATCAGATTGCAAGGATCAATATTTTTGGCCCGAACAATTTTTTCTTTAATTTTTTTGGGCCATTCTGGACAAAAAAGATCTCTTAAAACTTTTCTCTAAAGTTGATCGTTTTCGACTTGTAAGCAATTTAAAATTGAAAAAAACGAAAAATGGCGATTTTCAAGGCTTAATAACTCGGTTAAAAGTTATTATTATGAAAGTCAATATATGACTAAATCAAAGTTTGAAGCCCCCCCTACAAGATCCTGAAGAAATTTTTGTCATTATTTTATTACTAAGCTGTTATTTTTAAGTAATAATAATAAGCGCAATGCACGTGTGCGAGGCTGTAAATGCTGAGTGCGAGAGAGAAGCTATTCCAGCAGTCCAATTGTGCATCTTACTCGCACTCACATTTACAGCAGCGTCAATACGATACAAGCACTCATTGTTATTAATTAAAAATAACATCTTAGTAGTAAATTAATGACACAGATTTCTTCAGGATCATGTAACAGCGACTTTAAACTTTGATTTAGTCACTTCTGACTTTCAAAATAATAATTTTTGACCGAGTTATTAAGCCTTAAAAATGGCCATTTTCGCGTTTTTCAAATTTTAACTTGCTTTTAACTCGAAAAAGATCAACTTTAGAGAAAAATTATGAGAGACCTTTTTTTTCCAGAATGGTCCAAAAAACATAAAAAAAATTAGTCCGGGCCAAAATATTGATTTTTGCAATTTGATTAAAAAAAAATTGTTAAAAAAAAATTGGCCCACTTTTCTCGTGGGCGACTTCTTGAACCTTATTCTGGGATGTCCCACGAATGTGATTATGCAAAAATATCTCATGGGAATATTTTTCCCAACGAACCCGCCGTTTCCTCCTTGTCTAATTCTTTAAACTATCTTTTCCTTAAGTATCCTTGTATCCTTTCGATTAGTTGCCAACGATTCAGACTTCTTAAAGATCCATCTCCTATCGGAGGTTGGATATCATAATGGCTATGGTCACTTTGTTTGTTGCTGCTCTGAATAGTTGTAATTAACTACAGTTAAACCATTCTCTAAGGTATCTCAGCCAGAAGATGCGTCTTCTTCCTATGATTCTTCTTCCTTGGATCCTTCTTTGCATAATAATTCTCAGGAACTCATATTTTTCTCCTCTGGTTAGGTGACCCAAATATTCCAGTTTTCTTTTTTTATATATACCTACTGTTCATAATTTCTAACTCCTTATTTAAACGTCGTAGCACTTCATCATTGGCAATACTTTGAAACCACTGAATTTCCAATATTGTCCTGTAACACCACATTTCGAACGCTCCTATTTTCCTTATGAGTTGTCTCTTCAATGTCAAAGCTTCCATTCCGTATAGTAGTATATAAAATATGTAGCATCTTAGAGCCCTCAATCTAAGAGGCAACTGAAGGTATTTGTTTGTAAATTGCATTATGCATTGTCTTCATTTTTATAAATACTTGCCTTACAGTTTTAATTCGGACCTTAATTTCTTTGCTTTGATCATTTTTGTCATCAACCCAGGTTCCCAGATACGATTCCCAGAACGATTAAGATGGTTAGTCTTTATGGCCCTTAGATCTGGATCAATTACTGAATCCACTATGAGTTCAAAAAGCAATAACTAACCAGACGTCAGTACATACTTGCAAGTCATTGATATCAGAGCTTGCTGTACACAAAGGACTTGAGTTGAGAACTGCCTCTATTTGAATCATAAGAGTATTAAAGCATTCATGAGTTAAAATTTATGTACATATGACACCTTAGGTAAAGCTACTTTCAAATTTATTCCAACAAATTAATTGTCTTTTATGGAATTTTCTAGGAGAATTTACACTGTTAGAGTGAGATTCTACACTGAGATAATTGGTCTGGGGTCGTCATCGCTATCTCAGATATCGTAACTACTGCTAGAACGATGTATTACAATAATGTTTAACCCATACTGTAATTACTGCTTTAAGTAGATAACAAATTCTTTGTTAGGAAGACATACAGTAGTAATTTTATCAAAATTTGTTAATGTAAAGAATATTATTAAGTTGACACTTATTCGACTATACATATAATTGTCCAATGTGTCAATACGTATATCTGCATGTCTTGCTGTATACTATGTGACTAACTCTCTCTCTAGACTTTTAGCTTTAGCCATTGTTACCATCCATTTCTTACTTTTTCTCTTACTTACTGTTTTCCTTTTAGTAGTAGATGTGCTTTTTTCGTTTTTCTCACCCGAACGCCTCCTTCCCCTCGTTAATCCAAGTTATCGCCAAAAGAAATTAGATAAAAGTAGGGTTAAATCAAAATATCACAGGAAACGAAGCCAAAAAACACTTGAAAATTTTAAAAATTACTAGCCGCTAATTTTCAACTGGAATATCTGGAGGATGTCAATACAAAAGGTGTAGAGTTGGTGCAAAACCTCGTGAACCTTGAAAATGCCTATGTATAACCGAAATAAAATGAAGCCTAAAAACATACGACTATTTTATTTGCTGCGAATTGCACGACAGGGTCCCGTCTGCACCCTGATATTTTCAGTAATGTCGGATTCAATCGTTTCGTTCGTATATTGACGTCACCAAATGAATGAATTAGGTTCACGAGATTTTGTAACAGCAATACCACCTCATGGGTATCGAAATTTTTACCGAGTTACGGATTTTTTTAACAATAATTTTATTGAGATTCTCTTTAAAATGAGTTTTTGTAAATAAAACAATTGTCTTTAAAAAAAGCTATTAAAGATTGCAAATTAAACCCGAAAATACCTAAGCATTTTTTCACTTGTATATGTTTTTGTTAAAATAAACAATAAAATATTTAAAACACATTTCACAATCTGAGTTTTATATATTTACTACAAACAGGTCCCGAAAATGGGCCCAATCGGTGGTTTTTAAAAAATTATTTTCTCATAGAAACGAAGATTTTTTTTTTCGATGATTGAGAATTTTTAAAAACTACTCTACCGATCGGGTCTTATAAGACTCACATGGTGAAATGTGATTCAAATATTTTTATTGTTTATTTTAATAACTATAAACAATTGAAAGAAAATTCTTACTTTTGTTATTAATCTTCAATTCTCTTTTATTTTGCATTAACATTTTTCAATTTAAAAAATCTCATTTTAGTGAGAAAGTGTCTTTCAAAGAAAGTCGTCTGTTAAACGTTGTCATCTAAAATGCAGAGTTTTTTCAATAACAAAATGAATTAGAAAAGTCATTGTTTGCTTAAATGTTAATAAGAAACATGACAGTACAAATTTCGATACTAACGTGATAGTACGTCTTTTCTATTGACTTCCCACAGATAGATATTCTAGTTAAAAAATAGTGCCCGGTAATTTTTCTATTTTAAACGCTTCATTTTCTGAGGTAAAAGTATTATATTTGTATTGTGTTTGTATTTATAAAAACAGGCTTCAAATATATAAACTAGGATTTTTACAAAAGAGGAAAATATTACTAAATATTAAAATGAAAAGTCTTTCAAGAAATAGACATACAGTGAGCACGTAAAGGTTGGAATAAATTCATTTTCTCGAGAATGGACGACTTTGAAAAAAAATCCCGAAACAGGTCAATTTTTATTTTTAAATTACGACTTTTTGGCATATATGTCATACTAGTGACGTCACCCATCTGGGCGTGATGACGTCATCGATGATTTTTTTAAATGAGAATAGGGGTCGAGTGATAGCACATTTGAAAGGTAATTCAATTCTCTATTCAGTATTATAAACATTAACATAATATATTTATACAGGGTATCCAAAAATTTTTTTTTGGAATTAAATTTATTGACATAAAAAGAAGAATGTATGTAATTTATTTAGTTCAAAATACATTTTACTGCTCTCAGAAAACAGAAAAAAATGTTTATTTGAAAAATAATCATTGCTTTTTGCTTCAATTAAATGTTCAAACTGTCAAGAGGCAAGTGGATGGCTGCTTTAATATTGAATTTAAGTAAAAGACAATATTAATTTATCAAATAAACATTTTTTCCTGTTTTCTGATAGCAGTAAAATGTATTTTGAAATAAATAAATTACACACATTCTTCTTTTTATGTCAATAAATTTAATTCAAAAAAAATTTTTTGAACACACTGTATAAATAATTATGTTAATGTTTATATTACTGAATAGAGAATTGAATTACCTTTCAAATGAGCTATCACTCGAACCCTATTCTTATTTAAAAAAATCGTCGATGACGTCATCACGCCCAGATGGGTGACGTCACTAGTATGACGTATATGCCAAAAAGTCTTAATTTAGAAATAAAAATTGACTTGTTTCGGGAATTTTTTACAAAGTCGTCCATTCTCGAGAAAATGAATTTATTCCAACCTTTACGTGCTCACTGTATATTTAAACTCAATCAGCTCAGAGAAACTTATTTTTAAGAGACATATAAATACTAGACTGAAACCAACTGAAACTGAAAACATCAAAAAGAAGAAACACTTCAGGTGATCAACAGAAATGCAGAGGGTTGCAAAAAAGTCTGACAACAAAATGGTAACTTAGAAGCAAATAATCTAAAAATTATTACATTGTGGGAAATAAATGAAACTATTTTTTGCATTTTTAGTGGATATTTATCTGATTGTGGAAGTTTATCTGATGTCAATGTTTCGTGTATTGTGATCTCCATTTATGTTTTTTAAATAGCAACGCAGGTCGGTTGGAAACAAACAAATGAACCAGACAGAGGCTGCATACTCTTATCATTATTATGCAAAATACTAGAAGAACGGGATGGAAGAATCACTATACGAAGTAGAAAAAACAGTAACCTGCGAACCGCAGATGACGCAGTTATACTAGCAGTTCCTCAGAAATCAAACTTACACTAGAAATGGTCCAAACTTAGAAGTTCGAAGACCAAGAGAAAGACCTCAAACACGATGTAAAGATCAAATGTAGATTCTGATGGAAAAATTCCTACATGAAGCCGTCCCTCTGGCGTAGTATTGCAGCAAGTGAAGGCAGTAAGCTAACAATATTTAAACGATCACGGCACTCTGATAGAGGTTCCAGGAATGAGAAGGAGAAAAACTAATGGCATTTAAAGCCAATCTAAAAATTAATGAAATTGTACAAGATATACAAATGGCTCAGTTATACGGACCTCTGATCTGTACATACTGTCCAAGCAAATAGAATAAAATAAGAAGAAAGAGCTTAGTTTTCAATTTAGATTCAATCATCGCTAGAGCAGCGGAGGAAACAAGTATTCGGAATGGAAATAGACATAGGCGGTGGTAAATATCCTACAACTTTGTTTTTCGCAGATGATTAGGTAGTCGTAGCAAATAATGAGAAAGGCATGAACTACATGTTTAGAAAACTACAGAAAGAAAGAATATGAAAAATGGGGCCTCAATATGAATATGTCAAAGACAGAGTATCTTAAAATAGGGGATGATGAAGAAGATCCAGAGTTAGAAATTAGAACCACAAAAATATATACAAAAAGAATATAAATATCACGGATCTATAATATCTAAAGAAGGCACTACCAAAACAGACATCGAAAACAGAACGCACCTGGGCAAAAAAGCGGTAAATATTTTAAGCTCTCTAGTATGGTCTAAAGATATACGACAAAAAACAAAACTGACAATCTATCGAACCTTGATAGAGCCTATAAGTCTAGTAAAATAAAATTACACTACATGTAAATCAAAATGTAGATTCGTACAGGTTGAAACAAATTTTATATCAAAGTTTACTTAGGAGGGTACAATAGATATTTTTAAAAAAATACTCAAATCATACAAGGGGATCATTGTTTAAATAATTGAAAAGGGGTCATTTTTGCAAAAAAAAAATACTTTTTTAGCTGCTGACGTCATTCAATTACTAATTAAGGGCTATGTGATTG
The DNA here is from genome assembly GCF_917563875.1 of Diabrotica virgifera virgifera. Lineage (NCBI taxonomy): Eukaryota > Metazoa > Arthropoda > Insecta > Coleoptera > Chrysomelidae > Diabrotica > Diabrotica virgifera. The sequence goes on from NC_065451.1 coordinate 35,277,243, forward strand.
TTTTCTGTAAAGTTAAAGGGTAAATCTTTCACATAAGACTTACTAAATTACATTTGACTCTCTATTTATTTAAATAATTATACATAAAGCTTTAAAAACAAATTTGCAAAAAAATATTTTTAGCGTTTTAAATAAGCATTATAAAATATCTTTTTTTATAGGAGAAGTTGCGCTATGTTATCAGTATTAATCAGAAAAAAATTGGTCTAAAAATATTTAATATTTTTTGAGACATTGAATTTGTTTCTTAAATTTTACTCTATTTTCAATTGCAAAAACGCTGTTATTGCGAAAGAAATATTCACCTGTATTAAATCTTTGTATTTTTGTTTTTATGTATATTTTCGATAAATGTATTGATAAATTCAAATTTCAATTAAACTTTCCCCTAAAATGGCATTTGAAAATTTTTCAAATTTGTTTATAATATATTTTTTTAATTACTTCGCGGGGATTAAATATTTTGAAATGCCGTTTCGATTACTGGGTTCCTGGGAATTTTTCACTAGTTAACAAATTTTTTTGTCTTTTTTCCTGTTCTTTTTTTTTTCTTGGAGTTATATTACTACGGGCCCTTTTAGGGTTAAGTTTCATTAAGAATGTCGAATCTCTAAATTATAGATTCTAGACCTAAAAATATTAAGATTTAACTAAAATCTCTTAAATAAAATGTGGCTACTTACTGAGTTACAGGGTGTTTTATTTAAAAATTTAAAAATTATTTTTACCAAGTACTGTCAAACTATTTGACGTATCCTTATCATACATGGCAAAAAGTGTGGATACTATACAGTCTACTAAATTGTGATAAATAAAAGTTTCTAGCTACTACCAGAGGCGTACGACACGGGATAGTTAATGGTTGACCCTTCCCAAATTCTACGCCACTGAGGGAATTACTATTTTAGGGAAATTTTTCGATTCTCCAATACTTTCTATGTAAATAATATACTCTTTACTGGTAAAGATTAAGTCATTAATTTTCGAGATATTGGATGTTAAAAATGAAACGGCATAGTTATTTTGATATATTCATTCATTTTAAACTTCCAATATCTTCCAAACTGATGACTTTATCGATACCAATAAAGTTATTTACATACAGAGTATTGAAGAATCGGAAAATTTCGCTAAAATAGTAATTCACTCAGTGGTGTAGAATTTGGGAAGGGTCAATCATTCACTATCCCCTGTCGTACGCCTCTGGCACTAGCTAGGTAGGGGAGCCCAAGCGGGGATTTTTGCAGTTACTCGAGCGCGTCAGATTAGCATATGGGGGAAACCTGGTACCCTGCAGATGTACCTCTACCATATATTGGCTCTTAACACAGGGGAGTTCGTTAAGGGGGGCCCGAAAAAAAAATCTATCCTTAAAAAAACTCGAAATTGTCAGATTAAGATAAGGTAAGTTAAGTACATGCAAAAGAGTGTATATTTCAAAAATCTGACGATTTGAGCCGGGCGTAAGGAAATGGGTGAGTCCCAAAATTTCACAAGAAAAAAGCGAATATTTCGCGAAATGAATGACAGATCGAAAAACTAAAAAACATGTGCCCAATATTTTTTAAAAATCTATCGAATGATACCAAACACGACTTCTTAAGGAGAGGGGTGGGGGGTAAATTTAATATTTTAAATACGAATCCCGCGATATTTCGCGAAATGAACATCAGATCGAAAAACTGTAAAATACACTTATTCAGTATTTTTGAAAAATCTATCGAATGGTACTAAACACGACCCCCCATGGATGTGGGGTGGGGGGTTACTTTAAAATCTTAAATAGGAGCCCTCATTTTTTATTGCAGATTTGGATTCCTTACGTAAAAATAAGTAACTTTTATTCGAAACATTTTTTCGAATAATGGATAGATGGCGTTATAATCGGAAAAAACGATTGTTGGAAATGGAAAATTAAATTAAAAAATGGCAAGCGCCCACTAAAATGGAAAACTTTACTTAACTTTTTTTGGTTTTAGGACCTACTGTTTACAACTCAATAGGTCCCCAAAGCGCTCGAGTGACTGCACATTTAGCATACTTTGCTCCCCTACCATTAATCACAATTTAGTAGGGTATATAATAGCCACACTTTCTGCTAAGTATGATAAGGATACGTCAAATAGTTTTAAAGTACTTGGTAACAATATTTTTTAAATTTTTAAATAAAACACCCTGTAACTCAGTAATTAGCCACATTTTATTTAAGAGCTTTTAGTTAAATCTTAATAGTTTTAGGTCTAGAATCTACAACTCAGAGATTCGACATTCTTAATAAAATTTAACCCTAAAAGGGCCCGTAGTAATATAACTCCAAGAAAAAAAGAAGAAGAAAAAACGACAAAAAAAATTTTGTTAATTAGTAAAAAATTCCCAGTAACCGAATTATCGAAACGCCATTTCAAAATACTTAATCCTCGCGACGTTATTAAAAAAACAAATTATAAACAAATTTGAATAATTTTAATATGCCATTTTAGGGGGGAGTTTAATTGAAATTTGAATTTATCAATACAGTTATCGAAAATACATATAACAATAATGAGATCTTAAGCAGGTGAATATTTCTTTGGCAACAACCGCGTTTTTGCAATTGAAAATATAGTGTCATTTAATAAATAAATTCAATATCTCAAAAAATATTAAATATTTTTTGACCATTTTTTTTTTCTTAATACTGGTAGCTTAGCGCAACTTAGTCTGTAAAATAAAATATTTTATAGTGCTTATTTAAAACGCTAAAAATAATTTTTTGTAAATTTGTTTTTAAAGTTTTATATACAATAATTATTTAAATAAATAGGGGGAAAAATTTAATTTAGTAAGTCTTATGTGAAAGATTTATCCTTTAATTTTGCAGAAAAAAATCCCGTAGACCTTCATTAATAAGTGAATTACCTCAGAAGTTAAAAAAGTATTTTTTTGCAAAAATGACCCCTTTTTAATTATTTAAACAATGATCCCCTTGTATGATTTGGATACTTTCTTGAAAATATCTTTTGTACCCACCTAAACTTTGATATAAAATTTGTTTTAACCTGCACGAATTTACATTTTGACTTTTTTATTATTTTATTAGACTATATTATGACTTATGGGGTAGAAGTTTGGCAGCTTACGCAAAAGATGGAAAAATTATAGAAGTAGTAGAAATGGATTATCTAAGGAGAGCGTGTGGTATATCCAAAAAAGATCAAATCAGGAATGAAGATTTTAGAAGGAGGACAAATACTGTATATTCCAGTGTAGATGAAATTAAAACGACACAACTAGTATGGTATGGTCACGTGAAACGAATGAATGAAGATAGATGGCCAAAGAAAACTTTAAATTAGATACCACAACAAAGAAGAAGAAGAGAAAAACCTTCAGTTGTTTTAGAAGAAAATTTATGGCACATAATGAAGATAGAGATGTCAAAGAAGACGAATGGATGGATAGAAAACGATGGCGGTCGAAATGTGGGAAGTGCCAGAGGCTGTAGGAACCTCGCTTAGAGATAGATAGATAGAAAAAGCTTGACGAGAAGGGGTGGACGAGAAGGCGTGTATAGATGAAAGCATGAATGATTGGAGTAACTCGTAACTGTCAACTGGCATTCTTTGGTTGGTTCCATCTTGGTTTGGGTGGCGTCCTGGCTGCCCTACTACCCCGCGCACGGCGACCGGTCTGGTGCGGCGCGCGGGGGCGGAGGGCGACCAGGCGGCCGGCTAATCCGTGGAATACATGCTGGGAGTGCCGGAGGGGAGCTATGAGTAAGGTCGACGTGTCAGATATGCTCGCTAAGAGCGGTTCCGGACCCGTCGGCTGGAGAAAGAGGAGGTGGGTTTAGTCGGTAGGCGGCCCGGCAAGATAGAGATAGGACGGACTGAATTCGACACACCTCCTGGGACACCTTCCCAGACGGTCTTAAGAAAATTTTATCTCCCAAAAAAAAAGATAGAAAATGCTTAATTAAATGGAGAAAAATATTTAGGCGAAAGTTTAACTCGAAAATTTCGAAATACAAAAAGAAATTCACAGTATATAATATATACGAGTAAATTAAATGCGAGTCTTGGATTACGTGACGCACGGTCATGTCATTGCACAAATAGCTATGTTTCTTTGATCACTCTGTCCTGAACCTTGCACTCCCCAGGTCCAGTCTTACTCTAGACGATTCTGAGGATTCGAGCCGACTCGCATGGCATGACGAATGTATTCGGTAAGTCATAATATCTGTCTTTTATTTTCTTTAGCGAAGGACGTCAACGGTACACTAGAGGCATGATACAGTTTAACATACAAACTCCCCCCATTATCCCTCTCTCCCGTTAAGATAGGGAAAATGACGCCATTCCCAGAATTAAACATTTTTCATTTTTTTTTGTTCGTTATTTGTGATACAAAAAATTGGAGTGAAGGCAACTTTAGACCACCATCCCCCTCCTCCCCCTGTCCTAGAAAGGGTGCCCCTTTTTCTTTTTATTATTTTATTTTTTTTTTTCATGGGTTGCAGTCAATTTAAAAATTTCAAAAAAAACACACGCCTATTTTGGCAGTATTTATTAGATTTTAAGGAAATATAGAAACAGGTCGATTTTTGATTTAAGGGGGACACATTTTTACGCTACATACATCTATCATTTGTCAACCCCCTCCCTTCCACTTCCTCCTCCCCTTATTTTTAAATAAGGAATAGGTGCCGTGTGCTAGCTTATTTGAAAGGATATTCAATTCTCTTGTCAGTAATATAAACATTAACATAAATATTTATACAGGGTGTCCAAGAAAAAATATTTTAATTAAATTAATTGTGACAAAAAGAAGAATTATGTAATTTATTTAATTCAAAATACATTCTACTGCTGTCACAAAACAGAAAAAAAAATGTTTTTTGATAAATAAACATTGCTTTTTGCTTAATTTCAATGTTTAAGCTGCCACCCATCTGCCTCTTGGTAGGTATATACCGTGTAAATGTGTCATTTCCTTAAAATCTAATAAATACTGCCAAATATCGAGGTGGACTCTTTTCTTTGGCCCACTCTGTATATTTTGTGTATGTATACAGTTATGGAAAATAATTATCTGACTATAGGGCATTAATTTAACGCAAGGAACTGAGAAAAAATATTATATAAACTTGTATATCCGAGAGAATAACATGTAACCACATGTCTGTGATAGACCCTTAATCACTATGAGCAGTCTTGTCTGTACATTATTGCCGAAAGAAAGTTTATTTCTTAGAAGGTGTAGGGAAATATTTCAAAGATCTGATTACAAGATTATGAAAGCAGGTTCATATCTTAGATTAAATCAACAGTTTCTTTGATCTCAATTCATAAAAAATAACATAATACATTCTTAATGGCATAAATTAAAACTATTGACCCTAAAAAATATCAATTGTATAATATTATTAAGAATATTATTAAAACAGGTATTATTTTGTATTTTGACAACGACACCCGACTTGGGCGTCGAAACGTTAATAAAATCATTTTTAGGTAAAATTGTGGCTTATTTCCCATTTGAATATACTTGATTAATTAAAACTATTTTAAATTAAATTTTCAAAAAGTCCACCACGTTCAGCCAAGCAGTAGCCCAATTAAATTAAATCTATTGTTTAATTGCCTTCGGGTGTTCGACAACATTTCGTCTGGGTGTTGATACCTCTTCTACCTAACGGTGACATTTTTTTATTTAATTTGATGGCTTCTTCGGGTGTATTTAATTTAATGGGTTGTAGTGCTATCAAAAGGAGGCTTAAAATCTCTCTAGCTGACGATATTATCAGATACAAGCAAGACGCAAAACTATCAGCCAACTTATTTTAAATAAGTTTGAAGGACTTATGGGAATTAATGATGGGAAAATCCAGCTTCTAACTAACATCCCAATAAAATCTATCGAGATCGAGTATTTCATTGAGAGCCAATTAGCGCTAACCCTTTTATTAGTAGACAACTATAACCTGCAAACAGCACCCAGTTCATATGCACCCGTTCTATTTCAGGATAATTATATTTATGAAATGTGGAATCAATAATATAAAAATAATAATGCACTTTAAACCAAAAACAAGCATTAAATATTTACTTCATTTTCAATTTAGATAGGTACTGATTTTATTTTTGCCAAATAAAATATTTATTGGGTAATAAAATGTTAAAATGCGACTGTTTTATTTTTGAGTGCTTTTAACATGATGCCAACTATAAACATTTTATTTGTAGAGTTAATCCAACTAAAAATAGATATATAAATATATATTATGCCGCATGAGGTGAAAGAGAATTATAAATTTAAACGAAAAATGAAAAAATGAAAATAGGGTCTCCCATATAAAAAAACATCAGTTGGTATTATATTTCCTTAGTGAGACCCCAAGAAAACGTACGCCACATTTTATGCCACTGAACTATTCCATAAAATATTTATCAAACGTTCCAATAAAGTTTTTGAAAACTTTTCTTAATAAAGGAAGTCTATAGCCTTTTTTATAGCAGACGCCGAAATCTCTGCCGAAAAATGTTTTTGCTTATTTCCCTGTACTATTAAAGTAATATTTAATAAAATAAAATTTAATGCTTGAATTTTGAAACGATAACATACCAAGTATTTTCTACTAGGCACTATTCACAAAACTATTTATTGACTTCTACCCCAGGCTGTGGGTGAAAAAACGTGATATATATCAGGAATTTTTGAAACCTATCAGGTGTTGTAAAAGACGATGCCAGGAATAACTTCTACTAAAATGTGACCAAAAATATTGTGAGCTTTTTTTCTTATTGCGATTTTCATTTGTTAAATTTGCAATTTTTAATGATTTTTAATTTTGCAGCTTAGGATATTGATTTTAGAGAAAAACTTTTTGATAGAAAGTTGTAGTAAATTAAAAAAACCTACAATTTGAGCTATGGTAAGTTTAATTTCGTTTATTGGTTATTCCAAAACAGCATGCGAAAGGTCCAAAATGGCCGTTTTTTACAATTGCGTTATTTATTGTACAAATAATTTTTTTTATTTTTTAAAGCTTTAAAATGAAGACCTTTCAATTCCAAACATAAAAAAAAAATTGCAAGGCCGGATTAACGAATTTGTTGCTTAGATATTATAAATTGTTTATCCCAAGAGGTCAAATGTTGAAAGCTATAACTTTTTGAAGAAAAATCATAGAGAGTTGTTGTAATATCCAATATCCTTCTAAAGAGTTATATTTTCATATTCTGATGTAAATAAATCCGTAAAATATTTTTAAACCTCTAATTTTTGGGTTTGAAAATAAGGGGGCAAATTTCGTTATAAACATTTAGAGCTGAAGCGGCCCAGTACATCCTATGAGTTTTTAACTTACAGATTATTGTTGCTGAAGAGGAAACGAAGATTTGTAAAAAAATTAAAAATGTCTACGACCAGCTGAAGCCTAGCTAAATGTTGGGTTTGAAAATAAGGGGGCAAATTTCGTTATAATCATTTAGAGCTGAAGCGGCCCTGTACATCCTATGAGTTTCTAACTTACAGATTATTGTTGCTAAAGACGAAACGAAGATTTATAAAAAAAAATAAAAAAAATTTACAACCAACTGAAGCCGAGAAAATTGTTTATGTTTTCTTAAATCGTAGTGCCTTTATTTATAACAATTAAGAAATTAGTTTACAGTCATTGACTAAAGAAAGACTTATATTATCTTAAAATAAAAATTATTATAAACTATAATTACATTTAATTATTAAAAATTATTTTTAAAATCGGTGCGTTTGCGAGCGGCCGAATTTTGCAAATCGCCCGGCTCGCTTCAAATCCGCGCGCTCGGAGAATTTTTACGTAACTTGTATTAAATTTTGACCGAAAACAATTTAATAATATTACCATTATAATATACAGTGTATTTACCACTGTATTTGTTTTTTCTGATAAACTTTTATATGTGAAATCTCATTTCTGAAGAAATAAAATTACAAAAATGATACATATAACTATATTTTTAATTTTTGCATTGTTATATAAATATAATAATAATAATGTTACTTCTTATTATACAATATAAAACTTTTTCTTCTTGTAGTGACTATCCGTTTTAGATGTTGGCGAACATCATGGCAATTTGGCAAACCCCATTTGGAAACTGAGAACCAGGAAGGCGAAGGATTACCTTGCTAGAAAATTTACGTACGTCGTTCAACACAACAACTACAAATATTTTTAGAGCAGCAGTACCGATTTAGTGTGCAAGTACAGATTGCCATGATGGTCGCCAACATCCAAAACGGATAGTCACTACAAGAAGAAAAAGTTTTATATTGTATAATAAGAAGTAACATTATTATTATTATATTTATATAACAATGAAAAAATTAAAAATATAGTTATATATTTCATATATAATGTATCATTCTTGTAATATTATTTCTTCAGAAATGAGATTTCACATATAACAGTAATCAAGAAAAACAAATACAGTGGTAAATAGACTGTATATTATAATGGTAATATTATTAAATTGTTTTCGGTCCAAATTTAATACAAGTTACGTAAAAATTTTCCGAGCGCGCGGATTTGAAGTGAGCCGGGCGATTTGCAAAATTCGGACGCTCGCAAAAGCACCGATTTTAAAAATAATTTTTAATAATTAAATGTAACTATATTTTATAATTATTTTTAATTTAAGATAATATAAGTCTTTCTTTAGTCAATCACTAAAATAATTTCTTAATTGTTGTAAATAAAAGCACTACGATTTAAGAAAAAAGAAACAATTATCTCGGCTTCAGTTGGTTGTAGAAAATTTTTATTCTTTTATAAATCTTCGTTTCATCTTCAGCAACAATAATCTGTAAGTTAGAAACTCATAGGATGTACAGGGCGGCTTCAGCTCTAAATGTTTTTAACGAAATTTGCCCCCTTATTTTCAAACCCAAAAATTAGAAGTTTAAAAATGTTTTACGCATTTATTTACATCAGAATATGAAAATACAACTCTTTAGAAGGAGATTGGATGTTTCACCAACTCTCTACAATTTTTTTTTCAAAAAGTTTTAGCCTTCGACATTTGACCTCATGGGATAAACAATTTATAATATCTAAGCAACAAATTCGTTAATCCGGCCTTACTATTTTTTTATGTTTGGAATTGAAAGATCTTCATTTTAAAGCTTTTTTAAATTAAAAAAAAATTATTTGTACAATAAATAACGCAATTGTAAAAAACGGCCATTTTGGACATTTCGCAGGCTGTGTTGCAATAATCAATAAACGAAATTAAACTTACGATAGCTCAAATTGTAGGTTTTTTAATTTACTACAACTTTCTATTAAAAAGTTTTTCCCTAGAATCAGTATCCTAAGATGCAAAATTAAAAATCTTTAAAAATTGCAAATTTAACAAATGAAAATCGCAATAACAAAAAAAGCTCACAATATTTTTGGTCACATTTTAGTAGAAGTTATTCCTGGCATCGTCCTTTACAACACCTGATAGGTTTCAAAAATTCCTGAATTATATCCTGAAATCGACCTATTTTTCACCCACAGCCTGGAGTATTCCCTTTATACAGATTTGAAATAAAATAAAATCATTTCGTGTGATTCCACCATTAAAAGTTTGACTTGACTGCCTCAAATATGCTAATAAACTCAGAGTATCTTAAGTAAACAAATTTTAAGTGAATTTATACCAAATATCTTTCATCTGTTTCAAGCAACACGCTAATTCTGGCTCTAAAAATGGTCTTAAATCTCTAAAAACGCTCTAAAAATCATTTCGTGATGAAAAAAGTAATTCCGCAAGGTTGTAAATGCTGGCCGATAACGAAAGTGTACCCTTGACGTCCTTGAAGTTTATTATACCCTTAACTTTCTGTTTTCCCTTAAGCTATTGCTAACTTCTGCTAAATTTTTTATATTATGTGCCCACTCGAATTTTAATATTCATGTAATAAACGTATTTTATTATGATAGACAAGGCAAAACGACGGCTTCGTTGGAAAAAATATTCCCATGAGATTTTGTTGCATAATCACATTCGTGAGACACTCCAGAATAAGGTTCAAGAAGTCGCTTATGTGAAAAGTGGTCCCAATTTATTTAAACAATTCTCGGAAAATCAATATTTTCGACCGGGACAAATTTTTTTTAGATTTTTTGTGCCATTCTGGATAAAAAAGGTCTCTTGTAATTTATCTCTTAAGTTGATCGTTTTCGACTTATAAGCAATTGAAAATTTGAAAACCGCAAAAATGGCTATTTTTAAGACCTAATAACTCGGTTAACAATTATTATTATGAAAGTCAGAAAGTGACTAAATGATCCTGAAGAAATTTGCATCATTAATTTATTACTAAGCTGTTATTTTTAATTATTAACAATGAGAGGTGAGATCGTATTGAGTCGGCCGTCAACGTGAGTGCGAATAAGATGCACCATTGACTGTCGGAATGGCATCTCTTTCGCACTCACCATTGACTGCCGCCTAATACGTGCATGGCACTTGTTGTTATTACTTAAAAATAATCGCTTAGTAATAAAATAATGACAAAAATTTCTTTGGGATCTTGTAGAGGTGCTTTAAACTTTGATTTAGTCGCTTTCTGTCATAATAATAATTTTTAACCATGTTATTAAGAAAATTGCCATTTTTCTTTTTTTTTCAATCTTAAATTGCTTATAACTCGAAAACGGTTAAAGAAAAATTACAAGAGACCTTTTTTGTTCAGAATGATCCAAAAAAGCCCAACAAAATTTTTTACGGGCCGAAAATACTTACCCCTAATTGTTTAAACAAATTGTTTTATTTAAATTAAAAAAAATGTTTAAACAAATTGGGACCACTTTTCGCGTGGGCGACTTCTTGAACCTAATTCTGGGATGTCTCACGAATGTGATTATGCAAAAAAATCTCATGGGAATATTTTTTCCAACGAAGCCTCGTTTTCGTCTTGTCTATGACGAAATATAAAATTTCAGGTTTAAAGTAAAAATTTATGAATTTGAAAATTATTAAATAAGTAGTGTGTATAATAAAATAATGCATATTAAATACGTTAATTCTAAGTAAAAGATTAACACTGTTTTAAATAATAAAATATACTAAAGTTAGATAAAATGTTGCATTGGCCCCATGAGCAGTTTAGGTAGATAATTTATAAATCATTGTAAACTTAATACAACGTGTAGTTAAACAACTTTTATGAAAAAAACCAGTCATCGTCATGGCATCTACACTCCTAGCGGAGTGATTACCGCCATCTTTGGTCTCTTCCGATTCATTTGTCTAGGGGAATCGGTCCGCATTAACATTTTGGTTTTACAATTGGTTGTGTGACTTGGCATCTTCTACAATTTTCCTCCATTCGTTCCTGTTTTTGCTTCTGGTTCCCCATTCTCTGACTCCCATCTTCTTAAGGTCCTCGACTATCTGGTTCTCCTATCTGGTTTTGGGTCTTCATCGTGGTCTGCCTGACACAGGTTTCCATTTGCTAATTTTCTTGATACCGGTTTCTGTATCTCTCCTTTCTCTAAATAAATAAATCTGACAAAAACCTCGAACCTCGAACCAGAAGCCTCGGAATTGGACGGATACACAGATGACGACCCACGCAAAGAAAAGGACAAAGAGACCAAATAAACTACGAATTGGCACTTGGAACATCGCATCGTGGAACAAAAGGGAACAGGAAGTTGTGCAGGAATTGGAGCTCCATAACATTGATATATGTGCCCTGAATGAAACAAAAAAGAAAGGGAAAGGAAATGTCAATAAGAACAAGTTTATGCTCCTGTACAGCGGAGTAGATAAAAACAAACGAGCACAAGCAGGAGTAGGCCTCTTAATGCACAATAAATATAGCAGCAGCATTCAAGAAATAAGATACATCAACGAACACATGATGCTGGTTTGCCTTAAACTTCACCACACGACACTTAATATTATCCCCGTATATGCCCCAGATAACAACAAAAACAAGGAATAAAAAGATGCTTTTTATGGACAGCTCCAAGATCTACTGGACACCATAATAGCCGGTAGTAAAAGAATAATTCTCGGCGACTTAAACGCCAGAGTCGGCAACATACCTGTGGCTGGAGCTACACAAAGATTTAATGAAGAAGCGCTCAACGACAACGGAGAAAGACTCCTAGAACTTTGTTTATTGAATAACCTCCGAATTAACAACACATACTTTGAACATCGAATACAGCATAAGATCACCTGGTCAGATACCAGAGGACGTAACTATGATTGACTACATTATAACAAACAGACAAATACACCCCAGGTATATAATAGATGTGCGCACTCTATCGTCCGCCAATGTAGGATCCGACCATGGCCTGGTACTAGGGAAAATAAATATAGAAATCAACACACAACGCAAACGAAATACAAAAGTCGAAGAAAAGTTAAACATAGAAAGCTTAGAAGACCAAGGGACACAAAACTTGTACAGAAACAGACTAACAGAAAAGCTAAACAGCCATAACCTAGAGACTAAAAAGGATATAGAAGAAACCTGGAAAATTATTAGAAAAAGTATCCTACAAGCAGCAGAAGAAGCTTTAGGTAAAAGAAAAGTCAACAGAAATAAACGTGAATACAAAACTCCATGGTGCGACGAAAGGGTGAAAGCACTAGCAAATCAAAAGAAACAAGCTTTCCTAACATACAAAAGAGTGAAGACACCGGAGGCACGAGACGACTACGTGACAATCAGGAATAGAGTAAACTAAGAAATAGATAACATCAAAAGGGAAAACTGGGAGAAATTTACCAAAGATATGGAATACGACCTCTATGGATCCCAGAAAAAGGTGTGGAAGATGATAGGAGACAAAAAACAGAAATGAATGAATTTATACGGATAGATAACATTACGGAGACACAATGGACTGAGCATTTCGCGAAATTATATGGAGAAGGAGAAGAAGAGAACAGAGAAATAAACAATAATGAAACCCACGATAGAGTACTAATATCAGAAGAAGAGCTACAAGAAAGAATAAAAAGATTAAAAAATAGAAAAGCACCTGGTCCTGATAAGATAAATAATGAACTGCTATAATATGGAGGAAGAACACTACTCAAATGGCTCCTAAAATTATTTGTCGATATAATAAATATCGGAGTAGTACCAGCGGAATGGAAGGAAAGTCTCCTACTACCGATACTCAAAAAGGGAGACTCGAAAAATCCTGAAAATTATAGAGGCATTAGTCTGATGAACATCACATTAAAATTGTTGACGGCAGTCATAAAAGATAAAATCGAGGAAAAAGCGAATATGGCAGTTGAACAGCAAGGCTTCCGGAAGAACCGCAGCACAATAGATGCAATTTTTATTATCAGGCAAATAGTAGAAAAGTCTATTGAGTATGGAAAACCAGCATACATGTGCTTTGTAAATTTAAAAAGTGCTTTTGACAGGGTGAGGCGAAATGATATCTTAAATTTATTACAAGCTAAACAAATAGACCACCAGATAATAAGGCTAATTAAGGAAATTAACAAGAACAACAAGACCAGAGTTATAATGTCAACAGGAGAAACAGAACGCATAGAACTAAAGGGAGGAATTCGCAAAGGAGGCTCGCTTAGCCCATTGTTATTCAATATGATGATGAATCAAATAATTCACGAAGTCAGAAAACGACATAGATACCACATGGGAGCGCATAAAATCACGATACTATGCTATGCCGATGATGCAGTACTAATTGTTGATAACGAGGATGACCTACAAAGGCAGCTCCACACTTTCAATCTCACAGCAAATAAATTTAATATGAGAATATCGGTAGAAAAAACTAAATGTATAGTGATAAGTAAAGAGCCGCGTAGATGCAAATTAGAAATAGACGGCAAAATTGTAGAACAAGTAATGAAATTCAATTACCTGAGGAGTAGAGATCACTAGTGACAGGAATATAAGAACAGAGACCACAACACAAGCGACAAAAGCGGCAAGAGTAAGTGGTTGCCTCCGAGAAACCATATGGAGAAACAAATATCTGACCATGGAAAGCAAAATAAAAGTATACAAGACAACAGTAAGACCTATCCTAACATATGCAGCGGAGACAAGGACCGATACAAGAAAGACGAAACAACAAATCAACAATATCGAAATGAAAGTATTAATATTAATAGCGGGCATATCATTAAGAGACAGACAAAGCAACAGAAGTATACGAGAACGTTGCAAAATTCAAAATATTAACAGGTGGATAAAAACAAGAAAGAAAAACTGGAACGAACATGTAAATCTAATGGAACCAGATAGATTAGCGAACATATGTAAAAACAACAAGCCGTATAGCAGAAGACCCGTTGGAAGGCCGCCGAAAAGGTGGAAAGACAATGTACAGTCAACAACAACTGAAACAGAATAAGAGGCAGACAAACAGGAGTAATCCTAGTCACGCGAAGAAGAAGAAGAAGAAGACAAAAACCAGTAGTAATATAAATAAATAGTCACAAATGATTCTTTTTCTTCTACTTTTTAGCCTTCCATCATCCATTTTTGGACATAAGCCTCCCCAAACTCGTTTCATCGTTCTCTATCAACAACATACTTCCAATCTGTTCCGGCTGTTTTTGATATCATCTATCCCTCTCATCTGTGTTCTTCCTCTTGGTCGTCTACCTTGGTAAGGTCTCCAATATTGTATTGTGGCATTCCAGCATTGGTCTTTTGTCTATTAGTGTGGCCTGCAAATCCTCATTTGAGTTTGACAATGCAATTTTTATTGTGATATCCTCTACTTTTTTTTATCCTAACCAGTTGTTCCCCTTTCTATCTGAAAAACGTCTACCTAACATTGTCCCTTCCATTGCTCATTCTACTGTGGTTAGTTTGTTCATATCTGCCTTGGTTAGGGTCAAGGGTAGAAGGATCAGGTAACACTATGTATTTAAATCTGACTTACCCATATGCCTCAAAAGGAAAATCTTTGACCAGTGTGTGTTGCCTGTATTCACCTATGGAACCGAAACATTAACACTCACAAAAAAGGTAGTGAACAAGATTCGCGTAACAAGAGAGCTATGGAGCGCCAGATGTTGTGTGTCCTCCATGAGAGACCGTTCCAAACGAAGAAATACGTCGTAGAACAAAAACAACTAAATCTAAGATCTTAGATCTAACTAAACAACTATTAAAACTAATACAAAAACATAAAAAAATAGAACAAAACAGAATACCACAAGAATGGAGATCAAGCATCCTAATACCTCTCTTCAAAAAAAGGAGACAAATCGGACCCGGAGAATTACAGAGGAATTAACTTATTAAACACAATATTAAAATTAACAACCAAAGTGATAACAAACAAATTGAATGAAATTATAACATTAGCAGAAGAACAACAAGGTTTTAGGTCGGGAAGGTCATGCACTGACGCTATATTTTTAATGAGGCAAGTTCAAGAGAAATCGTTGGAATACAACAAACCGGCATATTTAAGTTTCGTGGACCTTAAGAAAACATTTGACAGGGTCACACTAATGGACGTTATCCATTTGTTATACTCGAGAGAGGTACCTCTAGGAATAATTAAAACGATCTAAAACATCTACCAGAACAACACAATAAAAGTAAAAGTGGAAGATAAACTAACTGACCCAATTGAAGCCGGCAATGGGATAAGACAGGGGGATTCCTTGAGTCCTTTATTGTTCAACCTGAACATGGACGAAATAATAAAAAAGTAAAAACTAAAAAAGGATACCAAATGGGAGAAGAACAACTTAAAATAATCTGCTATTCGGACGATGCAATACTAATCTCTCAAAGTGAAGATGATTTACAACGTATGCTGAACTAGTTTAACATAATCGCCAGAAAATTTAACATGTTAATTTCCTCACAAAAGACAAAATGCATGGTTATAACAGCAGATCCAATAAGATGTAAATTGGAGCTGGAAGGTCAGATAATATTAGAACAAGTGATGGAGTTTAAATACCTAGGCATCACACTATCTAGCTACGGAAGGCTCGAAACAGAAGTGGAAGATCAAGTGAATAGACCAAACAGAGCCGCATGTTGCCTGAATGATACAATATGGAGAAATAAAAATATCGGAAAAGAAATAAAAGGCGGAATTTACAAAACAGTCATCAGACCAATAATGACATACGCGGCAGAAACACTACCCGACACAGAAAGGACAAAAATATTGCTCGAACCAGCGGAGATGAAAACCCTTCGAAAAATCGATGGTAAGACTCTATGGGACAGAGCTAGAAGTACAGATATACGACGGCGATGCAAGGTGTATAACATTAATAACTGGGTAAGAAACAGAAGAATAAACTGGAATGACCACATAAGCCGAATAACAACAAATATATTAGTCAGGACAGCAAGAGACGGTTCCCCAATAGGAAGACGATCAGTGGGAAGACCACGAAAACGATAGAACGACAACTTACTAGAGGCACATTGAAAAAACAGACAGAGTCATGTCTATACAAATAGAAGAAGAAGAAGAAGAAGGAGAAGAAGAAGAAGAAGAAGAAGAAGAAGAAGAAGAAGAAGAGAAGAACAAAAACAACAGACGCTGTCGAAAAAATCGCGTCACTAAAGTAGAATTGTGAAGGACATGTCACCAGATTCTCAGACAACCGATGGACAAAGCGAATTGTCGAGTAGAGACCACGAAAAGAAGCACTACGGAGCAGAGGACGCCCACTAACCAGATGGCCCCATGATTTGAAGCATGTTATCGGTAACTGGATGCAAGCCACATAAAACAGAGACAGATGGAAAGAGCTGAGGGTGACCTATGTCCAGTAGTGGATGCGAACAGGTTGATGATGAAGATCAAGGTTTGACATCCATATGCCACGATAGGAAAGATGCAGAACACTTTGTAGAGGTTGATCATGGTTTGTAGGTCGTTGAATGTGCTTGCTATAATCACGATGTCGTCAGCGAATCTGAGACAGTTTAACTTGTTGCCAGTAAATTTGATGCCATATGATGGTCAATTAGTAGTTTCGAAGATGTCTTCTAGGGCAAACAAGACATTTCTAATAAGGTAGTAGGTGATAAGAAGTTAAGGTAGTCAAATTAACAAGATCATAACCTGCACAAATCCGTGCGAAAAAGGATAGTCACAAAAAAAGCAGTTTTTATCTTTATGATAAGGTTTGGACAAAAGAAAATTCAAACAAATTGTATAACAAATAAAACAAAGCAAATAAAAATTCTAATTGTGGCCCACAATCATAATGATATCAATTAAATAATATGATAACTAAAATGTTAACAGACACAAATAATTAAACCTGTCGATCTAGTGGGCCATCTTAAAATTTTGGAAGAAATTCCTTTGAATTCTAAGGATAAGCCGACAGACGTCATGCCAGTCAAATTCGACTTTGAAACACCATTTGAAGTGGTCGTAAAAAACCACCAAATGGATGAAACAGTTGAACCGAAACTGGAGGAAAGTTCACTCGTATGGTATACGGATGGATCTAAGATAGATGAAAGGGCAGGAGTGGGAGTTCTTCTTCTTCTTCGTCTAGCCATTCACGTCCACATCTGAACATAAGCCTCTTCAAGTCTTCCTTTCCATTGTTTTTTGTTGTACGCTACTTGTAGCCAATTTTTCCCGGCAGTTCGTTTCAGATCATCTGTCCATCTCATAGGAGGTCTGCCTCTGGGTCTTTTGTGTTCGTATGGTCTCCAGGTTAGAATTGTTCTGTGCCATTTGTTAAGATCGCTCCCAGCTACATGTCCAGCGTATTCCCATTTCAATTTTAGTGATTTTTGTACTACATTGGTAACTTTGGTTTTCTGTTTTATCCATGTGTTTATTTTCCTCTCCTTAAGTTATATGCCAAGCATTGCTCTTTCCATCGCATGTTGAGTGACTCTGAGTACGGAGAGTAGGAGTGGGAGTTACTGGGCCGAATTTTAGGCTATCCAAATCTCTTGGAAACGCCCCAACTATCTTTCAGGCAGAAATACATGCCATACAGATTAGTGCCCAAGAATGTCTCAACCAAGACACTCGTAAGGCAAAAGTCTTCATTTTATCAGACAGCCAAGCTGCCTTAAAGGCTCTAAAGTCATTTACTTGTGAGTCAAAGTTGGTTTGGGAAGGAATCCCTTAAGAAGCTGTCGGAACGCAACAACAAAATAACTTTGATGTGGGTGCCACCTGATAGCCTCGCAAAAGAAGGGGCCAATGCCCCATTCCAAGGTGCAGAACCCTTCTGTTGACTACCAACAAGCCACATCAGAGAGGAACTCCGGACCTGGGAACTCAATCAACTACAACTATACTGGTCCAACACACCAGGACAAAGACAAGCAAAAAGACCCATAAAGGTGTCGAAATGAGTAAAAGTGCCTTCTCGAAATGAGTAAAAAAGATATAAAAATGGTCACTGGCCTTCTTACTGGTCACTGCCCTCTGAGATATCATCTCAAAAAAATGGACAAATCCGATAGTGAGAACTGTCGTTTCTGTCACAACGAAAAAGAAACGGCAGAACACATTCTATGCAATTGCGTAGCGCTGTTCTGCAAACGACTAAAATTCCTAGAAGAGGTCACCCTAATGCCCTCTGACATAGGAAACAAGTCACCTAGAATGCTAATCAATTTCATCAGAAGTATTTGCATCCTAGAGTGTAACTAGATTAAGGTATGCACAAAAGATCTTTATAGATCGAAGCGCTGAGAGGCTCCACAGCCTTAACGACCTCACATAATCTATTCTAATCTAAGATGTTAACTAAATAATATTTCAGCTGAATAATATTCCTATTTTTTTTTCTATGTTCATTTCAGTTCCTGTATTCAAATGATTTGCATGTATTTGTCCCAAAATTAGTTATGTAAATAAACATGGAGATAATAATTGTATTCGAAATGTATGGAATGAGGAATGCTAATTAATGATCTTCCCTAATAGCAAAGGGTTTAGATATATGAAAATAAAGCTGATATTGGTACTTGTCCTTCCTCCTATTAGAAAAATGTAGAAATTAGTTTTTAGATGTTTTAGAATAAACTAAAATAATATGTATCATTGTGTGTAAAACTAATTGTTTTTATATTATTTCTAAAGAGTTTTCAATAACAATTACTGCTGTTTACATATTTACTTACCTAAATCCCCGTCTTTCAAGTTTCTGTCACGTATTTATGTTGATTTGATTGTCAAGATCGACTCTGTAGTTTGGCTTTGATTCTTCAATTGATTTACATGTCGTTACCAACTATCTTGTTTCACGATTGACTGAAAAATGACGCAACTCTATGCACTTTTTCGCTAGCAGCTTTTTTAAACACTGACGAAGGAAAATTTTTATAGTCTTGGTATAAATGCCGGTTAGTTCTACTAAACAGTATTTAGTGTCACTCTGTTTTTATGTATACAAATTATGAGAACAATAATGTAAATTACATTTATAATTACATAGGTACGTGTTACTCCATTAAAATGTTACATTTTTTAAGCCGTACCTTGCATTTGTTAGAGGAGTCAATTTTATTTCTTTAATGTATTCGCGGTGTGCAAGTACTTGGAAAGGGAAACGAGAAACGACCGTGCGCGAGTCGCGGAGAAATATTGCAACTATCTTAAATAATTCATATTGTCATACATACTGTCATTGACTCAGAAAAATTATATATTGCTCCACAATATTGATATGATATGCAATTATTATATAAAGGTAAATTTAATCGTAATTAAGGTAAATGTAAAAATTAAAGGTAATTGTATTTTGCTTGCAATACTGCATTTTAATAACGGATTTTATTTACTACATACAATTGTTTACGTTTGCTAAACATAACCTGCATCTTATTTTTTTCTTCTTATTATTTTTTTGGACTATGGTCTTGACAATTATCCAGCAACCAGGACTAATATAATTGGCCAATATTATTAAAAGTGCGAATAAAAGTACAGAGCGTAGAAATAGAGGTCGCTTTGCCGAACTTGCACGGTCCCAATAGGGGGGATGGGGGGATCAGTAGAAGCTTAAGTTCAAGTTTTTGGGGTCGCCACCCTTGTCCCCCGGCCGTCATCTTGGAAATGGTGTGTAAAGGGGTTTCGCGCTATATCTCGTAAACTACCAACCCTACGGAAAATCTAATTAAATGTAAAATGTAGAAAATTAAATTTTCTTCAATTTTATTTCTATTACTTTTTATCGTCAAGTGACCAACAAAAAAAATATAAACAAAAGTATGTAAAACATTTTTAACAAGATTCATTTTGGAGGTTATAACTTTTTTTCAGTTCATTTTAAAATAAAATAACCTTATAACAATTTTGTAGAGGGTTTTTCAGCGAACAATTTCCACTACAAATTTGTTTAATTCTATTTATTTATATAGGTGTTACAGCGCTCCAAACTTAACCAGATTCCCGAATACTCATAGGGATATAATAAAAACAAAAGTTAGGCTTACTTTTCTATCTACATATATTTTTTATTCATACAATTTATTATGATTTTAACATTACTATGCTATTATTAATCTGTTTTTGACCTTTCTCCATACTATAAAACTTATAACCCGAAGCATATATAGAAACGGCCCAAGAAGTTGTTTGCAGACAAATTCGCCAGTTCAGAAGAAGAATGACGCAACCGCATATTGCAAAATTCTTAAGAAGAGCAAAAAACGAATTTTTGTTATCAAAATCATAAAGTATGATCAAAATTAGCCATTCACCACAACGTGGTCAGGATCTCGAAATATAAACGTTCTTTGGGGTGTGCCGCTTGTTTATGAAGTAACATAACTTTTTCCTATTGTATATTTTGACTTAGAATTTTCCAAAAAACTTCTTCATGAATTATATTTCATTATTGTGTTGGTTAAAATTATAAACTAAAAAGTTTGTCACTCAACTTTTTTAAGTAAACATGAAACTAACGAAATATGATGACAAAATGTTTAAAAACTAACAACTCCTTTTTTAATACGTTTGAATATTTAGGACAAATCCCATTGTTATCTACATACTTCAGAGATTAAACAGTAAAATTTTCAAAAGGAAATATTTACAGCGACCAAAGATACAGCGAGGTAAATTTGAAAAATCATCAAAATTGATTTTCGGCATTTTTGTATAAAATTTGATTTTTGAACATGTTCCACCAAATCTAGATAAAAATAAACTTCATATTCGGATTCAGCGACGTCGAAAACATAAAAATAGACCAAAATTGGTCATTCACCTTAAATTTGATTTTCATGGTCGGCATAAAGATTGCTGCCGCTCGACTAATATATAGATAGAAAAGTATTTTTTGTTATTGTATTCCTATGAGAATTCGAGAATCTGGTCAAGATTGGAGCGCTGTAAAACCTAGATAATAAATAAAATTAAACAACTTTATAGCGAAAATTGTTCATTGAAAAATCCTCTACAAAATCGCTATGATGTTATTTTATTGTGAAATGAACGGGAAAAAAAGTTATAACCTCCAAAAGGAAACTTCTAACAAAATTTTCTCATATTTTTATTTATAACTTTTTTGTTGGTCACTTGACGATAAAAAGTAATATACATAAAATTGTAGAAAATTTAATTGGCTATACTTTATGTGTAATTAAATTTTCTGTAGGATTGCTATTTTAGAAGATACAGCGCGAAAGCCATTTGCACCTCTTTTTCCGATATGGCGGCCGGGGGACAAGGGTGGCGACCCCAAAAACTTGAACTTAAGCTTCTACTGAACCCCCCTACACATTAAAAAAATAAAATTGACTCCTCTAAGAAATGCAACCTAAATGTAACATTTTAATGGACTATGTGTATTTGAGAACAAGTTAAAAAACTGTGTACCTAATTGCGAATCAAACCGATCGGTGAAGAAGGCAGTACATTATTTACTTACTTATTTACATACACCGTGGCGTTACAAACCTTCGTGGGTTTTAGCTAACTCAACAACATGCCTCCACTCTTCTTTGTCTTGAGCAACCTCTATCCAATGCTCCACCCTCATAACTGTCAGGTCTCCTGCTATATTATCTCCCCACCGGAGTCGAGGGCGTCCGCGTGGTGTTCTTCCAGTTGGGACTTCTTCCCATACCAGCCTTACTGTCCTTTCGTCAGAATCTCTTCTGTGGTGTCCTGCCCATTGAAGTCTTTTGGACTTTATTCCTTTTGTTATGTTGGCGTCTGGGTATAGTTCTTCCAGGCATAGTTCCTTATTTAGTTCTTATAAAATCTTATTGGTTCACATAAATCCAGTATAATGTTACTGCGTAATATAGATATAGGCGAATATTTTACATCTGTCGCCGTAGCTGCTAAAAGCAATCTTCAGCTTTTAAATATCTGGCGGTCATTGCATCTTCGACATCTCTCCAAGGCCGTCTGGGTCTAGCTCGTTTTTCTTTTATTGGGTGGAGTTCATTTTTCCATCATTTTTGGTCATCAGTTTACTACTTTGGTTTCAGTTGTGTCCATTATGTCTAGATTAATTTCTATTTCTTTCCGAATGTCTTCGTTCCTCACCCAATCAAGTCTAGTAAGGCGGCAACATCGTCTTCAATATTTAATTCTGATGGCCTTAATTTTTTTATTTTTTCCTTTGATTTATTTTCCATAGTTTTCCAGTACATTCTAATACTTTATTTTATTATTTTATAAATTGTATTTGTTTATTTTCTTTTGTTATTTAATTATTTCACAATCCTCCACAGACATATCTAGTAGCTGATCTTGTTTGACCAATCCAATGCAGTGGTTTTCCCCCTGTAACTAAGTACTCGCTTTTTTCTATATTAATTGTGATGCTTCACTTAATACTCCTCTTCCACTTTAGTAAGCATATACGAGTAGTCTATATCACTCTCGTCTTCAGCTAGAATGTCTTGGACATTGGATATAAAACACACCGTATCTTTTCCTCTCAGAGACGCTTAAACCAAGATAGATTCAATGGCCACACTTTTGGCCTATTCCACGTCGACCTCTTCAAATCTATCGTGGTTTTCTAGCCCTAGATTATATTCTCTAACATGACCTTTTTTAAGAGGTCTAACTTCGAGACTGTACCTTCCATGTAGCTTTTTCTAGATGGCTTTTCTTCGCCTAATGCAAAGAACCGCAGATTTTCCAGGCCATCACACTGACATAAAATTTGCTCTCTTGTTTCTTCTTGTAGGTGACAGAATCTGCATAGGTCATCTCTCAATCCCATCAGCATCAACTGCTTATTCAGCTGACAGTACCCTGTTAGCAGACCTACTATGGCTTTTGCTGTTTTCCTGTCTTACCTTATTAGATATGCTGTAAATTTTAGGGAATTTTCTGTAATGAACTGTTTCATCTGTCCTTGTCCTGGTAATTTCAACCACCATTTCAGAGATGTGTGATCTAGCCACATTCTTGTAGCCTACGGCTCACGGTCTCCTGGTTTATTTCGGGCACCCACGCAGTCCCCACTAGCTTAGAATTGACCTCCATGGAATTGAGTGCCTTAAGCGCTACCTGGTCATCTGTGAAGATAGCAAATAAACTGTATGTTCTTTTCTACCTAAGTGACTGTAGATTTAGCAATGCTGCTGTAGGAGTTGTTCATGTCATCCAGGCATGCTAGCCTCTATCTATTAGTTAGCAGCCTCATTGCTCCCACTTATTGCGTCTTTGTCCGCATTTGTCCATATTAATTTGTTTTTGCCCATATTTTGTCATTGGTTTAATAACCCTTGTGTATACCCATAGTCATTTTGGGGTTGAGCCCCCAATTCTTACCGCAAATTCTTGTACATCTGACCAAGGACATACTAGCTTTCTGTGTGACTTTCAGTATTTGAGTATTCCATGTAAGCCTATCATCAAACTGTACCTTAGGTATAGTGTTTCTTTGGATAATGAAATCTTCGTTCCTTCCAGCACTGGTGATTTTAGGCCTCGTAATACCATCAATTTTGTGAATTTGATTTGTATGTTTTTGAGTATTAACTATCAGTCTCTCTTGTTTACATTAATATTAATAATAATTATTATCAACTATATTTAGGGCTTCTTGCATTCTCCCAGACCACCTGGGCAAATTTGTCCCTGATGATGATTGCAATATCGTTAGCATATGCTAGACAGTAAAAGACTTTGTGTCCAAACTTTTCTTTGTAAGAGAATTTTGACTGTGTTTTACTACGAATTTTTCATAACATGAAATTTAGGTCTGGATCCCGCGTACCCCAAAAAAGTTGATTAATGGCAAGCTGAAAATTTGTTAATAGCTTAAGGGTGTCTAGTCGGACAAACTTTGATATATGGGAACACTGGAACAGGGGAAGTTTTAATTGTGGAACAGGTTAAAAATTTGGAACGTCAGACTACGAAAACGTCAGAGGTATTTTGTCGGACAGAACTTCCAATCGATTTGTTACCCTTTCATTAAACTCTCATGCAAAAATTAGACTGCTATTATTAACCAACATGATCTCTGTCTTTTGACATGTTCTTCGTGTTCCACTCATTAAAATTCCCAGTTGGTGATAAACACCAGTCTGATTTTTGCATGAGAGTTTATTGAAAGGGCAACAAATCAATTGGAAGTTCTGCCGACAAAATACATCTGACGTTTTCGTAGTCTGACGTTCCAAATTTTTAACCTGTTCCACCATTAAAACTTCCCCTGTTCCAGTGTTCCCATATATTAAAATTTGTCCGACTAGACACCGTTAATATATTAACAAATTTTCAGCTTGCTATTAATCAACTTTTTTTTCTTATGCGGGATCCAGACCAAATTGTATATATTATACTGTTTTGTTTAATTGACTAGTAAAGTTTATAATCGTATTGATATCATGTATTAGCATTTGTGCAGAATATTATAAGTATTACGATATACCTACATCTGGTGATTAAACTAAAACATAATATTAACAAATTATCTATTAATATATTACATATCTATTAATTATACAATATAATACGCCTCAATAATATAAAATACTTCAGCTAACTGTAGAAAAGTCTAACGAAATAAAATTTAACTAAAAAAAATGTAATTTTGACTAACTTATTTAATTTAACACATAATATACTAATATTTCATCTGATTGTGTTTTGGTGAACCTACCAAAACCCATAACACTTAACGATCATTCTTTCCCCAGCATCGTGAAGGGCTTCCCGCCGGTCTCCCCCTACATTGGAGTCAGTCCGACCCTGTGCTACCTTCTGAAAGAGAAAAAACCATTGTGCTGTCTGCAGCTCGCCCAAGTGTGTGAACATTGCAGCTATAGGAACGCGCGAGACTACCAGTGGCAGAACAAAACTATCATTCTGGCTGCTGATTACGCTTCAAATGGCATCTACAACTTTATAATACCGTTGAGAGCCCACTTCAGATCGAAAACGTCGTTAAATCCCATTATTTTGCTGTTGGAGAGGCGGCCGGATATAGCTTTTCTCGATGCAGTTTCCTATTTTCCTTTAGTTTATTGGATGCTGGGATCTATAGACTGGTAAGATATTTCTTTATTTTTTTCTTTTTATTTTGAAATAATTAAATATGATAATGGTTTGAATAGATAACTAGAATATACTATACAACTAAACAATATAGCGAATGAAAGAATATCACTGATCAATAACATTGCAGTAAACCATATTTATACAAAATCTTAATTCCCATTTTTTTATTTAAAAGTATATTACACTCTATTGACTATCAACATTAAACAAAAGTAGTTTACATTGACATTGACTTAAGGCAAGAAGGGTTTACCCACTGGCAAAATCAAAGTGAAACTATTATAAAATTATATAAGAAATAGATATACATATTATAACTACGAACTAACAAGTTTACTCTAAATGTTAAGTCCAGTGGTTTGAATCTATTTAACCTACGTTTGTCTTGTAAATTGTCTAGGAGATTAAATATAAACTGGTTTTGACGGTCTTCTAGCTTGGTAATGTATGCAGTGCTACGTTTTGGATGACTTCCTGTACTATATTTATTTTAAGGTCTGTTGTTGATATACCACGGTGCATTGGTGATAGTTAGGATTTTTTATTGGAAGCGTTGAATGATTTCTATAGAGACTGGCTATTTCCCATAGTTCCAACCAATAGGTCCAGATGGGCGTAAGTACTGTCTTATAGAGAAACAATTTATTAATCTTGATGAACGGCCCATATTTTGTGAATTGGAGAACTAGTTTTTTTCTCTTGGTCTAAATATGTTACCTCCATGTGATTCTTCTGTCCAAATAAATACCAAGGTATTGTACCTCGTTGGCTAAGGGTAATTGATATTTATTTACAGTTACAGGGGGCAGTTTCCTCTTCCTATTGTAAATGTAAAATAAATAGATTTTCCTTCTTTGACTTTAATTTTTCATTCCAAAAACCAATCTTATATTCTGTTTAGATACGCTTAAAGGAGATGTGATTCATCAATAGGGTCAGCATGTTCAACTAGGATTGCAGTATTGTCGGCAATTGTTCTTGGCATAATTTCTTCTGAAGGTGATTTCCTCTCTAGTGGTTCCTAAAAAGTTTTAGGTACATTTGCAATAAATAAGAGATACAAAGTAGGTCCCAGCACGCCACCCTGTGCTACGCAAGCTTTGGTAGAAGATTGTTTAGAAGTTGCATCTTGATATTTAATGAAGTAACACCTACCTGACAAATATCACTCAAGAAGAATATAAAAGTTGTGCGGTAATATACTTTTTAGCTTCTATAGGACGCCTTCATATCACACCTTGTCAAATGCCTGCATAACGTCCAAAAATGTCGCTGAACAATGCCTCTTGGCATCAAAATTGGCATTTATATATTTTACCACCCTGTGAACTTGTTGACTTGTTAAGCAATAAGACCAAAATACAAACTGGTGGTCTCGAATTAAATTTTTTGGTCCATGGTCCGAGCATTTTGACTAATAGTTTTTGGCTAATAGCAAGAAGCTGATTGGTCTGTAAGATATAGTCTTCTTGAATTTTTCCCGGATTAAAAATTGTTATTGGATAAGATACTTCCTGATTTTGAATCGTTCTGGCTGCTGATTACGCTTCAAATGGCATCTACAACTTTATAATACCGTGAGAGCCCACTTCAGATCGAAAACATCGTTGAATCCCATTATTTTGCTGTTGGAGAGGCGGCCGAATATAGCTTTTCTCGATGC
Source organism: Diabrotica virgifera virgifera (assembly GCF_917563875.1). Taxonomy (NCBI): domain Eukaryota; kingdom Metazoa; phylum Arthropoda; class Insecta; order Coleoptera; family Chrysomelidae; genus Diabrotica; species Diabrotica virgifera. The sequence continues at coordinate 35,304,386 of NC_065451.1, forward strand.
AGTTTCCTATTTTCCTTTAGTTTATTGGATGCTGGGATCTATAGACTGGTAAGTTATTTCTTTATCTTTTCCTTTTATAATAAAAGTATTTTGGAATTAAGTAAATGAAATAATGGTTTAAATAGATAACCAAAATATACTTACTATACAACTTAACAATATAGCGAATAAAAGAATATTACTGAGCAATTACATTTCAGTAAAATATAGCAACATATTTATACAAAATTATAATATAATATCTTAATTCCTAATTTATATAGGAAATAGTACATCATCATCATCATTTGGCTCTACAACTCTATGTGAGTTTTGGCCGCGTTTATTATTTCCCTCCATTGTTGTCGGTCCTGAGCAGCTATTTCCCATTGCTGTACTCCCAGTTTTCGTAGATCACTGGCAACTGCGTCCTTCCATCTCTTTCTTGGGCGACCAACTGACCTTTTGCTATTGGGCCTTTCCCAGAATGTGGCGTTCAGAAGTCTTTCGTCACTCGATTTTAGCACGTGGGCCACCCATCTTATTCGGTTTGCTTTAATGTAGCGTACTATGTTTTCATCTCCATATACTGTCTGGAGTTCATCAATGTGTCTTCTTCTCCATTCTCCTGCTGTCTCGTCTCTGCAAGGCCCATAGATAGTCCGCAGTATCTTTCTTTCAAGTACCAGCAATTTTGAATTTTCTCGCTGGTTCAGAGTCCCTGTTTCGCTTCCATACGTTATTGTGGGACGAATTATTGTCTTATATACTCTTATTTTTGCTGGCCTTGAGAGTATTTTTTATTTAAGTACGGTCGTTAATGAGTAATATGCCCTGTTTCCTGCAATGATCCTGGCTGCCACGTCCTTTTCATATTTATTTTCAGATGTTATGATCGCTCCCAGGTACTTAAATTCTTTGACGACTTCAAAACTGTATTCATTAATTGTTACGTTTTGTCTAACCCTTGGTCTTAGGTTCTTCGTAATCACCATGTACTTGGTCTTGTCGTCGTTGTCCTTAAGACCAACTACCTTGGCTCCGTTCTCGAATAGGGTGAAAACTTCTTTTGCATCACTGGTGGATTGTGCAATTGTGTCCACGTTATCCGCCAGGGGCAATAGTATTTTTGATCCTTGGGTGGCAAATCCGTTTGTCAGTTGTGGCTGAGCTTTCCTTACTGCATTATTCTAGTGCGAAGTTAAACAGCAGGAGGGCGAGAGGAGCTCCTTGTCTAAGCCCGGTGTCAATAAGGAATTCCTCCAACGTGGTGCTGCCAATTCTGATCCGCGCGGAAGCGTTCTCCGTACTCACATTTTCCAATCTTACCAGCTTTCCAGGTACTCCCATTTCTACCATGGTCTCCCACAATGCTTATCTGCTAACAGAATCGTAAGCTTGTTTAAAGTCCACGAAGATTTGATGTACATCGGGGTTGAATTCCCAGTTTTTTCTGGTCACCTGGCGTAGGACGAAGATCTGGTCTATGGTCGACCTTCCCGGTCTGAATCCACTTTGGTAGTCGCCTATTATTTCCTCTGCGTATGGAGTTAGTCTTCTAAATAGTATTATGGATATAATTTTGTATGTTGTATTGACTAACGATATTCCTCAAAAGTTCCGACATATTTGTTTGTCTCCCTTTTTGTGGATAGGTACTATATGGCTTTCATGCCAGTGTTTCGGTATCTCTTCTCTTTCCCAGACCTCCCTTATAAGGTGATGTATCTCAAGGTAGAATTTTTAGAGTTTTTCTCCCCCTGTTTTTAGTAGTTCCACCTGTATGCTGTCTGGGCCTGTGGCTCTATGGTTTTTTAGGGACGAAATTGCGGACTTTACTTCACCTAGTGTGGGCCCTGGTATTTCAGTTTCGGCTAGCTGGTACTGTCTTTGTTGCCCTGTCGGTGTGGGGTTTTCTGTATTTAAGAGTTGCTCAAAATACTTTCTTCCACTCATGGCTTAGTTCTTCGTCGTCTGTGAGCAATTACCCTGCATCTTCTTTTATAAATCTTGGGCTGTTGGTCGTGTTGCCTTTATTTTTTTGAGGTCCCTATAAAACTGTCTAGACTGACCTCTATGTTCCATATTATACCGATATAATTTGACTTGAACTTTCAAATTCGGTAAGCAGAATTGCTATTTTATTTTTTAATTAAAAGTTTTTCGGGTTCAAAAATTGCAATTTTTCTATTTTTTGAAAGTTCAACCGCGTTTATCTCGAAAACTATGCATCCTACAAAAAACTTGTAAGAACATTTTTTGCTTAGAATGACCCAAAAAATACAAAATAATATTTTTTTTGCAAAAAGTCGCTGTTGTGTAATTCCTCAAGTTCTTTGTTTATAACAATCTTATCGACATCCGGATCAACTGTTACCCAAAAAATTCGTGTTCTACGGGTCAAAATACAAAACAAAAACTAGGGTAAGTCCATCTGAACAAAGGAGGCCGTTGTACACCCCCCCTGGCAACAGGACTAAAATGTTTAATTGAAAGCCAAAATATTCCTACAGATTGGAACTTAGCATATTGATATTATATAAGCTACATATAAAAAAGGAGGCAGAAAAGGATGCGATAACTTTAGAGGTATTAGCGTCACTATCTGGATGGAAAGGTTGTATGGTGGAATCCTTAAAAAACGAATAAAGGCGAAGTAGTAGGAAATAGAAGATCAATGCGGCTTAAAATTTTTATTCTACAAGTAATAGAAACGAAAAACTTTTTGCTGGAAATCTTGATACCCATCTTGTCTTCTTATATCTCTAAAAGGCGTACGACAGAGTGCCTTTAAAATCTCTATTTAAAGTTTTGACAAAAACAGACTTAAAAAAGAGTATATCACAGCTCTACACAACATCTATAAGAATGTATTGTGTGCTGTTAAGAACCTTTTCCCGTTTCGGAACCATAAATTTATTGCGCCAACACGCCTTTATTTTACTACCAAACTCGGATTCAATTGTAAGGCCTCTTATCCTTGCCCACCATTCGCTTAGAGTCTCGTCGCAGTTTTTCAAGGCAGTGGAGTTAAAACGAGTTTAGACTTTAACCACGATTTTAAGTGTTCGTTGAAAATGTTCACTGACTTTTTTATTTTTTACTTTTTTTACTTTTTTCACTTTTTTACTTTTGCTCTTCTGCCTAATGAATATCATCAACGCTTCATGGTATATCCGCAAAAAAGATGTATATCGGAAACTCTACTTGAAAACCGTTAAAGGAGAAATAAAAGAATATTACCAAGGAACCATTGGAAATAAATAAATTAATAATGAAATTTATACTTTTGACTGAACATGAGTAGTAATTATTATTGCATCGGACCAGTAATTAGTAATAGTCTGAGAGCTAGTGAACCCTCCGACTAACGGTCTTCCTGTAGGGCTAGAAATTTTTATAGTGATAACTCATAGCACACCAAGGCTAAAAACCATGACCTGGCAGGCATCAGCCTGCACGTGTATATACCAGATGAATCTAAAAGTGCATAGTTTAGGGGTAAAAAAAACTTTCTCCTGTAAAGTTTAAATTTAAGTATTTGTTTGAGTAAGTCATTTAGAAGAAATGTGTACAATGACAGGCGGTTCTGAACAGCATAAGACCTTGCCAGGCGAGGGAAAAGATTAGAGTTTTTTCCTAAAATATTTTTTTTGCATCGAACAAAGTTTTTTTAGGTTTTCTGAATCATTCCAAACAGAAAAGGTCTTTAGTGACTTTTCTCTTAGGTTAATAGTTTTTGACATATAAGCGATTAAAAATTTAAAAATTGCGAAATCGGCTGGATGACGTCACTAGTATAATGTAAATGCCAAAAAGGCCTAATTTAAAAATAAATATCGACCTGTCTGAGGATTTCTCTTTAAATTTGCCCATTCTCAAAATAATGAATTTATGCAAACTCAAACGTTCTCACTTATACTACAGTGTTGCGCCCGCTTGATTAGAAATTACAAAACAAAGGGGTTTTCTATATTGCATTGCAAAAAACTCTTCAGGATTTGATCAATCGATGTTTAAAGAATATCTACCCATCTTGGCAACATTGAAATTGTCAGTTAAATGTCCGATTCAGGGTTAAAAATTGCCGATCTCACAATTTTTAAATTTTTAATCGCTTATATGTCAAAACCTTTTCTGTTTGGAATGATTCAAAAAACCTAAAAAAACTTTTTTCGATGCAAAAAAAAATAATTTTAGGAAAAACCCTAAAGCGCGTGATACACACGCAATCTTTAAGTACGCGGGTTTAAAGATCGCGGACTTACTCGGCTCGCCGTCGGTGATACACGGCAGACTTAAAGTACGCGGTTTTAAAGATCGCGGTCGCCGTCGGTAGCAAAAAATTTAGAAACTGTCCTCGTGGTTAAATTTTTTATTTCCTGTGTACCTAATTTTGCTGAAATCTTATGTTTTTTAGTAGAGTTTGATTATTTTTTTGGTCAGGTTTCGTTAAATAGAAGAATAATTTGATTTTTTTATAAGTGTGGTAAGCTGTCAAAATCATGATGTGAAGTATAGCACTTGTTTTTGATCTATTTTAATTTAATACAAGGTAGGCATAAACAAACAAAATATCATAGATAATATGGTAATATTTTCATCAGGAGGATAAAGCAGCCTATAAATAATTAGGTTTATGCAAAACCAAATAATCAAAATAATTTAGTATAGCTTAAAATAGTGTTTTACGGTTTTCTCAAAACTTATAAAATGTAACTTGTCTCCTTTCAACAATAAACGATTGAATTATTTCTAGGCAATTTGCTTAATTAGTGAAAATATAAGTGTAACTTTAAACGCAATAACATGATGGCTCGAGGCTCGCGGCTCGTGGAAGTGATACACGTACGGGTTACGAGTAAGATTTCAAACTTGTTGGATCGACGGCGTACTTACTCGGCGGACTTAAAGTACGCGTACTTGCGGTGATACACGCGCGAAAAAGGTCGCGAGCCATAAGTTCGCGTACTTACTCGCGTGTGTATCACCCCTTTAAAGCGCGTAATACACACGCAATCTTTAGTACGCGGGTTTAAAGATCGCGGACTTACTCGGCTCGCCGTCGGTGATACACGGCAAACTTAAAGTAATGCGGTTTTAAAGATCGCGGTTGCCGTCGGTGGTTTGTGCTATTTATGAATTTTATCGTATTATACATATACTTCGTATTGTATCCTATCGTGTATATATTTTTAATACTAATAAAAAAAGACGAAATCGAAAAGTGTGGGTTACAAACAAAATATCATAGATAAGAGGGTAATATTTTCATCAGGAGGATAAAACAGCCTATAAATAATTAGGTTTACTCAAAAACAAATAATCAAAAATAATTTAGTATAGCATAAAATAGTGTTTTACGGTTTTCTCAAAACTTATAAAATGTAACTTGTCTCCTTTCAACAATAAACGATTGAATTTTTTCTAGGCAATTTGCTTAATTAGTGAAAATATAAGTGTAACTTTAAACGCAATAACATGATGGCTCGAGGCTCGCGGCTCGTGGAAGTGATACACGTACGGGTTACGAGTAAGATTTCAAACTTGTTGGATCGACGGCGTACTTACTCGGCGGACTTAAAGTACGCGTACTTGCGGTGATACACGCGCGAAAAAGGTCGCGAGCCATAAGTTCGCGTACTTACTCGCGTGTGTATCACCCCTTTAAAGCGCGTAATACACACGCAATCTTTAGTACGCGGGTTTAAAGATCGCGGACTTACTCGGCTCGCCGTCGGTGATACACGGCAAACTTAAAGTAATGCGGTTTTAAAGATCGCGGTTGCCGTCGGTGGTTTGTGCTATTTATGAATTTTATCGTATTATACATATACTTCGTATTGTATCCTATCGTGTATATATTTTTAATACTAATAAAAAAAGACGAAATCGAAAAGTGTGGGTTACAAACAAAATATCATAGATAAGAGGGTAATATTTTCATCAGGAGGATAAAACAGCCTATAAATAATTAGGTTTACTCAAAAACAAATAATCAAAAATAATTTAGTATAGCATAAAATAGTGTTTTACGGTTTTCTCAAAACTTATAAAATGTAACTTGTCTCCTTTCAACAATAAACGATTGAATTATTTCTAGGCAATTTGCTTAATTAGTGAAAATATAAGTGTAACTTTAAACGCAATAACATGATGGCTCGAGGCTCGCGGCTCGTGGAAGTGATACACGTACGGGTTACGAGTAAGATTTCAAACTTGTTGGATCGACGGCGTACTTACTCGGCGGACTTAAAGTACGCGTACTTGCGGTGATACACGTGCGAAAAAGGTCGCGAGCCATGAGTTCGCGTACTTACTCGCGTGTGTATCACCCCTTTAATCTTGCCCCCGCCTGGCAAGGTCTTATGCTGTTCAGAATCGCCTGTCATTGTACACATTTCTTCTAAATGACTTACTCATACTTAAATTTAAACTTTACAAGAGAAAGTTTATTTTACCCCCTAAACTATGCACTTTTCGATTTACCTGGTAGATACTCGTGCAGGCCTTATTCCTGCCAGGTCATGGTTTTTAGCCATGGTGTGCTATGAATTATCACTATACAAATTCCTAGCCTTACAGGAAGATCGTTAGTCGGATGGTTCACTAGCTCTTAGACTATAAAGCTCTTTTGAGCTTTTTATAAAGTTCTACATCTGCAATTTAATTATTGACTTTACCAGCGATTTTTCGCTGAGACAATTCTCTCTTTATATATCTTCCTCACTTTTATTTTCATCGAGATTACATTAACTTTTTATCAAAATCTACTACAGTAAAATACAGTAAAATTTTATCGCTTCACACCACATCAGCTAGACGACCAGAATCTTGTTTTAGAGCTAATAAAACATACTCCAATCTCAATTTGTAATAAAACATTTCTCTCGTTCCCCCATTCGCCGAACACACTGTTATCATGTAAATTGCGATGTTCAACCGTTGAATCGTTTTCAGCTTAGACATTTGTCTCGTTTTAGTCTAGGGGAAAATAGGGGATTTCTTTGCCGATTGAGGTTCATAAGATTTTATAACTAATTTTTGTGTATTTTGATCCACTGAATCTAAATCTTTAACATGATAATCTAAAAAAACAATAAAATCCTTTATAAAAGGTATATATTTAAAATCTCTTAAAAGTGCTACCGTGAAGTGGGGTGAGATTGATCAATTTTAACTTTATTTGATTTATATTTTAAACGTTTTTGTGACTGTTCCATATTTAAACATTTCACGTGTTATATTAATATCTAAAGAGTAGTGATTAAACACTAGTTTTGTTTTAATTATTAAGAAAATCCACTTATCTCATAAAAAAGGGTGATCAATCTTAGACCCGTGACTGGGGTGAGATTGATCATGATGATTTTATAGCATGAAACAGTAGTGCCTTTAAATAGGATATGATCAATCTTAACCCTGACTAATTCGGTCAGACAGTTTTTCGAATTTTTACAAAGGAGTGAGTTTGATATGCGGGGTGAGAATGATCACACTATTTTTATTGTACTGTCCTTTATTTATACAAAAAAAAAACATATTTTAACAACTATAAATATAATTCAGAACAATTTATAAAAAAGAAAATTTTATTTAACGTTCTTTTTTATTAATTTCTCCGCGAAAATTATATTTTTGTATCCTATCAGAAATCGTCTTAAGTGTCGGATCTGGTAGTAAGGCAACTACTTCCTTGAAGGGAACAGTGGATACGTCATTTTCAATTATTTTGAAAATCTTCCTCGATCCTGCTGATTTAAGGCCTTGAATTTCGATTTCTTCTCCTTCTAAAACTCCTTTTACCTGACAGACATAGCGAAATTCCGTCTTTTTCCGAGAACCAGACAAAAATCTCACTAACAGGAATTTTCCCTTCATGATGTTTTCTAATGAAGGACAGAAGTATTCAACCTCCTCTTCATCTTTGTTAATGTCAACATCACTGTTGCTGTCATTTAATTCCAGGTTTTCATTTGAATCATCATCACTGGACTCCTATGGTGGTTTAGGTGCTGTAACACTTTGACCAGGTTCAGCTGCTTGCTAACAGTTTTCTTTTGCGTCTAGGTTTCTCAGAGCCGGAATTGTACCTCAAGTCTTTCAAAGAGTTAGTAAGAGAGCATCTTAGCTCGACTTGATCAATAGCGTCTTGTGGTAGCTTTTTCAAAACTCGATTGGGGTTGAATGGTGCAATGCCACATGCTTCAAAACCAGAAAGTAAATTCCTTTTTACAGCACTTTTCTCTCCGTCTGGATTTTTAGGTGGTACTTTATTCATGATTTCAAGTGTTTGCTTTAACAGCTTAGGAAATTCATTTTTCGGAATGTCAAAGGTTTTGGAATTTTGCCTTTTCCATGTTGTTAAAGTTTTCCTCCAGCTTTCTTTTAAGGGCCTAAAGAATGTGACATCCAATGGCTGGCAAATATTAGTACAGTTGGCTGGTAAGTATGCAAATATTATATTATTTTCTTCACATTTTCTCAGAACATCTGGATTAAAAAGAGATGCTAGGTTGTCCCCTATTAACACCTTTTTTCCATCGAGTCGCCTAACATGTGCTAAGAAGCAAGTGACAAATCAATCATTGAATCTTGACGTATCAATCCAACCATGGGAAGTTCGATTATATCGTGTCCCCAATGAGCAACATGGCTGTTCGCAGCATGGGCTGCCCTTGGGACCATTTTCTGTCCAAGTATCCCATAAATTTTCCGCCTTGTATATGACGTAAGGTGGCAGAAGTATACCTGACTCGGATCCACAAATCATTATTAATGTAGCAGATTTTGAATGGTTGAATATTTTTTCGGGATATTTAGTACCTCTTCGGTAGATGCAAAATTTTTTTCCGGGGTCATCTGAGACATTGGACTCGTCGTAATTAAAAATATTTTCAACTGGAACATTTTCAATCGTTTGTTGTAAATTGTCAAAGTATTTTTGAAGTTATTCTTCTTTAGGTGCGATGCGATTGAGAGTGAAATTTCATAAATCTGCACGCATGCGCACACAGACAGTAATAGTTCGTTGCTAATCTTTCGAGATAGGTATGTATGTATCTGTATCAGCGCAAATAAGTCATTAAAGAAATATATTAGTGTTTTTAGTAAATGTATTATTTATTATAATTTTTGGATTTGTCTTTCTCTGTAGTAAGATAATAAAATATTATGTAGGTATAACATTTTTATATGTCTATTTGTCACCGTGTTGTGTAATTATATCCGAAACTTTCTTGTCATTTAAAGGAGCTCGGTGGCGTAGTTGGTAGAGCGTTGGGTCAGTGATTGGAAGGTCGCACCGGTCGCAGTTTCCAATCCTGGACGATTCATATTTTTTTTTAATTTTTGGTTGTTTTAATAAAAAAATTTTGAAAGTGGTAGATAAGAAAGATAGTTTAATATTTAAATAAAATACAAATAACCTGTTAAGTATATTTACTTCGTTGAAATTATATAATAGAAGAATAACTTCTTACATGCGTACAAAGTACACACACATTCTCAAATCCATTGCACTTAGAGGATATCCCCAATCTACATACGTTAAAATGCTATTAATAATGGCTACTTCTTCTTCATATGTGAATACAGATTGTCCACCTGCTTTCTTAATCTTCCTTCCATGGTACTTGTTATTTAAAGTTCCGTATCACAATTTGTATTTTTTGGCGGCTTTTCTTAGCGATAATCCATTTTCCAATACATCGTGCAACGCCTGGTTAACTTGTTCTTCATTAAAATTGCCATACGTTCTACTGCCTAATTGTCTTTTGTACGTTCTTCCCATGTTGATTGATATTCATTCTTAAATCTGTAACAAAAATAATAAATTAATTTCTGAAACGTACGTAACGTGGGGTTAGATTAATCACTTGATCAATGTCACCCCATTCAATATTATCCGCCATCTTAAAGCTGGCATTAGTTAAAATGCTAGATATTTAAAATTATTATTACAGAACCATACAAAATAATTTTATAACAATAGAAAAAGCGAACTTATCTCTGTTCTTTCTCTACCATCAAAAGTACACAAACTATAAAAACAGGCCAAAAATATGAAATTGGAAAGAAATCCTTTGTAAAAGGTATAAAATTGTTTTATTAAAAATCCCTTAAAAGGGCTACATCACAACAAAACGTTTTCGATTTTTATAAAAAATCATCATCAGTGTTCGATAAACTGGATGCTAGCTGAGCCACAAAAGAAAAATATCTGGGTAAAAACCCTTTACATATAATATAGATGCCTTAAAAGTGCATACTTCGATAAAAGGCCTGTGATGGTCACATGGCAAACAGGATAATGCCCTAAGGTAAGGTATACAGGTTTCCCAACACGTGGGATCCAAATTGAGTTGATCACATTTCAATGACTTAATGGCAACTGAAAAATATGGTTAATTTCAAAGCAACAGAACTTCTTCCCAATGCCAATTGCAAACTAACAACGACGTGAACGTGAATTGATCATAGCCAAGATCCAAGAAATGAATAGTGCCACGCCCAGAAACTACATATATGTGATACAACGACAAATGATCAATGTCACCCCGGGAGATCAATCTCACCCCTTTTTACGGTACAGAACTAGTTTTCGATTGGTTGACCAATAATCATCAGTGCTTACGTGAAGTTTCTCCACATTCTAACCACCAAGATGTAGTTTTACAAAAATATGTGGGTCAAAGCCCTTTACAAGTAATCCGTCAAGGAAACATCGGTTAAAATGCTATCTTAAGCATGGATGTTTAAAATATTTATTAATACGCCTCAGGTAACATCTGAGCTATGGTTTTACTAGTTCACATGGTGAGAGTACGGTAGCAAGTGACCTGTCACCATGTGAACAAGTAAAACCATAGCTCAGATATACCTTTTTTTTGGGAGGTGGGAATCTTCTCAAGACCGTCTGGGAAGGTGTCCCAGGTGTTTCGGATTCGGTCCATCCTATCTGTATCACGGGCCGCCTACCGACTAAACCCACCCTCTCTTTTCTCCAGCCGACGAGTATGGGACCGCTCTTAGCGAGCATATCTGACCCGTCGACCTTACTCATATCTCCCCTCCGGCTCTCCTAGCGTGCATTCCATGGGTCAGTTGACCCCCGGACCGACCCCACGCCCCGGACCAGGACAGTCAGCGAAGCGACCGTCTGGCGCAACCCGTGCGCAGGTAGGGCGACAAGGAGGCCCCTAATCCCGATGGAAACAACCAGAAGATGTCAGTTGGCAGTTACGAGCAACTCCAGTCGTTCATACTTTCATCTATGCACTCTTTCTCGTCCGCCCCTTCATACTTTCTTTCATTCAACTCCAATCATTCATACTTTCATCTATGCACGCTTACTCATCCACCCATTCAATTCAGAAATTAAAATGGGACAGTCAGGGCAGAAAAGACATAAAGAAAAAGGAAAGAAAAAAAGAAGAGACAGAGAAGAAAAAAAGATAGAACACATAGACAGGAAAAACCGAAAAATAAAAAATTGTTCGAAAGAAATATAAACTTTAACTATTTAGAATGGGAAATAAGCCACAATATTATTAAAAAATGATTTTTTATTAACGTTTCGACGCCCAAATCGAGACTCAAGTGTATAGAAAACCAACACATACCAACAGATAACTCAATTACAAATCAAATCACAACATCAACGTTAAAAAGGGAATCATAAAATCCTTATATGATAGAGCCAAAATTACTTGTTCTAACGAAAATTCCTTTTAAGAAGAAAAACAATTCTTAACATCTGTTTTATTAAAAAATGATTATCCTTTATCGTTTATAAATAAGGAATTGTCAAGATTGGATCGAATGGAACAGAACAACATAGAACGGGATCCTACAACATTCACAAGAAATAATACGAGGAAAATATCAATACCATACATAAAAGGACTATCCGAGAAACTTAAAACAATAGGAAATAAATTCAACATCAAGACCATTAAACGTTAGAATAAGTGAACATCAATCTTATATTAAAAATAGAGAATTTGATAGATCTCAAATATGTCAACATGCATGGGATAATGAACATAGAGTTCAGTGGAGAGATTCAAGTATAGTCCTGAAAGAAACAGATAGTAAAAAGAGAAAAATCAAAGAAGCGGCTCTAATTATGCTAAACGAAACCAATTGTGTCGCAAATTCCTCGGTGGAATGCAGTAGGATGTGGATACCCATACTGAAAGAGGAAGTCAATAGAAAGAAAATACCACAATTAGTAAGTCAATAGTCGAGTTAGTACATATTTTATATTTTAATATTACTTATATACCCATGTATTATTGATATTATTTATAATTTAAACAAAATTATAGTAAAGTCAGAATTTGGTATTAATTTTGAGAATAAATTAAATGTAAGACCAAATACTTACGATGTCGGGATAGTATCACGAGGTTTTTTCCTGGTTTTCCCTCGTGATTTACTATGAGATCTCTAACGCGAGAATTTTAATGTCACCGTTGCATGTGGTTGTCTTTTTAAAGGCAGATCACATGCTATGATTTTTTTTTGTGACGGATATTCTTGAGTTGGGGTTGATTTCATGTAATCGAATGAACTATCTTTCAGTAAAGTCGTCCCAGGAACGCAACTCATAAATATTGGCAATATCATTTTAAAGTCTTCTACTTTAAAATGTATCATATGTATCTGAATTGCCGATATAAATGAGTCAAATTAAATAAATTATTAGAAGAATTTTTTTACTAAGCAACAACATTTTTGTTTATATTAATAGTATTTTGTATTTGGACAACGGCACCCGATTTGGGCGTCGAAACGTTAATAAAAAATCATTTTTTAATAATATTGTGGCTTATTTCCCATTCTAAATAGTTAAAATTGTAAAAATGCCACAAGAAAATAGCTTCAGAACAACATTAAATATAAACTTATATAAATAAAATTAAATAGGTAGGTACATAAATAAAATACGATAAAATAAATAACTAAAAATATGAAAAAGTAAAATAAGTAAATAAAAATAGGCAGTCAGCGTCGTTTGGATGTAAAGGGTCCACCCCCGCTGGCTGCCCGATCACAACACAAACACATTTTAAGAAAAATAAATATAAAGCATTCATCCCGCTTGCAGCCGCCTCTCTTTTTCTTCTTTGTGCTTTATTGTCTTTGTGACGAAGGCAATCATCAGCTCAAAGTCTCGTTTGCTGTCGATAGCTCTATCGATCATCTCATTTGGCTCGCCTAGGGGAGATCCCAGGACCAGCTGCAGTTCGGTACGCCCCGCACGATAGGCAGGGCATACGAACACGACATGCCGCGCGTCATCCACTACACCACACTCGGGACATAGATCGTCCCTAGTTTTCCCAATACGGTGGGTATATTGTCGAAACGATCTATGCCCCGTCAGAAACTGTGTAAAGTAGTAGTTGATGACATCCGTACCACCTCACTACATCCGGGATCAGGGATCTCGTCCAGGCGGCCCTTCCGTCTTTGGCTGCCCGTTCCCTCTGCCACGTCTCTAAACTTCTAGCTCTCTCCAGTGGCCCTGAACCTATCGCCCTGTTGCCCCTTCGGTACATTTGGAATCTCTCCCTGGCCAGGATGTGAACCGGCAGAGAACCAGCCACTACCTGTAAAGCAATGGTTGATATAGTCCTGTACGCGCTGCACACTATGATCAGGGGTTTCCTTTGAGCCCTCAGAAGCATGTCTTTATACTTTTTCGCCCGCCACACTGAGGCCCCGTATAATATTATGGATAATATTGATTGTAACATCATTAGCCTTTTCTGGGATCCGGGCCCCCCTATATATGTTATTAGTTTATTCAGCGTTGAGGTCCCCTCCTCCGCTTTTCGACATGCTTCTATCACATGTAGTCCAAATGTCAAATCTCTCGTCCAAAGTTATGTCTAAATACCTTACTGTCCGTTGGGGTCTTATTTCGGAGCCTTGATATCTGAAAACTGTATCATCTCTTTTACTCAGATATACCTGGGGCGTATTAATAAATACAGTCGATCCCGCTTATTGGAATAGCCTTCGTGCCAAGTAAAAGTATTTCTATAACTGGGATATTCTAATAACCGATCATTAGTGGCTAGTAAATCCATTTCGGGACTTCAAATTTCTATTCCTTAAACCGGGATATTCCTATAACCGGTATTCTAATAAGCGGGTTGTTCGACTTTTTAAACATCCATGCTTAAGATTGACGGATTACTTGTAAAGGGCTTTGACCCACATATTTTTGTAAAATTATATCTTGGTGGTTAGCATGTAAACTTCACGTAAGCACTGATGATGATTGGTCAACCAATCGAAAACTAGTTCTGTGATATAGCCCTTTTTAGGGATTTTAAATATATACCTTTTATAAAGGATTTTATTGTTTTTTGTATTACATGGTATACAGCCAACTACAGTAAAACTTTTTCTTTGTGGATTTTTATGATAATCTAAATTTTCGAGCAGGAAATTGTTATTCGCATTTTAAGTTATCAATTGCTTATAACTAATAAATATATACCCTTTTTTCAAATCATGTTTTCTTCTTTTTAATAACAAACCAAGCAAACAAACTGATAGACTTGTTTTTTTTTTAATAAACATAACATGATTTAAAAAGAGGTTTATATCTTTATTAGTTTATTTGTTACTTTCATTTAAACAATTAAATTGTTAATAGTCCAGAAAGCCACTGTAGTCCTGTCGCCAGGGGGGGTACAACGGCCTCCTTTATTCAGATGGACTTACCCAAGTTTTTTTCATGTATTTTGACCCGTAGAATACGAATATTTTGGGTAACAGTTGATCCGGATGTCGATAAGATTGTTATTGACCAAGAACTTGAGGAATTACATAACAGAGGTTTCTCACAAAACAAAACATTTTTTTGTATTTTTTGGGTCATTCTAAGTAAAAAATGTTCTAACAAGTTTTCCCGTAGGATGCTCAGTTTTCGAGATAAACGCGGTTGAACTTTCAAAAAATCGAAAAACTGCAATTTTTAAACCCGAATAACTTTTGATTAAAAAATAAAATAGCAATTCTGCGTAGCGCCTTTGAAAGTTCAAGTCAAATTATATCGGTTTTGATTATTTGCATTGCTAAAAATTTATTGTGTTATTGTTAAACAAAGCTACAAACACCTAGTGCGTGAGTGATGTTTCCTATGATTTCTCATTTAAAATCTAACGAGTAGGTAGAATAGGTACTAGTGCAATCGAGGCTATTTCTACGTAGCATGCGTTAAAATGCATGTAAAGGCACGGGAAACACTATGTGTTTATAGCTTTGTTAAACAATAAAAAATAAATTTTAGCAATGCAAATAATTAAAACCGATATAATTTGACTTAAACTTTCAAATGCGGCAAGCAGACTGGCTATTTTATTTTTTAATCAAAAGTTATTCGGGTTCAAAAATTGCAATTTTTCGATTTTTTGAAAGTTCAACCGCGGTTAACTCGAAAACTAGCCATCCTACGAAAAAAATTGTAGAAACATGTTTTGCTTAGAATGGCCCAAAATATACCAAAAAATGTTTTGTTTTGCGAGAGATCGCGGTTATGTAATTCCTCAAGTTCTTGGTCAATAACAATCTTATCGACATCCGGATCAACTGTTACCCAAAAAATTCGTATTCTACGGGTCAAAATACATGAAAAAAACTTGGGTAAGTCCATCTGAATAAAGGAGGCCGTTGTACCCCCCCTGGCGACAGGACTACTGCGCATCCGCTAGGAAAAATATTCTAATTCGGATTTTTTGCACAATCTTACTCAAAAAGGACTCCTTTTAACAAATTTGCATGTTGCCAGGACCAAAAGGTGGTCAAAAATTTTTTAAACGTTTTTTTTGTTTTTTTTCCTAAAATGATTTTTTTTGCATGGAAAAAAGTTTTTTTTTGGTTTTTTGGATCATTCCAAACAGAAAAGGTCTTTAGTGACTTTTCTCTAAAAATGATAGTTTTTGACATATAAGCGATTAAAAATTGAAAAATTGCGAAATCGGCCATTTTTAACCCTCAAAAACTATGTGAAAAACTGAAAATTTAAATGTTGGCAAAGTATGTAGATACTCTTTAAACATCGATTGATGAAATTCCGAAGAGTTTTTTGCAATACAATATTCAAAACTCCTTTGTTTTTTAATTGCTAATCAAGCGTGCGCGACACTATTTTCCATCGACAGTATGGTGCAAATGAAAGGAATAAATTCGTTATTTCGTAAACCGGCGACTTTAAGGAAAAATCCCGAAACAGGTCGATTTTTATTTTTAAGTTATGATATTGTGGCATATATGGTATACTAATGACGTCATCCATCTGAGCGTGATGACGTAACCGATGATTTTTTTTAAATAAGAATAGGGGTCGTGTGCTAGCTCATTTGAAAGGGTCTTCAATTTTCTATTCAGTAATATAAACATTTATATAATTATTTATACAGGGTGTCCTTCTATTTCTTTTCTTTTCAAATAATTTAATTTAATAAAAAATTTTTGGATACCCTGTATAAATAATTATATAAATGTTTACACTACTGAATAGAGAATTGAAGAACCTTTCAAATGAGCTACCACACGACCCCTATTCTCATTTAAAAAAGTCATCGATTACGTCATCACGCCCAGACGGATGACGTCACTAGTATACCATATATGCCACAATATCGTAACTTAAAAATAAAAGTCGACCTGTTTCGGGTTTTTTCCTTAAATTCTCCGGTTTACGAAATAACGAATTTATTCCTTTCATTTGCACCATACTGTATACACATGCAACGGTGTTGCGCACGCGTGATTAGAAATTAAAAAACAAGGAGTTTTGAATAGTGTATTGCAAAAAACTCTTCGGGATTTTATCAATCGATGTTTAAAGAGTATCTACCTACTTTGGCAACATTTAAATTTTCAGTTTTTCACATAGTTTTTGAGGGTTAAAAATGGCCGATTTCGAAATTTTTCAATTTTTAATCGCTTATACGTCAAAAACTATCATTTTTAGAGAAAAGTCACTAAAGACCTTTTCTGTTTGGAATGATCCAAAAAACCTAAAAAAAACTTTTTTCCAGGCAAAAAAATAATTTTAGGAAAAAAACAAAAAAAAAACGTTTAAAAAATGTTTGACCACCTTTTGGTCCTGGCAACATGCAAATTTGTTAAAAGGAGTCCTTTTAACAATGATGTAACAGTACCTTGAGTAAGATTGTGTAAAAAATCCGAATTAGAATATTTTTCCTAGCAGATGCGCAATGGCTTTCTGGACTATAATAACAAATTCCTGTCCAAAATTAATATTCGCATTCAACTTACAGGTCAAAATATACAAACATATAAATACTCTGGGGCAATTAGAAAAATACAAGGAAAAGTTATTTACCAGCAATTTTATTGCTGAAATCGAATCGTAAAATTGTATATATTAATAATATAGGTATGCAAAGTCCGCAGATAGTGTGCTACTTTTTTATAAACAAAATGGCGCCCGAAAATCGTGTTTTTTTCAATTTTTGCTTTATAACTCCAAAGATTTTAACTTTACACCAAAAACACCCAATTAAAAATTCACCCTAATTAAATTCTGCATAGAGATGCGTTTTTCCGATTTACCTCGACGAAAATTTTTCCCGGAAAATGCGGGTTTTTCCAACAAAATCTTTAATTTTCAACTAAAATTTTAGATAAGTAATTATTTATTAATAATTAATAAACTTGGCAATATAAAAGCTCTTTTCGTATTGATTATAATTCCAGAAGCCTATGGAAATTGAAGAAACAGTTTAGCAACAATTGAACTGTTAATTAAAAATTTACGGTCGCTATAATAACCACAATAATTACGATACATAATAATAACTAAGATTTTTGTTTAAAAAAATACTGTAACTATCTAATATACTTTATAGAATTGAAATTGGACTATTTAAGCGACCTCAGGAATATTTTAAAATTATAAACAATTTTTTGGCTTATAAACAAATAGAATATCTCGGGAAATATTAAATTAAATTAAATCATGAAAAGGGTATTGAAAAGAAAGCGGCAGGACACTTATTTTAAAAGAAAAACGTTTATTTCTGAGATACAATCGGTCAAAGTTCACCGGCATTTACGGGAAAGATATAAAAAATAGGATCATCATTTTCAAACAATCATCTCTTTATTTTTGTCCTCTTTCTCTACACCAATTTTGATATCTTTAAAATACTCCTAACATATATTATTACAATAAAATTTCTGGTAAATAACTTTTTCTTGTATTTTACTAATTAACCCAGAGTAATAAACTACATTTTTGATAAAAATTTTGTTTTCGATAAAACACTTACTTATTAAGTTTTTTTGCGAAAACCCGTCTAAAAACGTGTTTTTTTTTTGTTTGTTGAAAATTGAGCATTTTACTGGCAAATAATTCAAAAAGTATTGACTTCGTGGAGACACAGAAAACTACACGGTATCGCCATGTTACACGTTTATTTATTAGGGTGGGCCGATTTTTCGAAATTACTAAAATGGTAAAATGCAATTGAAAAAAAGTTGAAGTGTATAAAAACAAAATTTTTGATATTAAATATTAATAAAAAAAATTATTTTGAACTGCCACATAAATGTCAAAAATTTAAATTTTTATATTAAAAATATTAAATTTTGCATTTTACCACATTGTTAAATAATTAAAACTAAAAGTTTTATTACAATAAAGTTTTTGTATATTTTTTATATTTCAACTGCCACAAGAACATTATGTTAAAACTAAATTAGGCGATCATTACGTGAAGCGACGCCACTGACTTGGCTGTCCGATGTTTTCGGACCGATCGTAATGTTTTATCGATTTGAGACAAAGAGGTATTCTTTCATTTGGGAATGAATCAGTTTTCGACTAACAACCACGGAATACAGTCGTATTAGTCTTCGTATCTCTTGATCTTTTACGTCGTAATATAAGTTTGTTTATATGTTTATGTTTACCGATAAAATGGCGCGTAACACCAGAAATGAGTTAAAGTGTCCTATATTTGGAGCGTCCAATAATATAAACGAAACAGTTTTACCCATAGGCGTAACCAGGGGGGGGTTTTGGGGGTTGTAACCCCCCCCCATTGGGATGTACTTTGAGCACTATACGCTTAACACCATAGCCCTCAGAGACCTTCCAGTAGTTGTAACCCCCCCCTTTCAGGTAGTTGTAACCCCCCCCCCCTTAGGATCATCCTGGTTACGCCTATGGTTTTACCAACATATGAAGATATGAACACTTACTTCAACTATGTTGAATATGAATTAAAACCGATTGCAACAAATCCACAACAAACCGCAACTGAGACAAGTCAAATTGTAGCAAAGAAAATTCAGGAAATTTGGAGTCGTGCTTCAATTCCAACCATTCAGCAGTGCAGTATTATAAAGCGAATAACAAGTTATCGTCTTAAAATTAGAAATTTACTAAAACCTTATAAACAACGCAGTGGTGTTGCAAGTTATAAAAACAGTTAAATTATTTCAGAACACAATCCACTATTTGATGTGGCTGCTTGTAAATGTCTAGATTTAAATAATTGTTCTTGCGATAAAGTATTTAAAGTGCCAGCAGCCGAACGACCATTTTTAGAAGACCAAAGAACTCAAAGACGAATGGTAATTGGTGCCATAGATATAACAATGTCCAAAAAGTTACAGAACCGAGAGGAGAGAAATTTATTGCAAATTCAAAAACAATTAAATGAGAATGTTGTTCACTTACCGAAAAATCGATCTCGGCAGAAAAGAATAGCGACGCAAACACTTACACATGAATCGATCAGTTCTGCAGAAACTTCTACTGTGCAGCAAAAGTCATTAGCTTCCTGTAATATGTTAGAATTACCTGTGCTTGCAAGAACACTCGATCGTTTTGGTATTTCTGATCGAGCTGGTGCTGCAGTCGCTTCAGCAGTACTACAAGACGTCGGTATTTTAAATATGGAAGATAATAGCAACATTATAGATAAGAACAAAATTCGTCGTACTAGAACAAAAAAACGTGCCCTTCTTGAAATGGACGATTCTTCACAGTTACGTGGCTTTTTTTTCGATGGCCGCAAGGATAATACGTTAAAAATGGAAGATAATCGTCGAAAGTTAATTCGAGAAGAACATATTACAATCTTAAAAATGCCTGAGTCGACTTATCTGGCGCATGTTACTCCTGATTCTGGTACTGCTGTGAACATTTTAAAAAGCATTTTAAAATATTTTGATGACTCTGACGTATCCACAGATGTCTTAAGAGTAATAGGATGTGATGGGACGAATGTTAATGTTGGAAAGTTTAATGGTGTTATTGTGCAATTAGAAAAACATTTAAATCGCCCGTTGCAATGGCTTATTTGCCAGCTGCACTGTAATGAATTACCTTTGCGACACCTTATGAATTTCCTTGATGGTAGTACAACTGGACCTCGTCACTTCAACTGACCTATAGGACAAGCACTCATTGGATGTGAAAATCTACCTGTTGTTAAGTTCAGTGTAATTGAATCATATGTACAGGAGAATGTGGATAGGTCTGATTTAAGTACAGATCAACAATATCTTCTTGACATGTGTGTTGCAATCTCAGACGGAAGTATTGACAACAAACTTTCTAAACGGTGCCCAGGTAAAATAGTGCATTCCCGCTGGTTAACATTGGCTAACCGTATTAGGTCTGGATCCCGCGCATGAAAAAAAAGTTGATTAATAGCAAGCTGAAAATTTGTTAATAGCTTAAGGGTGTCTAGTCGGATGAACTTTGATATATGGGAACATTGGAACAGGGGCAGTTTTAATTGTGGAACAGGTTAAAAATTTGGAACGGTCACACCACGAAAACGGCACATTTATTTTGTCCGACAGAACAGACTTAAACTCTCCGAACAGAGATTAAACTCTCATGCAAAAATCAGACTGCTATTTATCACCAAATGGGCGTTTTTATGAGTGGAACATGTAGAATATGTCAAATGACAGGAATTATGACAGGTGGTAAATAGCAGTCTGATTTTTGCATGAGAGTTTAATCTCTGTTCGGAGAGTATAAGTCTGTTTTGTCGGACAAAATAAATGTGCCGTTTTCGAGGTGTGACCGTTCCAAATTTTTAACCTGTTCCACAATTAAAACTGCCCCTGTTCCAGTGTTCCCATATATCAAAGTTTTTCCGACTAGACACCCTTAAGCTATTAACAAATTTTCAGCTTGCTATTAATCAACTTTTTTTTCATTCGCGGGACCCAGACCTATATACTACGTTTATATGTTTCCATTGTGGTTCCATCAGATAATTTGATTACCTTAGCAACCTTTATTTTAAAAGTGTATGCTCCAGTATGGTTCTTTATAAAAACCAGACCGTCCTGCCTACATGGAGCCTTTAATTTTTGGAAAATGATTCAGTTATCTAGGTATTTACCACAACCCCTAAAGGATGTAATGGATCCGGTTCTATTGCGAAATAGTTTTTATTGCAGATCCAGAAAATATGCTACTTGGAATGTTAGGAGATCCAAGAAAACATATTAGAGAGCTTGCTGTGCGCCGTATTTTTAAAGCTCGAACAAGTAACATAAACCAGCGACTACGAACATTTGAGGTACCACCTGTGCTTAATACGAACGCTATGGATTATATCGATATCATAAATTGGAGTACAATACCCTTAACTGAACCACCATTAACAATTGGAAGTTCGAATGAAACTTTACAGGAAATTGTGGTTAATCCGGAGACATCAGCACTGTTATCGGAGCTTAAGTTATATCCGTCTCACACGCAAGCCGTTGAACGCATGATTAAACTTGTGACAGAAGCTTCAGCAAAAGTTTGTGGTGCTGATAACAGAGATGGTTTGATCAGAACCAAACTGGAATCACACCGAATTATGCCTTCTAACATTTGTTTCATTCTATGTATTTATAACATTTTCAGATATGCAAGTTGTAAAACTAGTAAAATTTTAAATTCAAAATATTAGTGACCTTGTGGCAGTTCAAAACAGCAAAATATGAAAAAAATTATTTTTACAAAAAAAATTGTTTTCCTACTCCACATGTTTTTTTTGGATTGCAAAATCTGAAATTAAAATATTTTTGAATTCAAAATTTTAGTGACCTTGTGGCAGTTCAAAACAGCAAAATATGAAAAAATTTATTTTTACAAAAAAAACTGTTTTCCTACTCCACATGTTTATTTGGATTGCAAAATCTGAAATTAAAATATTTTTGAATTTCGTATACAAATCGGCCTACCCTATTATTTATTGACCTATTTGTCATTTTTGTAATAGTCCCTAGACTATTCTCCCATTCGCCGAACATACTGTTATCATGTAAATTGCGATGTTGAACCGTTGAATCTTGTTTTCAGCTTAGACGACCTACTTAGAGCTGGCATAACCCTAGCAGAAAATGTCGTGGTTGTGAACAAGGAGCTGTCGAACTCCGCAGAAGAGGATTCGTTGTCGGATTGTAATACCATTGTGGCTGTTCAGACCATGTTTAAGTGAGTGTATTTATATTCATAACTCATAATAATTAATACAGGGAAGCTTATTATGCTATTATTTGTATCTGTTATAAGTAGTTATAATTTTAGGGTGGATTAATTTAGAAATATACGTGTTTATAAAAATTTAACAAGAGTTGATTTGTACTATTTTTTTATAAATGCGATAAGCTATTGTTTATCTCTATCTAACAAAATTTGAGAACTTTTTCCCTATTTTAGTTTTTTTTAGGTTATGTTGTATAATTTCTTCTAATTGTTAATATAGGCGAGCGGCAGACACCCCTAAAATGACATGGGATTGACCACAGTGTGATGAATGGATAATTATGGCCATACTTTATGTCTTTGATGGTGCTGAAAACAAAAATGAGGTTTATTGTGAATTATAAGTGTGGGAATATCATCGAAAACGCAATATAACTCTAAAAATAAAAATAAAAGAAATCAATTTTTTACGTTTAACTCGCTACAACTCTGTTCGGTTTTAATATTTTTTTCTGAAATGACTTTTGCTGAGTAAGCAGTAAACATATTATTATATCATACATATACAAACTTGACATGGAAATGAAAGTAAGTACAAACAATATGAGCTATTAAATTATATACACGCGGAATAATGTGGGGATTATTATTAGATCGCGAGAGACTCAGTTAGGTTTGGGACTTTCTGGCCTCTTGAGTAATATATAATGATTTTCGTCATCAGCTGAGTACTATCTATAATCTTCTTCTTCACGTGCCATCTCCGCGACGGAGGTCGGTAATCATCGGATTCGGATTCGGACTTTGGAGACGGCTGCTCTGAAAAGTTCGTTTGATGTACATCCGTACCATTCTCTCAGGTTGCGCAGCCACGATATTCTGCGTCTCCCTATGCTTCTTTTTCCTTGAATCTTTCCTTGCATAATGAGTTGGAGAAAGTTGTATCTCTCTCCACGTGTAATATATCCGAGATATTTCAATTTTCTGGTTTTGATTGTATTTAAGACTTCCATTTCTTTATTCATCTTTCTCAGAACCTCTTTGTTTGTGGCGTGTTCTGTCCATGATATTTTCAGAACTCTTCTATATATCCACATCACTAGTGATTCCAGTTTTTTCATTGATGCCGCATTCAAGGACCAAGCTTCCGTTCCTTAAAACAGAGTCAAGAAAACGTAGCAAACGTTGTGCAGAGCACTTTTCTCATTTTGTTAAAATTCTCTCTAGCCTTTCCTATTCTAATTTTAATCTTCTGGAAGTATTTATTTGTGGAGTTGATCATTGTTCCAAGATATGCATATTGGTCTACTCGTTCGACATTGGTTCCGTTTATTAGGAGATTCTCGTTGTTTCTTTGAGTTTTAGATATTCTCATAAATTTTGTCTTCTTGATGTTCATTGTTAGACCGTATTCTAGGCTATATATCGCTATTCTGTTAACCAGCCTCTGAAGATCTTCAATATTTTCGGCTAAGACGACAGTGTCATCCGCATATCTAATGTTGTTAATGGGAATTCCGTTAACCTTTATTATCTATTAAACTTTACTATCCATATTAAACAACTGTAATTAACAACCAATAAAGTACTGATGGGTAAATAAGTGTATTCCTGCTGACCAATCCCATACAAAGCGTAAATACCATCCTACATCTTCATACCAGGTCGTTAACTGGCGAAATTCTTGTCAAAGACTGAAAAAAATGCGTAATAAAATTATTCAACGCAAAAATAGATAAGTGTAACGCCAAAAACATGTGACCTCAATATTCGTTTGTCTCCTAAAAAGAAAAATGCTATAGAGAATGCAACGAAAACCACTCCATATGTCTGCTGTCCCATGCGCTGAAAATGTTCTTAAAGGTCATTCACAGACAGGTTCAATGTTCCAGACATTGATAAGGACATTTTCCCAAACTTGATAAGGATACTGAAGAAACCCCATCTATGTTCCATAGAGACGTAGGTACCTGAGAAGCTCTCTTTGCATTCAATGTACTACTCCATATATGCGTGTAAGAAGTACTACGGAGGATGAACACAACCGCAGATTTAGTCAACATCGTGAAGGGCCGTAAGCTGCAGTACTTGAGACAGGTAATGAGAAATCAAGGCAGATACGAGCTACTCCAAAGCATCTTACAAAGAAAAATTTAAGGCAAAAGAGCCTCAGGATGAATAAGAATAGCCTGGCTTGCTAACCTGAGAGCATGGTATAGAAAGACCACAACACAACTATTCCGTATAGCAACCAACAAAGTCATCATAGGCAGAATGATCGCCAACGTTCGAAACGGACAGGCACCCTAAGAAGAAGATATATGCGTGAATTTTAACCAAAATATGTACATCTCAAAACAAAACAAATAAACTACAAATACCTCCGAATTATAACCAATCACACACTTCAGAAAACTTCAAAATTGAAAGAGGGGTACGACAGAGATGTGTGTGTATTATTGTCGCCACTACTGTTCAGTGCCTACTCTGTAGAAGTTATAAAAAAAGCTCTTGAGGAAGAGACAGCTGAAATAAAGGTAGATGGAACACAAATTAGGAACGTTACGTATGCGGTCGATACTTTTATAATGCCGGACACTCTCCACGGCCTCCAGAGGCTAAATGAATAAATAGTTGAGTAAAGAGAAGAATCAAGAAGTTGTTATCAAAAATTAAAAATAATGATTAAAGCCTGATAAACGGTAATACTTTAGAACAAATGGAAAACTACAACTTTCTTGGCTCAATAATTAAACACACAAACGGTTTTCTCCAAAGAGATCAATGTTTTTCTGAAGCTATTTATTTGTGGCATTTTTATTATTAATTATGTATATGGGAAATAAGCCACAATTAAAATGAAAAAAATTATTTTATTAACGTTTCGACGCCCAAATCGGGTGCCGTTGTCAAAATACAAAATATTACTGATATTTTAATGTATTTAATATACAGAGAGAGTCTGTAAAGTGGAATAAATTCAATATCTCAAATACTAATTGTTTTTTTGGAAAATGCTCAGACCCGTCGATTAGTATTTCAAATTGTTCTTTTTGACATTCAATAAAAATGTATACAGGTTGTCCCAATTTAGAGATATGACGTCATCGTCGATTTTCTTAAATGGCAACACTGTCATTTTGATAGCTAATTTGATAGGGTTTGTAAAGTTATACATAACTGCAAAATATCAAATTTTTATTCTCTACCATTTACAAGATAATAGAAAATAACAAAGTTATATCTGTAATTTGGAATATATTCAATAATTAAAATACTAACTGTTTTTTTGAAAAATGCTCAGACCCGTCGATTAGTATATCAAATTGTCATTTTTGACATATAATAATAATGTATACAGGGTGTCCCAATTTAGAGATATGACGTCATCGTTGATTTTCTTAAATGGCAACACTATCATTTTGATAGCTATTTTGATAGCGTGTGTAAAGTTATACACATCTGAAAAATTTCAAAATTTTATTCCCTACCATTTACAAGATAATAAAAAATAACAAAGTTATGAAGAACAAGAAGTAATCAAATAATAATTGAATTAATTTATTTCAATTAAGCAAATGCTCATAACGTTGCCCATTGACAATTTGACAATAATTGAGGGCAACATTATGAGTTTTTGCTTAATTTATTGAAATAATTAAATTCAATTATTAGTTGATTAGTTCTTTTTCATAACTTTGTTATTTTTTATTATCATCTAAATGGTAGAGAATACAAATTTGAAATTTTGCAGTTGTGTATAACTTTACACACCCTATCAAAATAGCTATCAAAATGACAGTGTTGCCATTTAAGAAAATCAACGATGACGTCATATCTCTAAATTGGGACACCCTGTATACATTATTATTATATGTCAAAAAGGACAATTTGATATACTAATCGACGGATCTGAGCATTTTTCAAAAAAACAGTTAGTATTTTAATTATTGAATATATTCCAAATTACAGATATAACTTTGTTATTTTCTATTATCTTGTAAATGGTAGAGAATAAAAATTTGATATTTTGCAGTTATGTATAACTTTACAAACCCTATCAAATTAGCTATCAAAATGACAGTGTTGCCATTTAAGAAAATCGACGATGACGTCATATCTCTAAATTGGGACACCCTGTATATATTATTATTGAATGTCAAAAAGGACAATTTGAAATACTAATCGACGGGTCTGAGCATTTTCCAAAAAAACAATTAGTATTTGAGATATTGAATTTATTCCACTTTACAGACTCTCTCTGTATATAAAATAGTAATATTTTGTATTTTGACAACGGCACCCGATTTGGGCGTCGAAACGTTAATAAAATTATTTTTTTCATTTTAATTGTGGCTTATTTCCCATATAAATAATTAATCAGATCAATGTTAGAATAAAACAAGTAATTGGACTTCGTAAGTCCTAGGTTTTCAACCAAAGTAATCAAAAGTAGAACTGGAAGTCAATATTTGAACGCTTCGTGTAACTTTGCGTCGATTGATATACGATTTTACTAATTTTGAGACATATTTACTAAACTGTGGGTCATAATTGTTTAAACAGATATGGCTTCAAAATCGAAATTAAAGATTCAAACTCAACTTTTCAATACGCTTCGATTGATGTGTTACATGTAATATTTCTGCACTTCTGGTTAGATCTTTTTAACCGGAAATGATATACAGGATTTCCCGGAAAATAGTGCGTTCCTTTAAGGTATGGATATAATACACAATGTAGAAAAAAAAGTCCTATACCATTTTTTTCTAAAGTTAACCGTTTCCAAAAAAAAGATTACATTGGTTTCCATATACCTGAATTTTAATCTTCAGAAAATTAAATAATCTGGCAACATGTTACGCACTGGTGAATAAGAACTCGTTTGTGTCTTACAGTATTTAAAATAATCCAACCTAATACTTACTATTTTTGTTTACTATAATTTTTTTAAAATGTAGTTGAAATATGGCATAATTTTAAACGAATTATACTTACAAATTTTAAGATGAAAACACATGTTTTAACTGAACCACCACTTTTGCGAACACATGAATTCATAGAGTAGCATGCACTCATACGACGAGAAATTCCAGCAAAACATTTTGAAAGAATTTTAGTAGGTATTATGCCTCTTCATTTATTGATCTGCCATAAATAAACAACATAATATCATAATATTACTCATGAACACACGATTCAAAAACATTTTCGGCGTTGACACTAAACAGGATTCTTCCAAATTATCTGTTTACTAAACATGGGACTATTTACGTTTAGATTTGTGTACTTCACAGAGTTGCCAGATTTGAATTTGCGTTCCAAAATGTTTTATAGTTTTTTGGTCAAACGGTTGAATTTAGAAAAAAATGTTATAAGAGTTTTTGTTCTACATGGTGCCTTCTACCTATACCTTTAAGGAACGCACTATTTTCCGGGACACCCTGTATAAAAACCAAAATTTTACATTTGTTCTCATCTTACTAAGGCACGTCAAATGATATATCGCTTATACTATTTCAGTGACTTTAAAACAGTTCATACGGTTGCAACTCTAAAACCGGAAGTCCGATGTCAAATTTCTCATCTTTAATACCATCCTTGGGTTATAAGCTTTTATTCGACACCTCATCTGTCATTCTATCTGTATCAATAATGGAGGAGATAGACATACGGGCAGACAGTCATGAAATCGGAAGTATATATTCGGAAGTCCTATGTCAAGTTTCTCAACTTTCTTGTCATTCTGCCTGTTATATTGGAGGACTAATATTCGCAGTCAGACGGACAGACGGCCAGTCAGCCTAGGTAAAATTTCTGACCTTTACTACTATCCTTGAATTATAAGCTTTCATTTGACACCTCATTTGTCATTCGACCTGGTACAATAACGTAGTAGTTATATTTGCGGTCCGACAGATAGACAGAAACGAAATTTAAAATAAACGAGAACTTAAGGAAAGTCAAAGAAGATAGTGCGGAAACTCTGACTGTTGACCAAAAATGGGGAAAAATTCAACATGCCTTAGTATCAGTTGGAAAAGAAACCCTCAAACCACTTGGAGAAAAAACAAAATCTTGGATGACAGTAGAAATTCTTGAACTTATGAAAGGACGAAGAAAACATAAAACAAAAGACCCGAATAAATACAAAGAAATTCAGAGAAACATCAGAAAGAAAATTCGAGAGGCAAAAGAGAGGTGGCTCTCCAACAGATGCAAAGAAATACAAGACCTAGATAAAAAGTATAACAGCTTTAATTTACACAAAAAATCAAAGAAATGACAGGTTCTAGAAAAAGCACAAGAACGAATACCCTTAAAAATGATAAAGGGGATATTATTACTGACGTGAAGGAGAGATTGTGTCAATGGACCAATTACATCCAACAACTCTTTAATGATGAAAGAGGAGAACTGTCATTAGAAATCACAAAGGATACTGGACCACCAATATTAAGAGACGAAGTCATCTATGCCATCAAAAACACGAAAGAGGGTAAAGCTACTGGACCAGATGATGTGCCCATCGAATTATTAAAACTGATTGATGAAGATGGTATTGATGTAATGGTTGAACTCTTAAATCTAATATATCAGACTGCCACAATCCCCAAACAATGGCTGCAATCGACCTTTGTAGCAATTCCCAAAAAGTCAAGTGCAACAACCTGCTCGGATCACAGAACAATATCTTTAATGAGTCACACACTTAAAACATTTTTGAAAATAATACACAGTAGAATTGTTAAAACTCTCGAATATGAAATCAGTGACACACAATTTGGCTTTAGAAATGGTATGAGCACGCGAGATGCTTTGTTCGGCTTGAATGTGCTGGCCCAGAGATGCATGGACATGAATCAGGATATGTACTTATGTTTTGTAGACTTTGAAAAGGCATTTGATAAAGTTCAACATAAAAAGCTTGTAGATATATTAAAAAGCAAAAATATTGACAGTCGTGACATGAAAATTATATCTAATATATATTGGAATCAAACTGCCAAGGTAAGAGTTGACAACCAGGACACCCAAGATATCAAAATACAGAGAGGAGTCCGTCAGGGTTGCGTGCTGTCTCCACTACTTTTCAATGTCTACAGTGAAGCGGTATTTCAAGAAGCGCTCTCAAATTCAATAGAAGGTATATCTATCAATGGAGAAGTTTTGAACAATTTACGTTTTGCAGACGATACAGTAATAATAACAGATAAAAACAATGATTTACAGAATGTTATGCAACGCCTTAATAAACGCTGTCATGAGTACGGACTGAAGATGAATTTAAAGAAAACTAAATGCATGATCATAACTAAATCAGCACAAGTAAACATCCAATTAACTATTGAAGATACTGTGATTGAGAGTGTGGATAACTACAAATACTTAGGAACATGGATAACATCAAATGTAGACCAAACCAAAGAAATTAAGACACGTATTGAAATAGCACGTGCATCATTCATTAAACTTAAAAAGTTTCTTTGTTGTCGGGATATAAGGTTAGAAGTACATCTAAGGATGCTTCGATGTTACGTGTTCTCTACTCTTCTTTACGGCTTGAAAGCGTGGACGTTAAAACAAGTCCATTTGAATAAGTTGGCCACCTTTGAATTTTGGTGTTACAGAAGAATTCTACGAATATCATGGATTCAAAGAATGTCGAACGTGGAAGTAACTAGAAGGATAGGAAATCAACCGGAAATAATACTAACTATCAAAAGACGAAAACTTGAGTACTTGGGACATGTGATGAGAGGGCAAAAATACTCATTATTACAACTTGTTATGCAAGGCAAAATCCGAGGAAAACGAAATGTGGGAAGACGAAGAACATCCTGGCTTAAGAACTTACGGGAATGGTTCGAATGCAGTAGTGCAGAGCTATTTACAGCGGCAGTCAACAGGGTCCGCATTGCTATGATGATTTCCAACCTTCGATAGAAGATGGAACTTAAAGAAGAAGATAGACAGAGAGACGGACAGACAGCCTAGATCAAGTTTCTCACCTATAGTAGCATCCGTGGATTATAAGCTTTCATTTGGTGCCTCATTTGTCATTCTACCTGGTATAAGGACGAAGGAGTTATATTCGCGGTCAGACAGACCGACAGCCAGACAGCCTAGATAAAATTTCTCACCTTTACTACTATCCTTGGATTATAAGCTTTCATTTGACACCTCATTTGTCATTCCACCTGGTACAATGACGTAGGAGTTATATTCGCGGTCGGACAGACAGACGGACAGAGAGCCTAGATCAAATTTCTCACCTTTAGCACCATCCTTGGATTATAAGCTTTCATTTTACACCTCATTTGTCATTCTAGCTGGTTATAGGACGGAGGAGTTGTATTCGCGGAAGGACAGACTGACGACCAGGCAGCTTAGGTAAAATTTCTCACCTTTACTACTATCCTTGGATTATAAGCTTTCATTTGACACCTCCTTTGTCATTCTACCTGGTACAATGACGTAGGAGTTCTATTCGCGGTCGGACAGACAGACGGACAGACAGCCTAGATCAAATTTCTCAACTTTAGTACCATCCTTGGATTATAAGCTTTCATTTGACACCTCATTTGTCATTCTACCTTGTATAAAGACGGAGGAGTTATATTCGCGGTCGGACAAACCGACGGACAGACAGCTTAAGTAAAATTTCTCACCTTTAGTACCATCCTTGGATTATAAGCTTTCATTTGACACCTTATTTGTCATTGTAGCTAGTATAAGGACGGAGGAGTTATATTCGCGGTCGGACAGACCGACAATCAGACAGCCTAGGTAAAATTTCTCACCTTTAGTACCATCCTTGGATTATAAGATTTCATTTGACACCTTATTTGTCATTGCAGCTAGTATAAGGACGGAGGAGTTATATTCGCGGTCGGACAGACCGACAATCAGACAGCCTAGGTAAAATGTCTCACCTTTACTACTATCCTTGGATTATAAGCTTTCATTTGACACCTCATTTGTCATTCCACCTGGTACAATGACGTAGGAGTTATATTCGCCGTCGGACAGACAGACGGACAGACAGCCTAGATAAAATTTCTCACCTTTAGCACCATCCTTGGATTATAAGCTTTCATTTTACACCTCATTTGTCATTCTAGCTGGTTATAGGACGGAGGAGTTGTATTCGCGGTCGGACAGACTGACGACCAGGCAGCTTAGGTAAAATTTCTCACCTTTACTACTATCCTTGGATTATAAGCTTTCATTTGACACCTCCTTTGTCATTCTACCTGGTACAATGACGTAGGAGTTATATTCGCGGTCGGACAGACAGACGGACAGACAGCCTAGATCAAATTTCTCAACTTTAGTACCATCCTTGGATTATAAGCTTTCATTTGACACCTCATTTGTCATTCTACCTTGTATAAAGACGGAGGAGTTATATTCGAGGTGGGACAAACCGACGGACAGACAGCTTAAGTAAAATTTCTCACCTTTAGTACCATCCTTGGATTATAAGCTTTCATTTGACACCTCATTTGTCATTCTAGCTGGTATATTGACGGAGGAGTTGTGATCACAGGCAGATGGACAGACGGACGTGGATAATTCAAAGTTTTCACATTTTTTCAAAATTGGGTGAAAACAAAAGCACGAACAAACGAAAAGCACGATCAATAAAATAGAAATATATTTTGTACAAGGGAACTTAAATAGACTTGAGCTTGAGTGGTAGGCTAGCATGGTGCTATATTTTTTTGACTTTTCTCTACTATTAGGAAGCTAGAAACATTCATGCTGTGGATATTTACAATATTTATTTATATTCATGGAATGATCTTATTATTGTATTAGTAGGCTATTGATTATGTACTAGATATAGATAGGAACTACAACGTTAACGGGGTTTTATTATTTCATATGGTCAATTAATCTCTATATATGAAAAAACAGCGGAGTGCTACCATTTAAAGGGGTGCGTTTTTGAGAAATAGGTGAATTAGTCCCTGGGCACAGGTTACATAAGGGTGAGTTCTATGCACTTTTGGTACAAACACGTCTACATAAAAATTGTTCCTGGTTAAATTTGCTATCTAAATATAACTTTTTAAAATCAAAGATACTTTTTTTTTACAAAAATATATTCAAAAGAAAAAGCACAAAGAAACCCAAAAGAAAGAAATTTTGGTTTTTGTCCCATAACTTTTGTCCACGGGGATATAGGTATAGACATTGCTTCACAGAAAAAAAACTTACATATTTTCTCTTTAAAATGATGTTGGTAAAGGTCATTAGGATTTACAGTTTTTAAAATATGATTTTTCAAAGTTCGCCACTCACAGCAATTTTGGGCAATTTTCCTTGTTATTTCGCAAATATTGCTCTGTAACTTTTTTCTACGTAAATTTACGTATACCGGGTGGTGAATTGGAACACGGGCCATAGGAAACTCAATGTAAAATTCTAAACTGTTGAATTCCTGCTTCCCTAATTATTTTACATCGAAAGTCATAAGAAACTATTTGTAGAGAATTGAAATCTGTATTGAAAACAACTGTTAATATTGTTCTACGAACAATAATTATTCAAAATTTTGTAAAAATATAATACAATTTTCAGAGAAATACGCCAAAGTTACGCCACACACAGTGCAATAATGTGTATAAGATTGCATTCGGTGACAATGAGTTTATTATATTAACAATTTGAACTGTCAATTTCTTTATTTATTTTATCATTTATTGTTTAAAACACAATAAAGTTGATCAGATACCCTCAGTTAAGGAGAAAGTATTAATAATAAAGATATTTTCTTCAGTCAATAGTGTGCTCACTGTCAGTTAAATAGTAACGTGTGGCCTAACATGCCCACATATACCTACTGCGGTAAATACATTAGAGAGATATTGCTGAGTCTTTTTTGCACTTGCTGTATTACAGCACGCATTATTTTGACAGTAGAGCATGCGCAGATGTGATATCTAGCTTACGCTGCGTTATTGAAAATACGGCCTACCGTTATTAGGGGAGTCGTTACACTGTGCGGTATTCGTTGCGCTATTCTGTTTTCAGGTTATGTTTGTTGTTTACCTTTCATTTAAACCAAATTTATTCGTAATAATTTGCTAAAATGGGTACCTCAGACAGTAGCAAAGTAGATTTACGTCTGATGACGATTTGTGTTTATTAAAACAAGTTTTATGTCAAAATCCATTGACTTCTCCAGAAAATTTTACGTTAGATCAGGAAAACATGAAGAGGATCAAGGATCATTTGTTTCTCTTGCTCGATATTTGGAAGAAAATACAAACCTTTCTTCCATCTAAATTAAATTCTGAATTTTGAGTACAAATTAGATAAACAACAACTAATCTTAATCGAGCCGTAAAATACCGCAACCAAAATGTTAAGCAATATCTGCATTTATGAAACGTCTGAGAAATGTCAATTCTGTCAACATAGCGCGGTGTAAATAGCGCAACGTAGGCTGTGTTAAATTTGCAATATCTCTCTATTATATTTTTCAAAATTTTGGAATGTGTTTAAATCGTAGAACAATTGTAACTTCTGTTTTTAATACAGATTTCAATCCTCTACAAATAACTTCTCATGACTTTTGATGTAACATAATTAGGGAAGCAGGAATTCAACAGTTTAAAATTTTACATTGAGTTTCCTATGGCCCGTTTTTCGATTCACCACCCTGTATGCAATGGTACATGTAAGAGGAATAGAAATCAATTACCTTTAAAATGGTCTACAGTATAATGTTGTACGACTTCTTTTAAAGAGGTTATCTTTTTCAAGACTTTATACTTTTAACGAGTTTTATATTTTTTACGATTATTTTTTAAATTTCCCACTATAACTTTTTTTTCTATATGGTATATATTAGATAATAAAAAAAGCTTATTCTGTTTACTTTAAAATGGTGTATTATAAAAAATTCTAGGGTTTTTTTTGAATAAGATATGCTTTTTCAAATTGTAATAAGTACTTGCAACGATTTTTGATTTTAGGATTATTTTTTAAATTCCTCATTATAACTTTTTTATGTGATTGTGTGTTATGATTTAATCTTATTTTTTATAGGTAATACTTTGGATCCACTTGACTCGGCAGGGCAAACTTCAAAATATGGATTAATTCCAATATTTACTGTCAAAGCTCCTGCACCACAAGCTTTGCTTGAAAAAATAGCATGTAAATTTACCAAAGGATGTACAAAAAACTGCGGTTGTAGGAAGATAGGAATAAGTTGTTCAATATTCTCCAAAGGGTGCATGTGCATGGGTACTAATTCTGGGAACTCTAAGATAACTGAGGTGTCAGAGGAAGATATTGAAGCTAATGCTAACGAAGAGATGGACTTTGATTTTGAAAAATTTTTAAATGTCAACGTAATAATCATTTTAACTAAAGTGATGTTTTTTAAAACTAATGTTTATGAAATTTTTGGAAAAGAAATAATTTTAAATAATACAGGGAAGAAAATATCAAGAATCACTCGGTTTCCATTATGTATTTAAATATAGATGATACACCATTTTAAAGAACAGAAAGTAAGCCCTCTTTGTTGCGCAATATATAGATAGTATATTCATGTACAAAAAAAAATTTAATGAGAAATTTCAAAAACAATCGTAAAAAATGTAAAAAATAATATTTTTTTATATTAGGTATTATATAATATATAATATATTATATAATAATTTTGTTTTATTTTTATATTATATTATAAAAAAATCGTTAAAAGTAATAATATAATATAAATAAAATCTTGAAAAACCATAATCTCTTTAAAAAAAGTCGTACAACGTTATACAGTAGACCATTTTAAAGGTAATTGATTTCTATTCCTATTACGTGTACCATTGCATATACCTAAAGTTACGTAGAAAAAATTTACAGAACAATATTTGCGAAATAACAAGGAAAATTGCCCAAAATTGCTGTGAGTGGCGAACTTTAAAAAATCATATTTCGAAAACTGTAAATCCTAATGACCTCTACAAAACATCATTTTAAAGAAAAAATATGTAAGTTTTTTTTTTCTGTGAAGCAATGTCTATACCTATATCCCCGTGGACAAAAGTTATGGGACAAGAAACAAAATTTCTTTCTTTTGGGTTTCTTTGTGCTTTTTCTTTTGAATATATTTTTGTAAAAAAAAAGTATCTTTGACTTTAAAAAGTTATATTTAGATAGGAAATTTAACGAGGAACAATTTTTATGTAGACGTATTTGTACCAAAAGTGCATAGAACTCACCCTAATGTAACCTGTGCCCAGGGACTAATTCACCCATTTCTCAAAAACGCACCCCTTTAAATGGTAGCACTCCGCGGTTTTTTCATATATAGATGTCCATTGACCATATCAAATAATAAAACCCCGTTAACGTTGTAGTTCCTTTTAGCTACCTTATTTTGAATATAATCAATAGCCTATAGATATTCTAAAGTATCATAATATACTAAAACTTCAAACTGATGAAATAAAAAGTAACGTAATAATGTACTCAAAGCAGTTATATATTTTTTCGTTATTTTTCATGCCCTGTTACGTTATTTTATAACCTTAGACGACATTACATCGACTTTGTTGGTAGCTACATGAGATGTAGCACTTCGAACTTCCAACAGCGCAACTTAACACGCTCCCTTTTCACCGCATATAGCGATATGAAAATCTTATTTTACTGAAAATGGTGCGAAATAAAAAGTAAAACGTTCAATTTACAGCTCTACCTGGAATTTCATATTGTTTCCCGACTAGAACGGTATTTTCTTTTATCTGCAAGCCTTATTTATGGACTACGAAATTCCTTAAAAGGCATTACAGAACTTTGTAGTTGCTTTATAGTGTAGAGTCTAGAGTGTAGATACATTTGTTACACTGTCAAAATGTACAGTAAGCACTTCTGACTCTTTTATACCCCAGGCTGTGGGTGAAAAAACGTGATATAATTCAGGAATTTTTGAAACCTATCAGGTGTTGTAAAGGACGATGCCAGGAATAACTTCTACTAAAATGTAACCAAAAATATTGTGCGCTTTTTTTTAATTGCGATTTTCATTTGTTAAATTTGCAATTTTTATTGATTTTTAATTTTGTAGCTTAGGATATTGATTTTAGAGAAAAACTTTTAAATAGAAAGTTGTAGTAAATTAAAAAACCTACAATTTGAGCTATGGTAAGTTTAATTTCGTTAATTGGTTATTGCAAAACAGCCTGCGAAAAGTCCAAAATGGCCGTTTTTTACAATTGCATTATTTATTGTACAAATATCTTTTTTTTATTTTTTAAAGCTTTAAAATGAAGATCTTTCAATTCCAAACATAAAAAAAATTGTAAAGCCAGATTAACGAATTTGTTGCTTAGATATTATAAATTGTTTATCCCAAGAGGTAAAATGTCGAAGGCTATAACTTTTTGAAAAAAAAATCGTAGAAAGTTGATGAAACATCCAATCTCCTTCGAAAGAGTTATGTTTTCATATTCTGATGTAAATAAATGCGTAAAACATTTTTAAACCTCTAATTTTTGGATTTGAAAATAAGGGGGCAAATTTCGTTATAAACATTTAGAGCTGAAGCGGCCCTGTACATCCTATGAGTTTTTAACTTACATATTATTGTTGCTGAAGATGAAACGAAGGTTTATAAGACAAATAAAAAAATTCTACGACCAACTGAAGCCGAGATAATTTTAGGGTTTGCAAATAAGGGGGCAAATTTCGTTATAAACATTTAGAGCTGAAGCGGCCCTGTATATCCTATATCCTGTATATCCTAACTTACAGATTATTGTTGCTAAAGACGAAACGAAAATTTATAAAAAAATTAAAATTTTCTACAACCAACTGAAGCCAAGATAATTGTTTTTTTTTTTTTTTTTCTTAAATCATAGTGCCTTTATTTATAACAATTAAGAAATTATTTTACAGTCATTGACTAAAGAAAGACTTATATTATCTTAAAATAAAAATTATTATAAAATATAATTATATTTAATTATTAAAATTTTTTTTTAAATCGGTGCTTTTGCAAGCGGCCGAATTTTGCAAATCGCCCGGCTCGCTTCAAATCCGCGCGCTCGGAAAATTTTTACGTAACTTGTATTAAATGACAGAAAACAATTTAATAATATTACCATTATAATATACAGTCTATTTACCACTGTATTTGTTTTTCTTTATAAACTTTTATATGTGAAATCCAAAAAGAATAGTCACTACAAGAAGAAAAAGTTTTATGTATATTATAGTAAGAAGTAACATTATTATTATTATGTGCTAGTCAAAAGTCCGTACCCCCCTCGTATCTTTTGATCGGTTATACATATAATAGTGAAATTTGGAGTGAGGAAATAAACGGACGTACGCTTCTTAACTAGTCATGACAGGTGACGTAATAGTGACAGATGACTTTACAGCTCCACTGTGACAGATAATTTTAAATGGGACCTTATGGCAAGTGACACCTCATTTGAAAGGTATTGAAAATATCTCTTCAGTCATACTAATTTTTTTGGGTTTAAGTTGATTTTGATTTTGGTGAATAAATGAAATAAATATAACTTTGTAGTTTCGCATTTAATTCTTAAAAATTAAAATGTCCGCCCATGGTTATTTTGTCAAAAAAGTTGACATTTTTCAGCTCTCTAGTAGTTTTTAGGTCAACGTCAACCTTTTTGACAAGTAACCATAGGCGGAGGTTTGAATTTTTATTAATTAAATGCGAAACTACAAGTTTATATTATTTCATTTATTCATCCAAATGAGCTTAAACTCAAACAGAATTAGTATAGCTGAATAGGTATTTTCAATACCTATCAAACGAGGTGTCGCTTACCATAGGGTACCTTTTAAAATTATCTGTCACAGTGGCGCTGTAAAGTCATCTGTCACTTTTACGTCACCTGTCATGACTAGTTAAGAAGCCTACGTCCGTTCATTTCCTTCCTCCAAATTTCACTATTATAAGTATAACCGGTCAAAAGATACGAGGGGGGGTACGGACTTTTAACTAGCACTGTATTTATATAACAATGAAAAAATTAAAAATATAGATATATATTTCATATATATGTATCATTTTTGTAATATTTTCTTCAGAAATGAAATTTCACATATAAAAGTTTATCAAGAAAAACAAATACAGTGGTAAATAGATTGTATATTATAACGGTAATATTGTTAAATTGTTTTCTGTCAAAATTTAATACAAGTTACGTGAAAATTTCCCGGATGCGCGGATTTGAAGCGAGCCGGGCGATTTGCAAAATTCGGCCGCTCGCAAAAGCACCGATTTTAAAAATAATTTTTAATAATTAAATTTAATTATATTTTATAATAATTTTTATTTTAAGATAATATAAGTCTTCCTTTAGTCAATGACTGTAAAATAATTTCTTAATTGTTATAAATAAAGGCACTACGACTTAAGAAAAAAAAACAATTATCTCGGCTTCAGTTGGTTGTAGAAAATTTTTATTTTTTTATAAATCTTCGTTTTGTCTTCAGCAACAATAATCTGTAAGTTAGAAACTCCTAGGATGTACAGGGCCGCTACAGCTCTAAATGTTGATAACGAAATTTGCCCCCTTATTTGCAAACCCTAAAATTATCTCGGCTTCAGTTGGTCGTAGAAATTTTTTATTCTTTTATAAATCTTTGTTTCATCTTTAGCAATAATAATCTGTAAGTTAAAAACTCATAGGATGTACAGGGCCGCTTCAGCTCTAAATGTTTATAACGAAATTTGCCCCCTTATTTTCAAACCCAAAAATTAGAGGTTAAAAATGTTTTACGCTTTATTTACATCAAAATATGAAAATATAAATCTTTCGAAGGAGATTGGATGTTTCACTAACTTTCTACGATTTTTTTTTTCAAAAAGTTATAGCCTTCGACATTTGACCTCTTGTGATAAACAATTTATAATATCTAAGCAACAAATTCGTTAATCTGGCTTTACAATTTTTTTTATGTTTGGAATTGAAAGATCTTCATTTTAAAGCTTTAAAAAATAAAAAAAATTATTTGTACAATAAATAATGCAATTGTAAAAAATGGCCATTTTGGACCTTTCGCAGGCTGTTTTGCAATAACCAATTAACGAAATTAAACTTACCATAGCTCAAATTGTAGGTTTTTAATTTATTACAACTTTCTATTAAAAAGTTTTTCTCTAAAATCAATTTCCTAAGCTACAAAATTAAAAATCAATAAAAATTGCAAATTTAACAAATGAAAATCGCAATTAAAAAAAAAGCGCACAATATTTTTGGTTACATTTTAGTAGAAGTTATTCTTGGCTTCGTCCTTTACAACACCTGATAGGTTTCAAAAATTCCTGAATTATATCCTGAAATCGACCTGTTTTTCACCCACAGCCTGGGGTATTAATGATAATTATGTGTGGGCTGACTTACATTATTGCTTTTTTACTTCATTAATAAATAACAAAGATCTCTGTTAGCTAATACTGCCTCTACTTCTTTTTGTGAACATAGCTGTCTGTTTTTTCAATGTGCCTCTCGCTCTAGTAAGTTGTCGTTCCATCGTTTTCCTGGTCCTCCCACTGATCGTCTTCCTATTGGAGAACCGTCTCTCGCGGTCCTGACTACTATATTTGTTGTCATTCGGCTTATGTGGTCATTCCATTCTATTCTTCTGTTTCTTACCCAGTTATTAAAATTTTTCACCTTGTATCTCCGTCGTATATCTGTATTTTAGTGCAGTCACTGAAGGTGGATATGAGCTATTACCTCCGATTTCGTTGAACCTCTATCGATTTGCATGAAAATTGGTGAGTGGTTAGAGAATATCTCAAGGAACAAAGGTGACATCGTGCCAACTTGCGCTTTTACCATGGGGGTGGATGCCACTCCTCCTCGGGGGTGAAAATTAATTTATTAAAAATAACCCCACAGTTCGATAGAGAAACAAATTATAAGCAAAATATGTTATACAGGGTGTCCCGAAAAGATTGGTCATAAATTATACCACACATTCTGGGGTCAAAAATGGTTTAATTGAACCTAACTTACCTTAGTACAAATGTGCTCATAAAAAAAGTTACAGCCCTTTGAAGTTACAAAATGAAAATCGATTTTTTTTTAATATATCGAATACTATTAGAGATATTTTATTGAAAATGGACATGTATCATTCTTATGGCAGGAACATCTTAAAACAAAATTATAGTGAAATTTGTCCACCTCATAAAAATTTTATGGAAGTTTTGTTCCCTTAAACCCCCCCAAACTTTTGTGTACGTTCCAGTTAATTGATTATTGTGGTACCATTAATTAAACACAAGGTTTTTAGAACTTTTTCGCCTCTTATTATTTTTTCGATAAGCTAGTTTTTATCGAGATGCGGCTTCTTTTTTAATATGTTTACATAAAAATTTTGTGGGCGTTTTGTTCTTTTAAACCCCCCAAATGTGTGTGTACGTTCCAATTAAACTATTATTGCGGTACCATAACTTAAACACAATGTTTTTAAAACTTTTTTGCCTCAGTCTTTTTTTGATAAGTCACCTTTTATCGAGATGTGGCTTCTTTTTCAAAATATACTTAAAAATATAAATTATAAATAAATTTTCAGATTATTAACAAGTTTCTATAATCGTACTTAACCATATACAAATATGTGGTGGATTCGACAAATATTCAAAATATCTCCATAAACACTGCCTTATCGAAAAAGTAATAAGAGGCAAAAAAGTTTTAACAACATTGTGTTTAACTAACGGTGCCACAATAATAATTTAATTGGAACGTACACAAAAGTTTGGAGGGGTTTAAGGGAACAAAACCCCCATAAAATTTTTATGGGGTGCAAAAATTTCACTTAAATTTTTTTTTAAGATGTTCCTTCCATAAAAATGCCACATGACCATTTTCAATTAAAAATCTCCAAGAGTTTTCGATATATGAAAATAAAACCATTTTCATTTTGTAACTTCAAAGGGCTGTAACTTTTTTTGTGTGCACTATTGTACATAGATAAGTCAGGTTCAAACAACCTATTTTTGACCCCAGAATCTGTGGTATAATTTATGACCAATCTTTTCGGGACACCGTGTATAAAGGTATTAAAATAAATAAAAACTTTTTGAGTTATTAAAGATCAAAGATTTTAATTTTTCTTGATAAAAATGCATGTTTTTAACCATTTTTTCATAAATAACTCAAAAACTATAAGTTTTTACAAAAAATTATTATTACCAAAATTGAG
This sequence comes from Diabrotica virgifera virgifera, assembly GCF_917563875.1. Lineage (NCBI taxonomy): Eukaryota > Metazoa > Arthropoda > Insecta > Coleoptera > Chrysomelidae > Diabrotica > Diabrotica virgifera. Next base: position 35,346,090 of record NC_065451.1, read on the forward strand.
GCTAATAAAAAATTAAATGAACTCCTCACTAGAAAAACTTTTCAATATTAACTAAAAGTGAGTTATAGGTAATTGAATGTATATTTCTTTCGTCGAGTACCCAAATCTAAGTCAAGCATAAATACCGGGAAAATGATGCATTTTATAACATACACGTATTAAACATTTGTCAAATATCATAGAAATATCTATCAAATAAGCCCTCGAACAAGTTGATAGCATTAAAATTTATGCACCAAAAATGTTTCAAAATGTATCTTTTAAAATTTTTTCCAAAAAATGTTATTGTTTTTATGTACATAACTCCGTTTGTTTTTAAGATATCAGGTTTACCTAAAAACTAATTAAAAGTTGATTCCAAGAGCTATTAAAAAACGTCAAAGTTAGTCTTTTAAACTTCCTACTTTTTTAAAAATAAAAGGTTAAATGACCCCGGTTACATGGTTCGCGCAGCAAAATTGAAATTTTAAACGTTTCTATCTCGGTTATTTTTTACTCTACGGAAATAATAAAATAGGTAAAGCATTTGGAACAGAAAAAACCAAAATTTGAGAATATTGAGTATTTTTGGAGTCATTATCAAAAGAAAATGAAACGTACGATAATTTTAAAAATTCTGATTTTTTTAAATTATATCTTTTTTTTTTTTTCAAAAATATGCATTTTAAACCGGTCAAAATTGTTGAAATCATTAACTATGTTAAGCTAAAGAGATTCTTGTGAGGATTACTGCAAATTTAAATTTTTGTGGAAATGGCGTATGTTTTATTTTTAATTTTTTCAAAAAAAAATCCAAAGGGTTCTCTTATTTTCATCATAACTTGCTTAATTTTGATGCAATTAACTTCTACTGGAGCTCATTTGATAGTTATTCGGAAGTACTTTGACAAGTGCTTAACAAGTATATTTTATAAAATGCATCTTTTCCCGTTATGTAAGCTTGAATACTTATATTTGAGTACTCGTCGAAAAAAATATACATTCAATTACCCATAACTCATTTGAAATAACATTAGTTTAGTTAAATAAAATTAACATGAAGTAAAACTCCCTAGTGTAGTTGGTATATTTAATAAAAATTCTAAAAAATTTTTAAAAATCCAAACGGATTACGTTCAAAACGTTTTCGGACTTATCAGTCCATCATCAGTGAACTCTCTGTCCTTGCTAAATAGCCACAATGCCAAACACTGGTCAAGATATTTTTTTTTATTAGTTTAGTTCTTTAAGTAGGGAGTGTACTAAATTTTTTATTATCTTTAATTTTGGTAATAATAGCTTTTTTCCAAAACCATATAGTTTTTGAGTAACACGCAAAAAACAGCTTTCAAACATGCATTTTTTTTAAGAAAACATTAAATCTTTGATATCAACTCTCTTTGATAACAACAATCTTTGAACTCAAAAAGTATTGATTTATGTTAATAACTTATATAACAAATTTTGCTTAGAAGTTGCCCCTCTATCGATTTCTGGTATTATTTTTAATAAAAAAAATTTCACCCCCGAGAAGGGGTGGCATCCACCCCCAGGGTAAAAGCGCAAGTTGGCATCATGTCACCTTTGTTCCTTGAAGTAGCTTCTATCTACTTACCAATTTTCATGAAAATCGATGAAGGTTCAACGAAATCGGTGGGGAAAACCTTCAGTGATTCCACTATTTGTGTTAGTTATATCCCATAGTGTCTTTCTATCGATTTCTCGAAGGATTTTCATCTCTGCTGTTTCTAGTATTCTTTTTGTTCTGTCTGTATCAGGTCGTATTTCTGCCGCATATGTCATTATTCTTCTGATGACTGTTTTGTAAATTCTGCCTTCCATTTCCTTTCCGATATTTTTATTTCTCTATATTGTTTCATTCAGGTAACCTGTGGCACTGTTTGTTTCCTTCACTTGATCTTCCACTTCTCTTTCGAGCTCTGCGTAGCTACACCGAGAGAAAAAAATTCTTGACATAAAGAAACTTTATTAATATTTAAGAAAGGTCGACTTGGCATATTGCCTAAAAAATATATCTTTGTATGTAAGATATAATTTTCTAAAATATTTCAAATAAATTCTACTATAGCCAAAGAAATATATCTTAAACATGATTGAACTATCACTTTCTGGCAAACTTCAAACCCATTTATCAGAAAGAAATTACACTTGATGTTAATTAATTTTATTAGTCATAAAAATATATTTTCTACACATTACAAAACTATTCTTTCTGAGCAATAATATTTCTTAGTAAGGAATATTATTATTTTAATATTAATAATTAATGTATTTAATGTTAAGAAATATATTTCGCAGAGATAAACGTATATTTAGAGTTAAGTTAATATTTCTTGAAAATAAAGTGATATTACATACGGCGAAATAAATCATTCTGTTAAAGTAAAATCATTAGTTATTAATAAAACAGGATATAAAATTTTATTTTTACATACAAATATTTTCTCCACTCTTAAACCACTGGCTTCTACACAACAATAAAAGGATGGAGAGGCAAATCCAACTTCCTCAAATTTTCCTTCATTTGTTAATAGCACTTTGTATATCAGCAATTCAATAAAACAAAATCGTTATGTAGAAAGAGTAAACCTACTTTAATAAAAAAAATTTATAAAGATATAGATATTTATTTTGACAAATTTAGGAAATGCAAAAAAAAAACAAATACACGGCCCCACATAAGAACTATTAATACTAATAATAATCAATCATATTTAGTTCAAACATGGTATTATTTAACCTACACATATTTTTTAAATTTTTTTCTTTTTGTTAATGAAATATTAATTATTTATCTGTATAATATTAAGTCACAAAATAAACATTGTTTAGCTAAAACAAGAGGAAAAATACAACCAATGTAAAACATTGAAGCAGACATAATAATATGTAATTTTCTTAATTTTTATAATCTAAAAGAGACAGCATACCTAATCATTAAATTTTATTACGGGAAAATATTATTAGTTTACATCTAAGTCATTTAATGCATATTAACTAATTCACGGTTTTCGACAATAACATTTCTTAACCATAAACATATATTTCTTTCAGACTAACTGATTTCGTTATCTCAAATAAATGAACAGAAAACATCCTCAGCGTTGCACCCGCCATGTTTGATATAGCGTTGTATTGTATATTTTTATAGAAGACGATACATTCAAGAAACCTATTATAGTTGATACAAAAGTATACACATTTTTAAAAAGGTACTTACATGTATGAAGTTCTACCATTTCTGGAAGGCCCCGCAGTTGGTTAATAACTCCTTTCTTAATATTTTTCTGAAGCTATATATTATATCATTCTGTCCCAGCTTTAAATTGTGGCATATTTCCCAATTAGAATAATAAGCTCCTTTTTCAGAGTCGTCTATCATTATACCTAAAAAGCATATAAAGATACTATTATGTTTCTTTTTTAGCCATTCGGATACGCAACAATATTATTATTATATCTTAAATTACTCAGTTCACTTTTATTTAATACCTATATATGTACGTACCTTCAAAATATCGGTTAAGTTTTAAAGAACACCAATAAATCCAAAATCCATCTATATGAACATGAACATATCACGCCATCTTGACAAACACTGACGACTAAATCATAAATAGTTAACCTGCGCAATTCTTTTGTGGAAGAAAATCTCTTTGCAAGTAACATTTCGGCATTAATGACAAAGTTTTTATTTTATAACCACAGTTACTACAGAGGGTATTTCTGAAGGATTATTTCTTGTGGTTTAAAATATTTATTTGATTGCAAGAAAATTTCTTGTTCACAAATATAAATATGGATTTCTTATACTGCAAAATATTTGTAGTTTTCAATTTAAGAAATAAAAACTTTAGGATAAGAAAATTAAATGTAACCATTAATGCATTTCTTAGTATTGAAGAAATTATCTGTAAGATATTATTGAGTTTTGTTTAAAAAAACTCGTTTCTTTATATGTGAACCGGTGTGTTTAAGGATATGTTAACTTTTAAGAAATATTGCTCAAAGAAATCGGTGTTTTAGGAGAAAAGAAATTGTTCTCTCGGTGTAGATAGTGAGATGTTAAAATTCCATCACTTGTTCTATTATCTCACCCTCCAGCTCTAATTAACATCTTAGTAGATTTGCTGTAATAACCATGCATTTTATATTTTGTGGGCAAATTGCCATTAAAATTTTTGGGGGTTATATTAAATTGGTGGAGTATACGTTGTAAATCACCTTCACTTTTAGAGATTAGTATTGCAGCGTCTGCATAGTTAGTTCTTATTTTTTTTTTTTTAATTCATCCATGATCAGGTTGAAGAATTGAACACTCAGGGTGTCCTCCTGTCTTATTCGATTGCCAGCTTCAATTGGGTCAGTCAGGTCTTGTTCTACTTTTACTTTTTATTGTATTGTTCTGGTAGATATCTTCAATCATTTTAATTATTCCTATATGTATCTCTCTTGCGTACAATACATGGATAACATCCTTTAGGTTGACCCACTTAAATGATTTTTTAAGGTCCACGAAACACAAATATGCCGGTTTGTTGTCTTCTAATGATTTCTGTTGAGCCTACCTCATTATAACTCTATACGCCAGTCAATGGGAGCAAGACTATATTACCTCCGAATTCTATCCGACTGCATGGATTTTAATGAAATTTTGGGAATAGCTTCTACCTATTTTCTAATTCAAAGTCTACCCTATGCCGATGTGTGCTTTTATCTTGGGGGTGGTTCCCACCTCTTCTCGGGGGTGGAAAATTTTTGCTTAAAATAAACAGGGAAGTGACTAGAGAACCGAATTCTTAGCAAAAACTGCTCTATAATTTTTTTTTTGAAACTCGATACTTTTTGAGTTATTCGTGGTTGAAAATTAGCTATTTTCAGTGAAACATAACACCTTTTCTAACGGTTTTTTGCGAATACTTTAAAAACTATGCATCTAACTAAAAGAACTGTATGAAACATTTTTGTAGCTTATAAAAAAACAAAGAGACTGGTTCGTCGTTAAATCTTCTAGTTATAATAGAAAAAGAGATATGGTGGATGAAAAGAGTTTGTTTTTTTGCTTCATGCTCAAATCGGTGCATTCAACTTGAAATAACAGAGAAACGGTCGATTTTAGGTGTATAATGCTACCAATACCTTTTGTAGTGCTTGAAAGTACCTTTAAAATGAGTAATATAAAAGGTCGATTACGTTCAAACTGAGCGAGATATGCTGCAAAAGCATTGATGACTAATTTATTTTTTAAGAAAAAATAAGAAGTGTATTCAACCCCTCATCCACCAGAACTTAAATACATATTTTTCCTTCTACAGTACATTTAACTGTAGTGTTATTTCTATGTTCAAAAAGTTGGACGGGTTTAAAATGAATGGATTTTGAAAAAAAAAGATCAAATTTTAGAGTGCGTTTTTAAATTTTCTTAAAAATCTTCCTTTTCTCCATGTAACTTAAAAATGATAAGAGATACTGTAATGAAAAACAAAAACAAAATTATTATCTAAAAAACTTACATTTTTGTGTGGTGTTTTTTTTCGTACCTATCTCTTATCATTTTCGAGTTTCATGGAGGAAAAGGAAGATTTTTAATAAAATTTAAAAATGCTCTCGATAAATTTGATCTTACTGTTTTCAAAAATTGTAAATTTTAAACCCGTCCAATTATTTGAACATAGAAATAACACTATGATAAAAAGTACTGTAGAAGGAAAACGATGTATTAAAAATTCTGATGGATGAGGGGTTAAATACACTTCTCAATTTTTCTTAAAATGTATTAGTCATCAATCATCAATTTTTTTGCAGAATGTCGCTTAGTTTAAATGTAATCGACATTTAATATTGCTCATTGTAAAGGTCTTCTCAAGCACTATAAAATGTATGTTCAGCATTATGCACCTAAAATCGTCCGTTTCTCTGGCATTTCAAGTTGAATACCCCGATTTGAACATGCATCAAAAAACAAACTTTTCCCACCTACCATATCTCTTTTTGTATTATAACTAAAAGATTCATGATGGAACGAATCTCTTTGTTATTTTATAAGCTAAGAAAATATTTTATATAATTTTTTTCGTTAGATGCATAATTTTTAAGGTATTTGCCAAAAACCGTCCGAAAATGTGTAATTTTTTCAATGAAAATGGTAAATTTTCAACCACGAATAACTCAAAAAGTATTGAGTTTTCAAAAAAAAATTATAGAACAGTTTTTGCTTAGAATTAGGTTATCTAGCAAGTTCCGTGCTTATTTTAACCAAAAAATTTTCCACCCTTGAGAAGGGGTGGGAACCACCCCCAAGATAAAAGCACACATCGGCATAGGGTAGACTTTGTTTCTTGAGCTATTCCCTACTTACATTGAAAATATCAAGTAAATCGATATAGTAGGATGGAATTCGGAGCCAAATACCCTCATTGAATGCCCTAAGAGTAGGGATGGGAAAAACCTACCGGTTTAAACCTAAAACCGGTTTTTTACTTCGCAATAACCGGTTTTACCGGTTGTTTTTTGTCCCGGTTATAACCGGTTTTTTCTTTTTAAAGTAAAAAGCGGTTATTAGGTTTTTACGGTGATTAGGATTAGGTTAGGTATTATTTTGGATCCCAATCATAATTATTATTCTCAAGTAATTATTCCAAACAAAACCATAATTCAAATTTTATTTTATTTTATAAAATACAGAAGAAAACTGGAAGTGCAATCTCACATCAGCCAGAAACAATTATCAATATAAGTTTTATTATAATATTTCCTTGAAAAGGTATTTGTAATCATAATATTTACATAAGAAGTGATCTGGTTGAATTAGACGCAAACATCATCTGTTCTTCACACTTAACTCTTGACATTGAAAGTGGGTGAATGACTTTTTCTGATTACCAAAAATAATGCTCTGACTATGAATATCGAATTACTGATTACGAATACGAATCTCCAAGTATTTCGCTTCGTTTTCAAAACGATACACTCATGCAGGAAGTATTAAATGAGTTCAAATGTACCTATTCTACAAATATACAAACGTGTTAAATTAATACATGTTCTTTCGATAGTACTAATTTTGTTCATATTGATATCGAGTCGAATGGAGTATCGCAAACTAAAGTGTATTGTAAATGTAACTTTGTAACCTATTGGATTAAAAAAACCGAAAACCGGTTTTTCCAAAAACCGGTTTTTTTTGGCCGGTTATAACCACCAGGTTAAACCGTAAGCAAAAAACCGGTATAACCGAAAACCGGTGTTTTGTCAAAAACAGCCATTCCTACCTAATAGCGTCGGAGCATGATCTTCCGAACTTGTTGTTCCTCTGATAATGTTATAATTTGTCTCTAATTTCAGTTCTTAAACCTTCGTACTTTACAAGTTCATTCGATATTGTCCCTTCTCCGGGTGATTTTCAATTTTTTTATTTCCTTAATTATTCTTTTACCTCTCCTTCCTCAATGTTTATTTCTTCGTCTGTCGTCACTTCTTGTGTGGATGGTTCATTATCATCATCTTTAGCAAATAGAAATCGAAAGTAGTCTACTCATGTTTCCTTCTTAATGTGTTTCGTTTTTATTAGTTCGTTCATATATTTTCTTTGTCCTCTGATCATTCTCCATATTTCTTTCTGTGTTCCATAGAAGTCGTGTTCCATTTTTTTAAAAGCTCTCTCAGTGTTCCCTTTTTATTTGTCTCACTAAATTACACTGGTAAACACATAGTTTGCTGCCGAAATTTTTTTTACTCTTTCTAGGTAATTTGGGTCTGCTGAATCCAAAAATGCCACCAGATTTGCTCCATCAGATCGTTTTCAGAAAATACGACACCAGATCACATTTCTAACATATAGGGTAATTTAACGCAGCACTACCTACATATATGTATAATAGTGCTGCTACCCATGAAATAAACCAAATACGAATAAAAAGTAAGATATTTATTGTACAATAATGTACTTACAAAAATCATCACATATCTATATCTGCCAAAAAAACTTAACTCATCTAACCTAACCGGCAGCTTCGCAACAAAAATGTGTTATTCGGCCAATTCGGCGTCACCTAAAAACTTCCTTTTATATGATTTTCTTGCAAAGGCTTCAAAAGGACGGTCCCTTTGAAGACTCCAGCAGTAATCCGCCATCATGTGATAGCCCCATCTCCCTGATACCCCTCTTCCATCGTTTTGATATCTTGGTGAAGATTTTCTGAGAAACGGTCTAAGAGGCTGTGGAGTTGATAAATTTTAATACTCATATGACAACCGTGTTTGTTAAAATTGTTGAGCATTTATTACACTCTAATGCCCAATTGGTATACTTTCATATTTGTTGCCATTATGTAGAAGGACACACTTTAAACTTCGTTTGGAACTGTCGATAAAAATACGCCAGTGATCTGGTGTATACTCTGATACACCAATTTTTCCTAACAGTCCTTTAATATTGTTATAAAAAACCATATCATCTTGCCCAGAAAAAAAGGCAAAAGATCTTTTATCTCTATTACGGTAGTATGTAATTTTGGTGTCTGGGTGAAGAACATTCTTTTCTTTTAGTCTGGAGGTAAGCAACTCGGAAGAATCCTTTGGAAAGTTCAAATTTCTGATAAGATCGCTTAGCTCTTCCTGAGTAACGCGCTCAGGACGTGTTGAATCCCCTTCAAAATCACTGTCGTCTTCCTCAAATCTATTAGTCTGCAGTTTGTCAAATAACGTTTCGGTATTATCCTCTGGTAACATAGGTAGAGTGCTAAATATTGGAATGGGTATCTGCTCAAGCTGATGTGGAATTGGTCTTATTGCTGAATCCAGGTTAGGATATATGTTCACGTATGTCGATTGTTAGATTAATACCTTTTATATTCAGAAGACAGAAATAGGAATCGTCAAAATGATTTTTTGGTTCTCTCCATACCATTGGAAAACCAAATTTAAACATTTTCTTTGTCCTTTCGTCCACTGTCGCAAGTTTTCAATATAAGTTTTGCACACTACATGTGGAGCTCAGGATTTATCTTGATCTCCTAAATGAACACCAAAATAGGCCCTTTTGTTCATTTGCCCATTTGTCTTAGAATTTGTTAAGTTTGTTTATAAACATATTGCAATTACATTGGTGGAATATACAGAAATGTAAGAATATTTAAGTATTTGATAAGTATGTTATATCTCGAAAACTAGAGCTGATACAAAGAAAAGGTTTGTATTTTTGGAATCAGCACAGATGAATTAACTAAAATCAGTTGATTTTTTTTTCGGCAGCAAGACAAAAAAATTTTTTGTTGGGCTGTGTTATTAGTTTCGTTTTTGATTCATTTTAGCCCGATCAAGGAACACAAAACTTTACAAAAACCTCAAAAAAATTAAAGGAAGGATGAAAATTTGGGAATAGGTAGTTGAAATTGTATATTATTATACAAGAAAAAGTTTACAATTCTAAACCGTCTCCATTTTACACAAATAGGGAAATAAGGGTTGGTTTTTCATTAAAAGTGCTGTATTTTAAAAATAATAAAATAATAAAAAAATGTAATAGTGAAAAATAAAATAGTCATCAGAGTGATTTAACCTTAAAGATTGGTCCTAAAAATTTTTTTTAGATCTCGAATATTTTATGAGATATAGCCTATTTTTAATAAGGGTTGAAAACCAAAAATTTTTAAAACGGTCTTATTCGGTTAGTTTTGTATCAATTAATCTGAAAATTGGTGAACACACTATTTACAGATCTATTAAGGGCTTGAGGTTAACATTTTCCAAAAATTTTCAAAAAAATTTTAGGCCAGTGGAAAAATTTTGGAATTTTTTTTTTTTGAATTTTTGGAAAAAGAACTGAAAACTTTGGTTTTTCTTGTAAGTATGTACTTACCTGAACGAATTACATGCGCGTGCACGTATCCTATATTATTTTGTTTTTGAATTAAGTTAATAATTTGAAAAACTATAATTTTAAAGTACATACTTGTATTTTTAAGTTAATTATTTCAATATAAACCTATAAAATGAAAATATATCAAAATTTCTCAAAAAAAAATTTCTTTTACTAAATATTTATTAGGTTTTCTAAAGTTCGTTTAAAAATTAAATTAACTTAATTAAAAATAAATGTACTCTATTAAGAGGCTACATCAGCGCGTCAATATTTTTTTTTCGATAGTTCTCCGAACGTTCAACAGTGCGGCAACAGTGTGTCGGCAGTACTACAGTGTCAGTGACACTATACACACTATACACTATACTATCAGAAACAAAGGCACAGAAATGGGATAACAATAATTATTATAGGTACTCATAGGCGCGCTAAATGTTGCCATGTCAGTCAAGTTCGATTTCTTGTTATAGATAATCGTTTTTTAGTAATTTCATTGTGACACAAAATCTAGACATGGGATAAAAAAGTTTATTTGAAGAAACTGTATTTTTTTGTTCTTCTTAAAGCGGCACAGACTCGTTTTTTATATTTAATTTAATTTTAGAGTAATTTCTACATACTACCATGTTTCTTAAATTGGGCTCAGTACCATAATTCTTTACTATATTGCGAATATGTGTGCCAGATATCTCGACAGAATATTCAAAATTAAAGTTGCAATCTTGGAACCCGTTTTTCGCGCGCTGATGTTGCCTCCTAAGTTATAAAGGATCAAATGAATATGAAGTACTAAAATGATAAAAGGTGCAATGAAAAATCGTTTATTGTATATCGAACTGGATCGTCACTGTTTACATTTAATTAATTAATCTAAATTATTCAAAGTTCATTTTCATCTTCGTCTGATGTAAAATTTGTGTCTGAATCAACTTCATTTATAATAGAATCAACTGTAAAATCATAATTTTGGGTCTCTTGGCAGCTACTATCTAAACTATTATCATCTTAATCATCAGAAACTATAATGTCTTCCTTTTTATGATTTGTACAATTACCAGTTTGACAACTTCCGCATGCAGCCATGCCATGCCACATTGTTTGATTTGCTTGTCTAGATAATGTTTAGAAGAAATGCGTTCAATGTGCTTCCCCGTTTAGGATTTTGTCCTCTTCAGGGTTTGAGGTGAATGTATTGTGTTGGCAGCAAAGCAAACAGTCCGAAAACCACACCGGGGCAAGCGCCGTGTCCTGGTGTTCTTGGATCCTGGGTTATGCCAGACGGTGTTGTCCAGAAGGCCAGAAGTCAACAGAGAAGAAAGTTTGATGGATTGTTGTTGGTTCCATAGACATTTACGTGTACTGTCCGTGCTTTGCTTTCGACCAAGCTCCCTAGAAACCATTGTACAACGACAGGCGAACCTGCGTCCCTCGTCGGCGGTCAGGAGGTGGCTTTGAGCGCAGCGTGGACAGTGAGCGTTCGAGTGGAGAAAATAGTTGCGGCTATTTTCTTGGGACGAACAGGTATAATTGTGCAATGAAGTTGGGAAACCGCAAAAAACCAACTTCTCCCTGTTCGGTCCGCATGCAGCATGAAAACGTTTCTTTTTTTTTAATACATATTTTTGTCTACATTCTAATTTCATCACAGTCCAAAAGCATTTTGTGTCTATCATCTTTTCTTTCTTACATAACTTACACTTTTTAATGTTTAAATTCCACGTTTGACAATTACAATTTTTTCGTTATCACATTCTAAATGTTTTTCACAAATAAAACAAGAATTATTATTATTTGTTTCACTGTTCGCACTCATTGTAAATATTTACACAATTATTTTATAACAAACAGATTACTTTTGTTGATAATAAGTTATAAATTCAAAAACTTTGACAGCCGAAAACGATAACAAAACCATAGAGGTATATATTAACATAGAGGGAGCCTACCTTTCGCGCTTCCTGACGACAAGATCTCATGGACTGGTTTGCTGCATCTCTTTCTAACACATTGTATGGAAAATCTATGATGACATTCAGTGTGAACATAGGCACGGAAGAGTAGGACAACTGTAGCAGCTTTACTATGCGTAAGAGTGAAACAACACTAATCCAAATAAAAAAGATGGTGTCGTCACTTCGCTCTGAATGACACTCTCTCTATGCTAATATATAACTCTATGAACAAAACATTGCAGCGTGAACATTACTCCAATTTTTTAGGTTATGTTCGTCTACTCAGTCTACTGTGTTTAGGAAGCGCGCCGTTTCTCTTGTAAGCAACTTTTTCACCTGTGTTTACGTGCCCCATATATTTTTATCTTTGCAATAGGCCTATTGTATATATATGTAATATGTTATTCAAGCCTTTTTTAATATGTTCCCATATTTTCATTTAAAAAACGGCTTTCAGAAAAGAATGGCATCGATTTTATTAAAACATGACATTTTTTTGTAGTTGTTTATAATAAGTGAGCCTTATTTAAAAAGTATTCTATTCATAAGAAAAATAGATACCGCTTTCGAAAGAGTACATCTTCAAGTACCTACAAGCATATTTTTAAAGTTTTTTTATGAATTTTCAACAAAGATATTATTGATTGAAATCTTGAAAATTGACTTAAAATAAAAATCAAAAAAATATTCATTCTTTATCGCCATACAAATTTTTATCCTTTAAAGTAACGTTGTGCAATTTTAAATCAAAATGTTAATTAGCCATCTTAAAACGTAAATCTAAAAAGAATTTTAATTTAAATGATTATGTAAATTCTTGTGACAAAAAATATGTGTTGCTCTCAAAACTTGTATTAGTATATTTTAAAACATATTTTTCTAAATTAAATAATTTGTAATTCACAATGAAAATATATTCACGTTAAAATTGATATTTTTCTAAAGGTATTGTGTTTTTTTCGTACATTTTATTGTTTGATAAATGCCCCAAATTATCGATTTAAAAGTTAGTTAATTTTAAAATGTGACATTTTTGTTGCGCGCGCAATTCAAATAAGCGCCCCTGTTAAGTACTTTAAAAAGGGCTATAGGTTAGAAACGAATCAAGATGCAAACAAAGTTTTTAGTCAAAATGTTAGGATAAAAGTACCTTGATGATTTTTAAATAAAATGTTTTGTTATTATTGCCTTATTTTCCGAAATACAGCACTTTTAATGAAAAACCAACCCTTATTTCCCTATTTTTGTAAAATGGAGGGGGTGTAGAATTGTAAACTTTTTTTTATAAAATAATAGACAATTTCAACTAGCTGTTCCCAAATTCTCATCCTGTTTATTTTTTTTTTGAGGTCAGATTGTTCTTTGATCGGGCTATTTATAGTGGTTGTACACCTATTGTGTTTGTTTTGTATTGTAAAATGGCTTTCTATTTTTCTTTCGATGTTATCTTTATTTTCTCTCTAAACCATGTAGTTTTTTTTATGTTAGTATTCGTTACTTTCGTATCTACAAGTGATTCTGTTGCTGCGTTGATTATGTTTTCTTTGAGTTTTGCGATCTTTCCTCGATGTTATCGTTTTTAATTTCATTCTCAGCAATCTTCTCTATTATTATTTTCTGTATAAGTATTCATTGGATTCCGTATTTAGTCCTTCGACTATGATTTTTATTTGTGTTGGTGCTCTTCTCTTGAGTGTGAAGTAGTTTATGATGTTTCCTAAAAGTCATTCCATAAAAGTCTTCAAATTATAAATTGGCGTGTTTCAGCCTTTGGTTGGAAATATCTACATTTTAGAAAAAAAATGAGTTTTTAGAAAGAATGAGTCAATATTTTACGGACACAATGTACGTAATGTAATAAAAAAAAGGCACACGTTGGTAGAATATTTAAATATATTTGCCAACGAGTAGGTGTGTTTTGGATCAATTCAGTATTTTGCAAAGCCTATTTGATAATGGGTAAACCTAGAAACTCGAATTGAATCAATAGTGCAGTCACTGAAGGTTTTCACCTCCAATTTCGTTGAACCTCCATCGATTTTCATGAAAATTGGTGAGTAATTAGAGGATACCTCAAGGAACAAAGGTGGTATGATGTCAACTTGCGCTTTTACCCTGGGGGTGGATGCCACCCCTTCTCGGGGGTGAAAATTATTTTATTAAAAATAATACCATAAGTCGATAGAGGGACTAATTATAAGCAAAATTTGTTATATAAAGTTATTAAAATAAATCAACACTTTTTAAGTTATTAAAGACCAAAGATTTTCTTTTTTCGTAAAAAAATGCGTTTTAAATCGGTTTTTCACGTATAAATCAAAAAATATAAGCTTTTACAAAAATGTTATTATTACTGAAATTGAAGATAATAAAAAATTTAATACATTCCTTACATAAAGAACTAAACTAATGTTAGCTCAAAGAGAGTTATTTGCAATTGAATGTGTATTTTTTTCGATGAGTACTCAAATCTAAGTATTCAAGCTTAAATAACGCGAAAACGATGCAATGTATCAAATTTCCTACTAAACATTTGCCAAAGTACTTCGGAATACCTATCACATGAACTTCAGAACAAGGTAATAGGTTCAAAATTAAGCAAGTTATAATGAAAATAAAAGAACCGTTTCGAATTTTTTAGGAAATAGTAAAAAATAAAACATACGCCATTTCCACAAAAATTAAAATTTATAGTAATCCTTACGAAAACTTCTTTATATTAGCATACGTAATGTCTTCGACAATTTTGACTGGTTTAGAATGCATATTTTTGAAAAAAAGGTATAATTCAAAAAAATCATAATTTTTAAAATTATTGTAATTCTCATATTCTTTTGATAATAACTCCAAAAATACTCAATATACGTAAAAAATTATATATAACCCAATGTTAGTTTTTCTGTGCCAAATATTTTACCTCCTTAACTATTTCTATAGGGTAAAAAATAACCGAGATAGAAAAGTTTAAATTTTAAATTTTGCTGTGGGAACCATGCAAACGGGGTCATTTAACCTTTTATTTTTAAAAAAGTAAGGGGTTTAAAAGATTAGGTTCAACGTGCTTAAATAGCACTTGGAATTAACTTTCAAACAATTTTTAGATGAACCTGATATTGTAAACACGGAGTTATTAAAAAAAAACACTAACATTTTTTGGAAAAAATTTTAAAAGATAAATTTTGAAAAAATTTTGGAGCATAAATTTTAACGCTATCAACATGTTCAGAGACTCATTTAATAGATATTTTTAAGTAGTTTGACAAATGTTTAATAAGTTTATGTTATCAAATGCATCAGTTTCCCGTTATTTCAGCATGAACACTTAGAGTTCTTTACTCGCCGAAAAAAATATACATTTAATTACCTATAACTCACTTTTAGTTACCATTAAAAGGTTTCTGTAGTAAGGGGTTTATTTCACTTTTTATTAGCTTCAATTTTGATAATAATAACTTTTTTGAAAAAACTTACACTTTTTGAGTTATTGATGAAAAATTGGTTAAAAACATGCATTTTTCTCAAGAAAAATTAAAATCTTTGATCTTTAATAATTCAAAAAGTTTTGATTTATTTTAATAACTTTATCTTACAAATTTTGCTTGAAATTTGTCCCTTTATCGAATTATGGGGTTATTTTTAATAAAATAATTTTCACCCCCCGAGAAGGGGTGGCATCCAACCCCAGGGTAAAAGCGCAAGTTAGCACCGTGTCACCTTTATTCCTTGAGATATCCTCTAACCACTCACCAATTTTCATGCAAATCAATGTAGATTCAACGAAATCGGAGGTAATAGCTCATATCCACCTTCAGTGACTCCACTACAAAACGAAACCGTCTATTTTTATTTATTTGGTAATAAAAATTCCTATTGTTAATCTGTATAACTCTATTTTAGATTCTTCCCGAGTATTAAGAGCATTACCGAACTGTCGCAGTCTTCTAACATGAGGTTCATGCAGTTTAGAGCTCACGACAAATATGCCTTACATCTGTCCAAAATGGAGAAGGTAAGTTTTTAACGACGAATCATACAAATAAGCAAGTTGAAATAGTAGAACTAGAAACTTTATTTTTCCACTAATAGAAAAAATATTGAGTTGTAAAAGACAAAAAAAAATTACATAGTGGTAAACCGTGCTATCGGTATTAATAATTTAGACAATAATAGAGCATTGAAACCATTAAAAGATCGGGACGTATAGATTGGTTTGTTCCTTAAAAGAATTAGACAACTTAGTATTTCATTTGTAAATATTTCTATATTTTATTTATACAGGGTAGCGAGAAAGTATGGAAACACGAAAATTTCTCGGAAACCGCTTGAACGATTTTTATAAATTTTGGTGGGCAAGGATGCTCTAATGTGGCCGATAATAGAGTGGTAATTACATTGTTGTCAGATCTTCCGTTTTTCTGTGAATCTAATGAACTTTCTCATTTTAAATGGAACACCCTGTATATTTTTTGCGCTTTAAAGTCCTTAAGAAACACTGATTATTTTTAATGCTATATTCCCTATACCTAACTGCCGTAATTTCGAAATTATTGCTACATTTATTAAAAAAAAATTTTTAAACAAATTGTAAAAAGATTTTCAGCCCGAGTAGATATTATTTTAGGGTCTTTGAATCATTGGGAACAAAAAAGGTCTTTTGTAATTTTCCTCTAAAGTTAATTATTTCCGAGTTATAAGCAATTTAAAACTGAAAAACATCGAAAAATGACGATTTTCAAGGTTCAAAAACACAAGTGAAAAATCATTTTTAAAATTAGAAAGTACCTAAATTCAAGCTCAAACCTTCTTGTTTCAGATTCCTGTAAGCACTTTTGGCATGTTTTATTCTAAAATATTGTTTTGTTTTTTAATTTTTATTGAAGCTCATTTGAGAGGACAGGCGAACGGGCATTAACAACTAAAAAATAATATTTTAAAATAGAATAAGACCAAATCACTTATCGGTATCTGATACAATAAGGTTTGAACTTGAATTTAGGCACTTCGTAATTTCAAAAATAATATTCTTTTACGTATGTTTTTAAACCTAAAAAATCGTCATTTTTCGATTTTTTGCAGTTTTAAATTGTTTATAACTCGGAAACGATTAACTTTTGAGGAAAATTACACAAGACTTTTTTGTTCCTAATGATCCAAAGAACCTAAAATAATGTCAACCCGGGCCGGTAAAATTGATTTTTATAATTTGTTAAATTTTTTTTATAAATGGAGCAATAACTCCGAAATTGTGGCATTTAGATATAGGAAATATAATATAAAAAATAATCAGTATTTATTAGGGACTTCAAAACGCAAAAAATATACGTAGTTCCACTTAAAATAAGAAAGTTTATTAGATTTCCAAAAAAATGGAAGATTTGACAACAATGTAATTACTACTATAATATTGGCCGCATTAGAAAACCCCTACCCACCAAAATTTATAAAAATCGGTGAAGCGGTTTCCGAGAAATTACCGTGTTTCTATACTTTCTCGCTACCCTGTATATTTTATTTAGTTAGTTAAAAGTGTGGGTATTTGTGCAGATATTTTTGTAATTTCCTTTCTTCTGTAGTAATTACTGGTGATATGGTTACATTACTTAAGTAATCTTATACAATATTATTAAGTGCTTAGTATAGTCTGCTTGTTTTTAGTGTACATAGCAAAGATATTTTTCTTATAATCATTTGTTGTATTCTCAAGTTTTGACGGAACTGCTGACAAATTATAGAAAAGTACCGAGAATTTAATATCTAAATATACATGTCTTGTATTCGGTGAGCAATCAAGAATATTCGAAAATCGAAAATGGGATGAAATTTGTCTCATTCTTAGAGAAATGGATAGTTTTTATATTTTTGTAAAACAGCTGTATACAGTGAGCACGTAAAGGTTGGAATAAATTCATTTTCTCGAGAATAGGCCAATTTGGAAAAAATCCCGGAACAAGTCGATTTTTATTTTGAATCTAATAGAATGAAGTATTTACACGTTAGATTAAAGCAAAATTCATTCTAGGCACTGTAGATGTTCTGAATTAGAACGAAAACGTTTTGCAATCCATTATTTGGATGAGATTTTAGATAGTTTTAATAAACGGTTTTATACCAGAATACAATTTGAAGTTTTTACTTCTGTATGATTTTTTAAACTATGGTATGCAGCCAACTATTGGGATTTTCCTATTGATTTTATATCTGAATTTATTTCGCATAATGTGTCCGAAGTACTGTATTTCAAAACTTGTTGGTATCTAGAATTTATCAATGCTTTTTCATTCTTCTGTTATTTTTCATTCTTAAGAGGACCACTTCATTTGCAATTCGCAGTCCACTGGATCTTGAATATCTCAACAAAAATGGATCCTAGATGATGTAACATTGCAGCATTCTTACTTTTTGACCAAGTGAGAGGTTAGGGCTCTTGAAAAAGGCCACCATCCGGTTGAAGACAGATCTAGCTTTTTCGACAGGTGCTTTTACTCCCAGTTTTTCGTTATTTCTTCGTTTATTATAATGCCAAAGTGGTTGTAGTACTTCACTCATTTTACTGGGGTATGACGAAAGCTGAGTTCTACTATCTTTTTCTTTCAAACTACCATGAGCTTTTGTCTTCATTGCGTTTATATTGAGTCCATAGTGTTTACGGTGGTGCGTGATTTTATTCAAAAGAACCTGCTGTAGGTCTTCTAGGTTACTCATAAGTAGAATGGCGTCATATTTATATCTGATATTTTTCAACCGGTACCGGTCTAATGGAATTAATGCCTTTTTTGATTTCATGTAAACATTCGCTAAATATTATTTTAGAGTTTAAAGATTGGTTGCTGAATAGCCTTGCCCTAGTCCACACATGATTTTTACGAATTCTCTTTGTTAACCTTCAATTTTTATATTTGCGATTTCATCCAGTTGAGTCTTCCAATTATTCTCTGATCTTTGTTGCTAATTTCTGCTTCTTTTATTATTTGCATAATATTGTCGTGCTGTACTGGATCAAATACTTTCTTGTGATCTAGAGTTGCGTATACGTCATAATTAACCTATCTGCATCTTTGAAATAAATCTTGTACTGAGAACAGAGTCTCTTTCGTACTAACTGCATTTATCAACCCGAACTAGTGGGGCAAATTTGACTCTCACGCAGCTTGTAAATTCTATTATGGATTATATTTAGGAACAGATTTTGACACGACTCATGAGGCTTATCGTATGGCATTCTTCAGATTCCTTCGCTCCTGATTTTTCCTAAGTGCTTCAAACTCATATTTTAGCCATGCTGTTGTTATTTCTCCAGAGCTGTATATATTGTTGAGTATATTTGTTATTATTTTATTAAATCACTTTCCATTAATTTAAGTATTTCTGCTTGTGTATTATCTGGGACTGGCACTTTACGATAATTTAGCTGTGTTTTTGCAGAATAAACTTCCTGCTGCAATATTCTTTTCCCATTATTTACCACTTATTCTAGATCACAGGTGCTATCTCTTTGGCATTCAAGCAGTTTATAGCCACACAAGTATTCTTTCGACGTTCTTATTTTACTCTGTGTGTCCAAAATTATATTTTTTAGAATCATTTAGATTTCCGTTCTATCTCCCTATTAGTCTATCTGTAAGTTATTTAGCTCTCATAAGCAACTATATTATAACTGTCGTATTTCAACTAAGCGCCTCAATTTCTTCTCATCTTTCCATTGCTTCTTTTTCATTCGGTTCTCTGATTTTACTTGACGTGAGTTATATTCCCCATTATCTTTAATATATAGAATAAACATAATATTCGCCTAGTTTTTAGCTTTTGGTAATGAGCTAGAAGGATATAACTGGCCTCATAAGACACCTTGACTTTGAAGTCACTGACAAATCGGAGCTCTTGTTAATTTCCGCTGAAAATTTTTATAAATTTACTAGTTTTCAGTAAGCCTTCCCGAGGCCAGCTAATCTCTTTTAAGACAGTTATTTTCATGTCTCTGGATTCAAGATTTTTGATTGGGGATTTAGGACTAGGATAAGTGGAGGGTTTTAAAAAAGCAGTAATAACAGCTGCAAAAGGAGTAGTGGGGGAAATCAAAAAAACCTAGCCAAAAAAGATGGTATGATAAAGACTGTCAGAGACTAATGGAACAAAAACCAAGCTAGGCTTAAAATGCTGAACAGCAGTACGGAAGAAACCAAAGAGGAATATATTACAAGAAGACGACAATTAAAAAAACATCTCAGATTTAAAAAGACAAAACAAAATAAAGAAAAGATTGAAAGGCTAGAATAACATGAACAAAAATATGAAATGAAACTATTCTATAAAAAAAATAAATCTTGAAAAAAAAAGGTTTCCAACCAAGAACAAATTATGCAAAGACAAAAATGGGGAGCTAATAGCAGACGAAAAAGAAATGCTAAAACGGTGGAGAGAACATTTTAAAAAACTGTTGAATAAACAAAACCAACGTTACGAAATAGAAGAGCTAAGATTGGTAGGAGAAGCTGAAGTAGACCAATATGCACCTGAACAATTATGTTTATGTTTTTGTACAATTTAGAATTTAACTAAAGTGTTAAACGTGGCAAAAATGCGTTCCATATTATTGACAGCGCCAGTGCGGGGTGGCAACTGTGTCTCTCGCGAATTGACGTGCGACGTGCAGTGCAAGGAAAAAGAAGATTCACTCTCTGATTTAACCTTTACCAAAGAAAAATGAAGTCATGTGCATTGTAAAAACTAAATGTTTGATTTTATTTATTCAAGTAAATTTGATTTAATAAAGTATTATTTTAACGATTACTACAGTCCATTAAATCGAAGTAACCAGCACCAACTGAAGCAGAAATAAAAGACATAATAAAAAAAATGAAAAATCACAAGGCCTTAGGATGCGATACAATAACTGTAGAAATGTTAAAATATGGAGGATATATAATACAGAGTGAAATATCAAAATTAATACTAGAAATATGGACCACATAAATAATGCCGGAACAATGGAAAATTGCAGTGATATGCCCTATGCATAAGAAGGGAGATAAGTTAGATTGCAATAATCACCGGGGAATATCACTACTAAACGTTGGATACAAAATATTTAGCAAAATATTGGAAGGATAACTAAATAATATAATGAAACAAACAACAGGTGATTATCAAGGAGGATTCAGGAAAGGCAGGTTAACTATAGACCAAATATTTACAGTAAGGCAAACGCTGGAGAAATTCTACGAGCGGAATACCGAACTACATCATCTATTTGTAGATTTTGAACAAGCGTATGATTCAATAATTAGAAAGGAATTATATAGCGCAATGCAAGAGTTAAATGTGCAAGAAAAAAACTAATCAGATTAGTAAAAATATGCCTAACCAACATCAAAGCAAAAGTAAGGATCCAAAATCAACTGTCTGATGAATTTAACATTAATGAAGGTCTATCACAAGGGGATGCACTGTCAACAACACTTTTTAACCTTACGTTGGAACAAGTAATCAGGAAAACTCCTGTAGATAGGGATGGTACAATATTTACAAAGCTCAATCAAGTCGTTGCCTACGCAGATGATATAGACATAATCAGCTGGACATTAAAAGACCTAGAAAAAAATTATACATATTTTAAAGAAACGGCACAGACTATGGGTCTAGAAGTTAATGTCTTAAAGACAAAGTACATGATAACAACTCAGGAAAAAGTACAAACGAAAGGCAACATACCTCTGAGCGGGCAAATATTTGAAAAAATGGACCGTTTCAAATATTTAGGATTAACAATAACAGAAGGAAATAAAAACAGTGATGAGGTAACAGCAAGAATTGCACTTGGAAACATATGCTCCTACAGCCTACAAAATATCATAAGTGTCCACGCTTCCATTCCGTGGAGCAAAACTGTGGGTATGTAGCATTTCAACAGACGGTATTTTGTTTTTAATGATATGTCTCAACAGTCGAAAATCATCCCTAATATGTCTAATGTAGCTTCTACTCTGAAGTAAACTACTACTACTAAAATAAAAAAAGATGATTACACAAAAAAAAACTAAAAGATATTTCTTTTAATTTTAAAGTTAACAAAGTTTAACGCGGATCTTTTTGTTAATGACCAAGTGCATATCTAAAGTAGAGAATCAGGAGAAATGACGAAATTAACGAATTAAATGAAGATTACGATCATCAACTCAAAGATTGTCATGGGTGGGACATATCCAACGACAAGAAGATACAAAAACAACAAAGATAATATTACCATAGAAGCCCATAGAAATACCAAAAAAGAAAGGCCTTGAACGAGATGGTTGGATGACGTGGAAGACCACCTGAAAACTATGAATATAAGAAAATGGTGGTGAAGGGCATAAGAGGGGTCTGAATGGAAGACAGACAGGCAAATACTCATCCAGGGTTATGATGGCAAAAGAAGAAGAAAGTTATCTAAAGTAACTGGTTTTTAGAGTTTGGATTAGAGGAAAACTAATTATGATCAATATACAAATATCAAGCTGACAAATAAATTCAGTTGAAGTTAAAAATAAAACAGTTTTGTTTGGTTAAGTTATGTATTCTTCCAATTCTTTTACTTAACAATATCTTGACTATTAGGCTAGTTCGATTACAACTATGGCTTAGCGAAATCTTGAGTTTTAGTTTTAGTATTCGACTCGCACGAGATAACTCTCGTACTCTTAAAGTATTTGCTGTGAGATTTCTTCTATTTTTCAGCACTGCATGGCTTGTGTAAACAGAATTTAACATTAAAAACTACATAGACTCATTTAAATTTCAGTTAGCAACTACTAGCAGTACTAGAAGCTACTGCTCACAAGACTCCAATCAAATTTTGGTAAGCAGAAAAGTATGAAAGGAATGTTTTCGAGTCTTGCATGCAAAAAATAGAAGAAACAAATATGTAGGCTTTCTAAACGGATTATGGCATTTTCGTGCTGATTTACAGTAACAACTATAATAGCCTAATAAAATAAAAAAAGTCAATATGTAAATTCGTACAGGTTAAAACAAATTTTATATCAAAGTTTAGGTGGGTATAAAAGATATTTTCAAGAAAGTATCCAAATCATACAAGGGGATCATTGTTTAAATAATTAAAAAGGGGTCATTTTTGCAAAAAAATTACTTTTTTAACTGCTGAGGTCATTCAATTACCAACGAAGGTCTATAGGATTTTTTTTGCAAAGTTGAAGAGTAAATATTTCTCATAAGACTTACTAAATTAAATTTGACCCCCTATTTATTTAAATAAGTGTATATAAAACTTTAAAAAAAAATTTGGAAAAATTATTTTTAGCGTTTTAAATAAGCACTATAAAATATCTTATTTTACAGACTAAGTTGCGCTCTGTTACCAGTATCAAGCAAAAAAAAATTGGTCGAAAAATATTTAATAGTTTTTGAGATATTAAATTTGTTTTTTAAATGTTACTATATTTTCAATTGCAAAAACGCGGTTGTTGCCAAAGAAATATTCACCTGCTTAAGATCTCAATATTTTTATTTTTATGTATATTTTCGATAAATGTATTGATAAATTCAAATTTCAGTTAAACTTCCCCCTAAAATGGCATTTGAAAATTATTCAAATTTGTTTATAATTTCTTTTTTTAATAAAGTCGCGGGGATTAAGTATTTTGAAATGCCGTTTCGATCATTGGGTTCCTGGGATTTTTTTACTAATTAACAAAATTTTTTTGTCGTTTTTTTTTTCTTCTTTTTCTTCTTGGAGATATATTACTACGGGCCCTTTTAGGGTTAATTTTATTAAGAATGTCGAATCTCTGAGTTGTAGATTCTAGACCTAAAAATAAGATTTAACTAAAATCTTTTAAATAAAATGTGGCTACTTACTGAGTTACAGGGTGTTTTATTTAAAAATTTAAAAATTATTGTTACCAAGTACTTTAAAACTATTTGACGTATCCTTATCATACTTGGCAGAAAGTGTAGCTATTATACACCCTATTAAATTGTGATTAATAAACGTTTCTGGCTAGTGCCAGAGACGTACGACAGGGGATAGTGAATGATTGACCCTTCCCAAATTCTACGCCACTGAGTGAATTACTATTGTAGCGAAATTTTTCGATTCTCCTATACTTTGTTTGTAAATAACTTTATTGGTATTGATAAAGTCATCAGTTTGAGAGATATTGGAAGTTTAAAATGAATGAATGAATGAATCAAAATAACTATGCCGTTTCATTTTTAACGTCCAATATCTCGAAAACTAATGACTTAATCGTTACCAGTAAAGAGTATATTATTTACATAGAAAGTATTAGAGAATCTAAAAATTTCGCTAAAATAGTAATTCCCCCAGTGGCGTAGAATTTGGGAAGGGTCAACCATTAACTGGCCCCTGTCGTACGCCTCTGGTGGTAGCTAGAAACTTTTATTTATCACAATTTAGTAGACTGTATAGTACCCACACTTTCTGTAAAGTATAATAAGGATACGTCAAATAGTTTGAAAGTACTTGGTGAAAATAATTTTTAAATTTTTAAATAAAACACCCTGTAACTCAGTAAGTAGCCACATTTTATTTAAGTGATTTTAGACCAATCTTGATATTTTTAGGTCTAGAATCTACAACTTAGAGATTTGACATTCTTAATGAAAATTAACCCAAAAAGCGCCCGTAGTAATACAATGCCAAGAAAAAAAAAGAAGAGGAAAAAAAGACAAAAAAATTTGTTAATTAGTGAAAAATTCCCAGGAACCCAATTATGGAAACGGAATTTTAAAATATTTAATCACCGCGACGTTATTAAAACAAAAAATTATAAACAAATTTGAATTATTTTCAAATGCAATTTTAGGGGGCAGTTTAATTGAAATTTAAATTTATCAATACATTTATCGAAAACATATACAAAAATAAAAATAATAAGATTTAATATAGGTGAATATTTCTTTGGCAACAACCGCGTTTCTGCAATTGAAAATATAGTAACATTTAAAAACCAAATTCAATATCTCAAAAAATATTAAATATTTTTAGACCATTTTTTTTTGCTTAGTACTGACAAACATAGCACAACTTATCCTGTAAAATAAGATATCTTATAGTGCTTATTTAAAACGCTAAAAATAATTTTTTGCAAATTTGTTTTTAAAGTTTTATGTATAATTATTTAAATAAATAGGGGGTCAAATTTAATTTGTAAGACTCATGTGAAAGAATTACCCTTCAACTTTACAGAAAACAATCCTATAGACCTTCATTAGTAATTGAATGACCTCAGCAGTTAAAAAAGTAATTTTTTTGCAAAAATGACCCCTTTTTAATTATTTAAACAATGATCCCCTTGTATGATTTGGATACTTTCTTGAAAATATATTTTGTACCCACCTAAACTTTGATATAAAATTTGTTTCAACCTGTACGAATTTACATTTTGATTTACATGTAATGTAATTTTATTTTACTAGACTATAATGCTTTATTTAACACTTGTTTTATAAAGTACTACGGCGTATATTTAAAAAAGAATAGTTAGTCAACGCATTGAATAAATTTGTTTGATTCTAATTGAGTCACCAGAAATCATCACATAAATCCAAAATGCATAGACACCAAGTTGGATACGACCCTATTCATAACACACCAACTCGCATACATATTAAGAAAAATAAATTATATATAGTAGTAGGCAGTATATATTTAGAAATTTAATTAATGATGTCATGCTATTATACATACTATGTATAATAGTATTGAATTACTGATGTCGTGCTGTTATACATATTATGTATAATAGCACGAGATTATTAATTCAATTTCTAAATATATTCTGCCATTGATATTTATTTTTTCTACGAGCGTGCAAAATGTCTACTTTCGCGCACGCATTTTAGTTTAGAAAGTTTCACTTTTCCGCACGCGTTACTTTTCCGCACGCGGTTTTTACTTTTCAGCACGCGTGTTAATTTAGATATGTTAATATGGCCTTAAAGTAATTATAATACATGCAATAAACTAATATTTAGATATTATTTACTAATTTATTTCAAATATATCTTACTGTGTTCCTGTTTTAATGAAATTAACGGGACAATTCGATGAAATAAAATTATTTTGACATAATATTCGAAAGTCAAATCGGTAGACAATAACAGGCGTTTTGAATCATCGTCATGGAAACCAAGATCGTCGTCATGCTAACTAATTATATTAAAAGTTTGGTTTTGACAACCTTGTCAAAGAATTAATTTGGGTATGTATTTTCATATTAATTAAATTAATTGATTAAGATTTGGTAATTTTTTAAAGACTCTTAGAAAAATATTGTTCCTAACTCTTGCAGAAAGTCTCTTTTCCGCACTCGACTGCTTGCCGAACTCCCGCTTCGCGTCGTTCGGCAAACTGCAGTCGCGTACGGAAAAGAATGACTTTCTGCACTTGTTAGGAAAATAACTATTTTCTATGAATGCTATACAATGTGCAACTTCTCTCACTACTTAAATATATTTAAAACGAAGAATTTCTCAGGCAGTGAGAAAAGTCGGCCATTGCAGTGAGAAAGTTTTTTTCTCACGGGTTCACCGCCGGTTTACATACATATGATCGCCATTTCCATGGTAACATGCACAATACAAACACAATTAATTATTTCTGTCAAACAAAATGTGTTCAAACTTGTCAAAACTTATCAAAAATTACCTTTTAAGACTGTTCAACTGTGAATTATAATTTTAAATAAATAAATATATAAATATTAAGAATATTCAATACCTGTGTATATATGTATTTTATTTCAATTTAGGTATGTAATATACCTAAAAGCACCTGAATTATTTAATTTTGAAGTTTGAACTCTTGACAAAAACGCATCCATAGAAAAAGTACCGAATACGAGAGAAAATGATATATTTCTCTCTCGCTTGATTTGCGGCACTCGCCTCGTGCCTCGGCTCGTGCCAACAAACTTCTGCGCTCGTGAGAAATATGTCTTTTTTCTCTCTTGTTGTACAATATACTATTTCATAATATGTATGCGAGTTGTTGTGGTATGAATAGGGCGTATTCAAGTTGTTGTCTATGCATTGTGGATTTATCCTAGTTACGCGTTACGTTGCGACCCTGACTGAAATGGTGGTGACATCTGTTGACTGTCTCAATTAGAATCAAACAAATTTATCCATTGCGTTGACCAACTATTCTTTTTTGAACAATGCTACG